>NW_008347891.1:253697-265678 GCF_000622305.1 Nannospalax galili
AGGCTGGTTTGGTTTCTACAGTTCCCTTCCCTAGCCATCCACTCAGGAACAGGTCTTTACTGAGCTTTGATGACCCACGAGGCATGCCAGCAAAGGTTAAGTGCCTGGCGTTTCTTGTCCTTCTATGAACTGGATTTTCAGCCTCTCACAAAGCTCCTTTCGAAGAGATAAGTAACAGCACGGAGAGAAATATAACGAGACAAATCTTTTCGTGTTAAGAATCGATAAACCCCAAGTTAAAAGAACAGAGCCTTGAGCCAAGTGACTGGATCTATTCAGTATTTATTGTACAAAGGTTAAGTGCCTGGCGTTTCTTGTCCTTCTATGAACTGGATTTTCAGCCTCTCACAAAGCTCCTTTCGAAGAGATAAGTAACAGCACGGAGAGAAATATAACGAGACAAATCTTTTCGTGTTAAGAATCGATAAACCCCAAGTTAAAAGAACAGAGCCTTGAGCCAAGTGACTGGATCTATTCAGTATTTATTGTACAATGGGGACTCTACTGTGAGAGAGGGGGCTAAGGCACAAAACAACCACCACTATTCCCCAGTAAGTTCGAAGCTTCCAAGGAGGCAAGACAGAAAGGTGCTAAGTGAGTTTCCTAGGCAAGGAAGCCGCAAGGTGGATCCAGGAAAGTGTGCCTAGGATTACGCTGGCCAGAGAGGAGGCAGCTCTACAGCCCAGCAACAGGCAAGGGACGGAGGAAGGCCTCTCTCCTGCCTTCCCCTCCTCCAGCTCACCCTTCATAGCTGACCAGGAGCAGACTCAGGCAAATTCTCAGCTTCCATGGTTCATATGAAAGAACCAACAAAAGCAAGATAGGAATCTCCTCTTGTTCCTCCCTTAACTTCCTTCAGTGGTTACTCACTGTCTCCTGGAGGAAGTTCAAGATACTTGAGGCTTTTTTACTAATCGGCCTAACCCTCACCCTCTGTTTGCAGCCTCATTTTAATCCCAGCCTTCAGGGCCTAACAAATTCACTGCATTAGCTTGACCATGCCCCTTATACACTCTGTGCATGTATACATCTCTCTATGTGTCATCATCTTGTATGATCCCTTTCCCTGGAGTGGCTGCCCAATTCCATCCTAGCTGCCTAACTCACTAGGTGAATGCTTCTGCATCCAAAGCAGTCCAAATAAGGTGCTTCCCCAGGCTCTATCCAAACCCACCAGGTGAGATCAGGTAGTCTGTGTACTGTGCTCCATTCTGGAAATTCAGTGCATGGCTTCCTCCAGGAGCCCAGGATCACCTCTGTGGCAGAGGTCACCTTCTATTCTCTTGCCTCTTATAGTCATTAGCACAGTAAGGACTCGATTCATACTTATCGACTAAATGGTTGACAAATACATCCAAACCAGCTTAACCAATCTTTGCTTCGCATTTATCACATAGCAAACCTTTATAAGACTCTGAGACACTTATAAGACCTTATAAGACAACTGAGACGCTGTAAGTGTGCTTAAGAAGCATAAAGACTTTCAGGGCTCTAAGACCAACTATGCAAAGACCTAATTATAGTGCAACACAAATTGTGCAGTGCCAAGGTGCACAATGGGTTTAAAAGTAGAACGAGAGAAAATACTGAGACCTAATCTGGCTATAGCAGAGGCTTTAATCTAGGGAACAGGGAGACATAACTTTGGCCAGCAGGCTTCAAACTGATTTAGCAGCCACTGAAGAGCCACTGACAAGCTTAGGAGAGGAATGGTCCCATTGATGCAAGTGCTATTTTAGAAGCACAATTTGGCCGCCTGATGAATTCACTGGAGTAGAGAAACAGTGTAATATATGAGATGCCCTGAGCTGGCTTTATAAAAAGTACTTTGTTTTCTAACATTAAAGGCATTTATCTTCTCAAGATAAGATAAGGAGTGTATGCTGCAAAGAGTTAAATATTGGGCAAACAAAAGGGTGATGTTACATGCAGGAGATGGTATAAGTTGGCATCTACTATGTGGTGCAGCTAAAAAAGAGAAGCAGCTCGAGAAAATACCACAGTGTTCTCAAAGCCAAGGGAGGCTGGGGAGAGCAAAATGCATCAAGAGGCATTGTCAGTCCGGTATTTTCACCTGGCTCCTCAAAGTGTTTAATCTTGGCAATGCTGAAATCAAATGGGGGAAACGTGGAATTATAGGCTTGACCTAATAGAAAATGTGCATGAAACCTCAATAGTCTTTGACAGGACTCTAAATTATATTTCCATGTGTGGAGCTGCCATGGAATCCATCAAGATCAGGGGTGTCTCCGGCAATTTCAACACTGACTAACTGCTCTTGGGGGAACAATGACTCAGAGCCACTTTCAGATGCTGGTAGAGAGGAGGGTGAGGTGCAGGTCTGGGTTGTGATGCCAACAAGAAGTGGGATGTTGAATGGAGGACAGAAAAGGTGTGATGCTGTGTGGTGGGACGCACACATATACCCGCTGGTCCCAAGCCATGCAGGGGAAGCACAGATAGGCTGGTATTTATTTTCCTAGCCTCTTCTGCTCAGGGCAATTCTAATCCTGAGATGGATCCTCTGGCCCTCACCCCATGTTACCCCAGGACAAAAAGCTTGTGCCCACGGCATGAAGTAACTTGTCACACTCCTTAAAAAGGTAAACTGTCAGCATTATTCAAAAGGGCCTAATCACATGAGCTCTTTAAGCAGAGAAACTTCTCCTGTGTGGCAGAGGGTGCAAACTAGGGAGTTTCGAAGCATGTAGAGGTCTTCAGCTGTAATGTTGATTCAAAGGTGGCTCAGGGCCTGTGACAGGGAGTTCAGGAAGTGTCCTGGTATAGAGAGAGGCCCCTGACAGGGCAGCCACTCAGGAAATAGCGTAGTCAGTCCTACACCCTAAAGATACTGAACTTGGCCTACAACATGAGCACTCCTGAAATGGATTCTTCACATCTGCCAGCTGGGAACACTGTTCAGCTACCACGTTAGCTTCAGGGTTTGAAGACTCTAAGCAGTGACCCTGCGCCAGACCATCATAACTTCTAACTCACAGAACTGTGAGATAATAAATGGGATCCCTTTAAGCTGCCAAATGTGCTGTAATTTTTAATAGCAGCAACAGAAACTGGAAGCACCTTTTAAAATGTCTTAAGCTGATACATGTCCATTTCTAGCCATACAGATCTCTAAACAGAGTGTGTACTCCATTCTAATGTGATTTTATAAATAGGTGACTATACTAGACAACATCTATGAGGAAGGAGAGCACATTGATGACTGACTGGTCTGGAAAATGTTCCCTGGAGGAAAGGTGGCCCTGAAGGCACAGTCTCTCCCATGCTGTTCAGAAAACCTTTACCTGGTCCAATTGAATGCTTCCCATTATGGAATATGAATCCACCCATTCAATCAAACTTCCAGTCAATCATTCAATCAATCAAATATATGCTCGTGTGGCTATTTATACTGAGCAATGGACTGACAACCATAACCACACCAAACAAAAAGAAGGTCAAGAAGACCATCTAGCCACGCCACAATATACTGCTGGCCATGCCAAGTAAAGAAAGGTAAGCAGGGCTGGAGAGATGGCTCAATGGTTAAGAACACGGACTGTTCTTGCAGAAGACCTGGGTTTGAATCACAGCACCCACATGGCAGCTCGGTTAAGAACACGGACTGTTCTTGCAGAAGGCCTGGGTTTGAATCACAGCACCCACATGGCAGCTAACAACCATCCATAACTCCAGTTCCAGGGGATCCAACAGCCTCTTCTGTCCTCTGCGGGCATTGCATGACACGGGTGCACTTCCCTACATGCAAACAATATACACACGTACACGTAAAATGAAAATCATAAAATAAAATATTAAAAAAAGAAAGGAAAGCAAGACCCAATATTACCAGTAAATAGCAAGTGAAATTAGACAGAGGAAACAACTTCTGACTAAACGCTAAAGCAATGTTAGTCAGAAAAGTTAGTGTAGTTCAAAGAGCTTGCAGTGAACATAAAGCATAAATGGATATGTTCTATTTAAAATGTAAGAGAAAAGAGTGGTTCGAGAGAACTAGCACTTGACTCGGACCATCTCTTCCTTCACGTAACAGTCAAAGTCTATGTGCACGGCATCCTTTGTGATTGTCACAAGTTAGCCTGCCAAGTACCTTCCTTGTGGTTCCATGCGGTTGAAACTGACCCAGGGATACTCTTGGGATTCGCTCTTCAGAGGTGCCATGTTCACCCCTGGTTCCGTTTCTGTCTATAGACCCAAACAAGTCATCCAAGGCAGTTCAGATTACATCATCCTTCGACAAATGCATAGCTGAAAAGGGCTAGTTCCACAAGGGCCCTACTACACGGGCAATATTTAGGGCAGAATGATGTGAAGGTTGGTTGACTAGTAACAAAGTATCCAGGGAGCTCAAAAGCTGCCAGATGCTCCCATTATTCACACTGCTTGAGCGGGGCTGGGTCGTTCATTAACCTGCCACATGCAGTCTGTAGAAGAGGAAACATTTACTTTGCTGAATGGTTACAGAAAGAAGACCCTTGAAACTACTCCCTGCCAATGGGAGCTTTTAAATATTTACATTCTACAGGCTGACCAGAAACAGTGTTTATTTCTGACGTGTAGCAAGCAAGATCCAAGGCAGAACTATACACAAGTAAGCTACCCAGGTTCCTTGTCCACTGGTCCTCAGAGAGATAAAAATGTGACAAGGTCAGACTGCAGGCCAAAAATACATGTGTTCTTCCTGATCGCTGTCTCCTTGTGAATCACTGCCTTCATCATTTATTCAACAAGTTCGTGGCTACACTGCATACAAAGTACAGTCTCTTGGCGTGTCTTAGGACATGTTAATTGTCCCTAATGCCAGTAAATGAGAGAAAAAATAACTGAACCTAAAATAATGATTTAACTTAGCTGGTAGTTTACAGGAATCCAAACTGGTCTTTCTTCATCCTCACCTGTTAAGAGAAATTATTTCTTTTTCTTGCTCCAAATAGAATGATGTCTCTGATTAATAACAAATATGAACATTCCAGCCCCAAAGCAAGGATAAGGTACCGATAAGGTACCAGTGTTCAACACCACAGCAAGCATTTTATACCTACTTAAAAAGAGGCTCTCCAAAATCAGAGCCAAGATGGCAAATCTTTCAAAGGCAAAGGGCAAGTGGGATCTGGGTACTCTATCTAATCGAACGTCAAGTTAGGCAAGAAACGAAGAGTGTTTACTCTCAAGTCACTCAAGCAAGGCACACTTGGTCTCATAGGTTAAAACCACTGAATTCACACTGAGCTAACAGTTCATTTCTCCAGGAGGATGTGGCCAAGACAAATATTACTTTACTTTCCTTATTAGGACAAAGGAGACAGTTCATGTCATCAAATCACTTATTTTTAAAATGATGTCTTCATCTTCTCATTTATCTTCTTAGCATTTTGAGAATCAACATAAGAAACTTATGGTGAAGCTTCCTAAGCTGTAACTTCCAAAGTTAAACTACAAAATTCGCTAAGTAATAACCAAAATAAGATGATCTACCATATTTTCTTCATAAATAAACTGTGAAGATGACAACTACTTTATTGCAATTATTTTAACTGTACAGATACCTTTAAGAACACAATTATTGCAGTGCTGGAGAGATGGCTCAGCAGTTAAGAACACTTGCTTCTTCCAGAGGACCCTGGTTAGATTCCCCAGCACCACATGGTGGCTAACAACTGTCCGTAACTCTAGTTCCAGGGAATCAGGCACAGTCTTCTGGCCTCTGCAGGCATTGCACACATGTGTGCACCTACATACATACAAGTAAAACACCCATATGCGTACAATGCAATAAAATAAATAATAAAATATTTTTAAAAGAACACAATTACATACACATACATCTCTTTACATCCTCATAGTGCAGATCCCTATGAAAAACAAAAACGAACAAGATTTATCTTCATGCAAATGAAGGAAACAATTATACAGTTTGATGCAACTTCCTTGGTCCTTCAGGAAGTTCATAAGAAAAAGAAAACGTCTTATGGATTGAGTCTCCATTCTTTGGATTCCATAGGTGAGGGGATCTTTAAGGACATCTCATCCAACATTCTATCCCTACCAGCGGTCCCACACCCTGTACTTGAGGAGTTTTCAATAAGCTGTATTGTTCTGCTCCGAACATCAAGAGAGAGAACCAAGTTCAAGGGAGCTAGGTGCCTATAAGAAACACTGCATAAATTCATGTGACCCATATTTGTAACAACAGTAGTAGCAGATGACGTGGATGGGAAAGAAGCTCTTGCCAATCACATGTGATTCCAGCTTTAAATCATGATTAATTTGAACGATTTGTTAGTTGAATTTTCAATTGCATTAATTTTATGAGACAGGGTCTCTATAACCCAGGCTGACCACATACTTACAGTATCATCCATCTTAGCTTCCCCAAGTGTTAGGATGACAGATGTGAGCCACGGCGCCCAGCAACTTTCTGTTATTTTGAAGGTTTTGTAAACGTTAAAGAAAGAGACAGAGCTTAAAGGACTTAAATGCTCATGCATCAAAAAATAAGACAGCTCTTTTGTTTTATCTACATGAATATTTGGATTTATTGGGAGTGAGACAGAGGCTAAAAGATGACTAGGAAAAGATACACAAACCCAAGATGGCAAAGTCTTCTTTCTGTGGCGAGATGGAGACAGTGATTTCTATTAATATCTGCTATTTGTAAAGCTAATCCACAAGCAGAACCACTTTTATGGTAGTAGGCTGACAGAGTATATCCACATACATTATCTACTTTGCACCATATCACTGTCATACATGCCCTGTGAAGACACATTCACGTAAACGAATCCCAAGAATACAATCAATAGTTGCCTTGCATTGTCCAACCAAAAATTGCTGTCATAATGAATTCTATGGCTTAGGTTTGCAAATAATGAGAAATAACACTAGATCATGTAAAGAGAGCTCTGCATTTAAGCTTTCAGTATGAGGCGTTCACATTGTACTCCAAGATGATCAAACCACTACATAACTACTTATCAAATTACATTTACTTTTCTCCTTTTGAGAAAGGCAGTAGATTGTATCAATTTAAAAAAATCTCTTTTGTGGTCTGGAGCTTGCATGCATTCTTCAAATAAGCATACTTTTAAGAGTCACTGCAAAGGACAGGATGTTAAATTAAAACAATAAAAACAAACGGTTGTGGTGGGAATCCACTTCTATGTAGTCAAAAATAAACCACACATTGTATGCTCCTAGAAGTCAGGACAGTGGTCCCTTGTGGGTGTTATGACTGGTAGTGACTACCTGGGGCACAAAATGGTTGTGATCTCTTTCCTGACCCCTGTGCTTGCTGCATAGGTGTGTTCACTTGGTGTCATGCCACTAGGTTATACATGATTTCCAGGTGTCAGGATGTACACTACCATCAATTAACTCCTGAAAACATAGTCACCACAGAGCAACCAAGCCTGTCGTCTCTTAAGTATCTTGTTCTCTTTAAACATATACATAACACAACATTCACAGGAAAATCCCACACACTGTGTACCTACAGGCTCATATACCATACCAATATAAACCCCATACACAATACACATACCCACAAACACATCTATAATACATTCACATATCACATACACATCTCATCCGTGCATTTTTATAAAACAAACTAAGCAAAACAAACATAGGAGAGGGTTTCCCTCCCCTGTGGATTTCAGTTCTCAAGATGTCATGACCATAAACATATATAGTGGAGATATATTCATAGGTCCACTTTTTTATTTCTTTAGGTTTTAAAATACCCACACTACAGCTGCGCTTCTGCAAGAGTCAAGTTCAGGGGTTTGGGAAGGTTGCTGTGGCCACAGGGGGAGAATTTTGAAATCAGATGGTTTGACCCTGAAGCTGCCTGCATCAGACCATCCCACTTCATAGTCCACTGAGCACTGAGCACAGAGCCAAGGCCAAGTATTGCTCCAAGGGATTCGGCTGTGGGACCCAGACTTTTAGTCTGGCCTCATCCAGGCAGAAATCCCAGTACAGAAACTTCCAAGGACTCTTGGAAGAGTTTCCAAGTGGCCTATCAGAACAGCCAAGAGTAGGACATAGCTCCCAAGAGGCACAGCTGAGCCCCTCTTACTAAGCAGCTTCTTGCAAATAGTTCTGGAAGTTTCTAGACACAATAGGTTCTGAAAGATATAAAGATTCTTAAAGAGGCAGGCTGGTCTCTAGGAGGCCATAGGCACCTGGGATTTGTAGGAATTTAGTTCTATCCAGGTTCTTCTGTATTGATTCAATTATTGGAGACACTAGAATAAATTCTGCTGCTTCCAAGTTATCCTTGGTAATGGTGAGGAAACTTCCTGTTGTGATAAAACATTAAACACTGGGAGAAAAAGGGTTTATTTAAGATTACAGGTCATAAGTCCATCACTAAGAGACATCAGGGCAGGAATTTGAAGCAGAAACACTGCTAGCTCTCCCAAGCTAATACTTAGCTAGCTTTCTTATACAGCCCAGGATGATCTGCCCAAGAAGTTTTGCCACCCATAGTGCGCTGGGCCCACTTACATCAAATTAAAAATCAAGGCAATCCCCACCACAGTCATGTCCACAAGTCAATCTGATCTGGGTTATCTTTCAATTAAGACTCCCTGACTCCAGGCTGTGTCATTGACGGTTAAAGTTACAAGGACAGTAAGCAACAACATTGTTTTATGCACATATACACACAAATGTGTCTTACAGATTTTCATAAAGAACTATTAGATGCCAAGTCCTAAGGAAATGATATTGATGATGTTGCGCAGGCAAACACCTTGAACAGGCTCCTCCCTAGTGACCTAGTGAAGATAACAGTCTTTTCTAACTCAATGAAGGAGTTTAAGAAAAGGAAGTAGGGCTCGAGATTTAGCTCAGTGGTAGAACCCTTGCCTAGCAAACACAAGGCCCTGGGCTCAGTTCTCAGCTGTGAAAAACATAAAAAAATAAAAAGACAAAAATCATAAAAGGTAGAGAAAGAAAGAGAAACAGCACAAGGTCAGACCTGGCTGGAATGTTCTGGGCGAAACAAGTATCTCCGTACAGTAAGAATGCTTCTGCTCTCAACCTTCCATTCTTAGGAAAATGAAGCCATCTTTATACCATGCAGGGGAAAAGGAAGCTAAACGCCAAGGTGTTGTGGTACATATGTGTCTAGGAATCTGACTGTAGTTCCAGATGCACACCAAGCCCTTCCAGTTGTATTTTATTGTCATAAGCTACAGAAGAAGGAAGATCCACAAATACAAATACACTAAAGCTATGTTCCCACCTCGGTGAATAACTGCCACATGCCAGCTATGTCTTCCCAGGATCACTTCCTGGGAAGAATAGGATTCAGCTTCATGCACTAAAATAAATAAGAGTGTTCAGGCTATTGTTGGTAAGACTGACTTCTGTATTTTCTTGGGAAATTCTTAATTCTTACTGTTAAAAAAACAAACCTATTTGATATCTCAATTCTAACTACAAAATGGATGACAGAAGGGAGAGAGAAAAGAGCCTCACTTACTTTCATGTTCTAAGACATTCCATGGTAGAACAGAGGTAGGAGCAATCTCCTTGGGATTCAGTCTTCTTCATTTCATCAGTGATACAGGTAGTCATTCCTGAGCCTCAGGCCTGCGGCCTGCACAGCGACTTGACTGATCCCACAAAGCCCTTGATATTTAGTGATATCTGAAAGTTCTGTGTACTTTGAAAGGCAACTGGGTGATGTACTTTGGTAGGTCCTGTTCCTCAGAGTTACATGTTGTACTTACATAAACCTCATGGGTTCAGTCTCTAGTCATATGTTGTATCAGTCTTACGCAGAATGGCTTCTTTAGAATGAAAAGGTAATAGCCAAGCCATTGGAGTAAACTTGATCCCCAGACTCTAGCATATCCCCTGGTGATGGATGTTTATTGTCACACTAATTAAGTAAAAACATAATGGTTTTCCAAGGCTTTCTATGAGGGAACTCTTCTTGCAGATTTTGTTTTATGAAATCATCAAAATGCTAGGAGGCATATTAATTAGCAGTAGCAACACCACCAAACATATATGCAATGCTTAATTAATTACCAAAAACCCTGATGCACATAACACTTGAATACTACGGAGCTAAAGCTTGGTGATCTGTTTAGAAAAGGAGCCTTTGTTTCTAAAGAACTATAAAGATTTGAGGCTACAGTAGTGATTTCTGTTTTAGCAGCTGGAAAATGCCAGTTACCAGCAACTAAAAGGTATATTTCAGCGTGGATTACAGTAACACGCTCCGTGGTAGATACATGGGGGCAGAGGGAAGAAAGGAGGGAAATAATTGTGAAGAAGACTGAAAATGAGATCGACTGCGGCCTGTGGTTCCACAAATAAAAGACCTATTCGATTGAAAGAATTTTGCACCCCAAATATGTAACATATGTGAGCAGTTTCCACTGCTATTTCCTGGTCAGAGGTTATTAATTTATCCCAGCCAAATCTGATCACAACTGTAATTACTGTGCAGGGCTCAAACTCAATCCAGATCCGTCATTCAGATCTCCCAGTATAAAGTCAAGGATCCTAAACACGTTGTTCATGCATTCCCCATCAGATCACCTGAATGTTAGCCCAGTAGCCTAGCGCTCTGTGCTCTTAATCCATGTCTACTCAAGTAGAATAGACATATTTAGAAATATATATTTAAAAATATATTTAGAAATAGAAGAACAGGCTCTCTATGACACAGTGCAAGTAAGACAAACCTGGAATCAAGAAAAACAGGTTGATTTGATTAAATTCACTTTAACCGCCCTATCCATTTAACACTCCACACACACACAAGGCCCCGAGCAAGGCACCTATGAGTTTGGGTTCTGCTATCTGTTACTCTCTCATGACCTGTAGGAAGACGTTGGACATCATCTCTCACGTCTTTGGCTGTGTCTTCCTACAAAGCCATGAAAGGCAGGTGGCTGCCTAGGTCAGAATGTTCTTGCAGAGTCGAGTCCCGCTCCTCCAACTCCTCTGCTAATTGTAAAGTGTCCAATTCCCTGTACTGAATATCCTCCCGCTTAAAATACTGCTTTTTGTTTTCTGCATTTGATTCTCGTGGATGCTCTAACTCAATTAAGTCAGAGGAGAAGTGGAAAAAAAAAAAAAAAAAACAGGAGAAAAGCCAACCAATGACTGGCAGCATTCATTCACGCAGGCAATATATTCATTACATGAATCACCCATGAAGTATTTATTGAACATGTACTATGTAGCATACACTGTATAACTGCCAAATAGCTCTGAGCTTTTAAGAAAGCAGGACAGTGATGTGACTCAAACAATGAATTGGGAAACACACTGTCAGTTCTTGAGGTCTGGCTTCACTACAAGTGAACCACATTTGAAATCTTTTAACGGACTAGTTTACCTACATCGCTTACACATTCGATTCTCTCTGTTGGCTGCTACAAGTTTTCCCATCTGATGCGATGGTAAGTCTAAAGAGGCAGTCGTTTCCTAAGCAACCTGTAAATAATGACTTACAAGATATATGTTATAATATAAAAACAAACATCCTGCCATGTGCATTAAAATCCACATAAATAAGTGCTACTGTAAAAGGTCCCATGGAGTTCTTTAAAAATTGTATGGGGTTAAACAGGGGGTTGCAGCCCTGAACGTGAATATATAAAAGGCGAAGCACAAAGGAAAAATTAGAATTCCCTGGAGGGGGGTAGGCAGGGGGAAAGGGGCTGCTGAGTAGTTCCATCTTCAGGAAATACCATCAATCTCTGCTACAACCTGGATGTGTGTAGCCCTTCAAAATTCCTTTGTTGAAACCCTGCCCTCCTAAAAGTGATGGCTTTAGGTGGTGGAGGATTCGAGAGATGATTCTTGATCATGAGAGTAGGGAGTTCTCAAACAGGATCCTTCCCCTTATAAAGAGGCCCTAGAGACCCCTCACACATTGTGAGATCACAGCAAAAAAAAAAAAAAAAAAAAAAAAAAAAAAAAAAAAA
>NW_008347891.1:265756-290856 GCF_000622305.1 Nannospalax galili
TCACAAAAAGAGTCTCTCCCCTTAAAAAGAGGCCCCAAAGACCCCCCCCACATTGTGAAAACAAACAAAAAAAAAAAAAAAAAAAAAAAAAAAAAAACATGGCCTTCTTAGAAGCTGCCCCTCACTAGCACTTTGATTTTCAAATTCCCAGCTCCCAGAACAGTGAAAAATGAAATCTCTGTGGCTTGTAAGTTGCCAAGTCTAAGGTATCTGGTTAAGCAGCCCAAATTTTGTCAATCACATTTATCAAACAACATTACCATCAGCCATAATTCATAGTGAACAGCGATGTTAGCCTTTAGCTGGAATCTATCTAGATTTTTCATTGGCATCTATGATAATTAATCTTGACTGTGAGTTCGATTAGATTGAGAAACACCAGGAAGATTAGTAAAGCATATTTATGGGTGGGCCACAGAGGGAAATGCTACAGAGAACTGACTACAGAAGAGGTCAGTACAGTCCTGACTGTGACTGTGGGTGGACTGCAAGCGACCAGTCCTGTAGGCTGGGGTATGGACGGAATAAAAATAAGAAAAGAAAAAGAGCCATGATCAAAGTAGATATATTCCCTCCCTCCTCCCCCGCTTTCTCCTTCCTGACCACCATGATGTGAACTACTCAGCTCTGCCACACCCTCTGTACCATAGTGGATGGAAACCCCTCGAGTGATGAACAAAAATAAATCTTTCCTCCCTTAAGTTGTTTGGCTCCAGCATTCTGTCTCAGAGCTAAAAGAGCGAAAATGTCTGACTGCACAGCAACTGCAATGATCAGATGACTGGTCAGCACAGGACTTATGTGTATCCTCAGATGAACGTGTTACTCCCAGCACAAGCTTATATTGAAGATATATGATGCCTTACTGCACATTTAGCTAAATTACATCTACCTTGAAAGCCCATGAGCTCTGTTTGAAGTTGATGCCAACTGTCCTGGCCTGTGCTCTGGTCCTGTCCTGATGAATGCCTATTGCGTTAACAGAGCTAACGAGTTTACCAGCAAGGTGTTTCTTGTTTCAAGTATGGATTTATAAGCCTCAAACTAATGCTTTGGTCCAGCTCAGCATTTAAGCCTATATTTAGCACCATATCATCTAAGGGTCTCTATTGCGAGGTACCAGGGCAGAAGGCACAGAACCATGACTCTAAAACATGTACAGTCTCGTGAAGGTGTCAGATGGCTCAGCATAAAAACAATATATGTGAAGAAGTGGAACTTAATGAGAGGATAGCTTTTGGCAATTCACCAAACTAAACCAATGATCCTTTTGGTTTTCATGCTGCCAAAGAGAAAACCAAAAGGAAGCACAAATTGTATGAGATTAGTACAGATGCCCCTCTGGCTGAGGATCTTCTTTGAAGAATCTTACTTGTGTTTTTTCTCTGGTTTGAGGGAAGGTATCCGCCTCATAATGGCACTGGTTAAGATGCACCATCTCTAGTTTCTTATTCAACTAAACTATGAGGGCTGTGCGTGGTGCATAGGACATGAAAGTCCCATAAATAAAAGCAATGATCCCTCTTTTGTCTTTTACTTGTGTATGTACTGGGAGCTCCTGAAGGCACCTGCTTTGCACCTCGCTGCCTGGAGCTCACACAGGTCTCAAGAGTGTCTGAATAAATGCAGAAAAGCAAATCATTTAGAGTCAGGCTTAAGTATGTTTTTTCATGAGAAGGAAATTAAATACACTGCTCGTGAAAATCATTTTTAGTAATGGACCTTTGTATATCTTTCCCATTTTTTATTTTTTTCCTTCCTTACCAAACTAGGTAAGAGCAGTTTACAAATCCAGTTTAAGCTGCTCAATGTGCTCATTCTGATATAACTTGACTTCTTTTCCTTCTAGCATGCAACTCCATTGACCTCCATTTCCTATCAAGGTTAAAAGTGATGCCTAAATAATACTACTGGTGCTCTCTTCCTCATGGCCAGCTCTCCATGGTTGTGATATTCTCTCTCCTCTTGCTTCCTCTTTCTAAATTCAATTCTTCATCTCCTCTGGTCTTTTTTAACCATCCTACATCAGCTAGTTGTTGCTGTGTAACAAAACTGTCAGAAGTACAAGTGGTCTGCAACAAGAAACACTTACTCCTCATGTACCTACAGAATTCAGCTGAGAATCTGAGGAGCCAATCAGGCTTGGTGCAGGATCCACTCTTTGCAGGGCTTGACCAGAGCACCTTTGTTGGGCAGCTCTGTTTTATGTCTTTCCCAGACTTGAGGGTTAGCCTTATCACATCTTGCTTATAATAGTACAGAAGAACAAGAGAATTACAAGAAGCCTCTTGAGAGCTAGAGTTGAATTGCCAATTCCACCCCACAGAGCCGACTAAGAAAGTTAGAAGATAAGCTCCAAACCAGGAATGGGTATCAAATGCTGATTCTTTAGAGAGAAAAATGAAAAAAAAATTACATGGTAGAGTCTCTCCCAGCTGGCTAGCTTTCATGGTGCTGGAAGGTAGGCTGCTAGGAAAGAAAAGACATCAGTGCTGCTGGACCCTGCATACTACAAGACAACCTGCCAGGCAGGATGGGCCTACTGGCGCAGTAGTGGTATCACTGTTAGGAAGCAACCAAACACTTTCTGCTTCGATCTGAGGCTGCTCCACAGGACAGAATTCCTGCCTCCCAGGACCATAATTATTTCACTACATTCCCTCAAATTCACATCTTCTGGAGTTGCTCTCATGACCAATCCCACTGCAATGATACCTCAAGTCCATTGTAAAACCTGACTCTAACTGAACTGATCTCAAACCCAAGTCAACTCCCAGGATTCACTTCTCTAAGATTGACACTGTTTTGCCCCAATCACATCAGCAGGGCATATGGAAAAGGCATCTGAGTTTGGAGTCAGTGGATCTTGTTCACTACTAGCTCCAGGTCCCCTGGCCAAGCACTCAGCTTCACCCAACCTCTCACAGCCTCAGCCATTTCATCAGTCATGTTGCTTCCTGAAAGTTGACTAAGCGTTCAATTAATATAAGTGTACAAAATCCAGTAAATACAAGTTCCCAGAAATGAGACATGGAACTTATCATGGACCCAATTAACTACTCAGAATGAAGAGCCAGCACACCCGAAATCTCACTTTCACCACCTACAACATTGTTCCCAAACTGGGGACACTCACTGTCATAATAAGAGCCACTTACGTGGGAATCACTTGGGCTATTTCATTGTACTTACTACACATGCACAGGCTAAGCTAGAAGTCTAACTTGGAACAAACAATTAATGTGAGATGCTGAATTTATTTTTAGTGCATTCCTCAAATGTCTTTGAGTACTGCCTTTTCAGGAAGATTATTTAGTTAGAGTACTATTTACTCTAGGCTAAGTGCTGTGTGATACATGTTATACTTGTTGATGCCAAAACAGCTCTCACCTCAAAGGGGATTCTAGAGCCAAATATAAGTGACCATGGTCCAGGAAAAAAGATTTAGGTTATCCCAAATACCTACTCCAATGTGGTAACAGTTTCACGAAGTTTTTATAGGAACAGAACATAAATCATAAATCAAGAGCTTTTCAAATATATTGGTGGAATTATCAAGTAAGTAGGTTATAGCAAAGTGGGTGTGATAGTTATTGCTAATTGTAAACTGGGCAGGATCTAAAATCACCTGGGAGATGGGCCTCTGAGTATGTTTCTGTGGAATTATTGTAATTACATAACTGATGTGGGAAAACCCATCTTAATTGTGGGTGGAACCATTCCTTGCCTGGGATCCTAGACTATATAAGTGAATGGGGTTGAATAGCAGGGTGCATTCACTGTTCCTCTGACAGTGGAGGTGATGTGAGCTGCTTCAGGCTCCTACTCCTTGACTTCCCTGCGACTGTACCTTGAACTGTGAAGTAAAATAAACTCTTTCTCCTTTCATTTGCTATATTCATAGTGTTTTATCACAGCAAATGGAAAAGAACCCAGAGAGCAGGATGATCTCTGCCATAGGCTCAGATATTATCTGATGACATTCTTGGCCTTTGGGTTGGTGGAAGCTGGGGTCTGTTTGTACATTCCAAAAGGATTCACCTAAGAGTCACAGGATCTTAGGTCACACACATAGGTGGGCAATAAACTTCTATTTAGGATGTGAACTATAGAACCAAATGAGCAGTCTTGTAGGATAGTTAATGTAGGTGCAGCTGTTTTCTGAGAACTTGGGTTCACATATTACACATTGTTTATCCCCACCATTCCAGAAGTAGAGGGCCTGATTCTCATTGTACAGATAAAGATAACAGTGATCAGAGTAATGAACATGCCAATACCAAACAGTTTATAAGTCACAGGGCTGTAAATCCCTGTTTCTCCAACCTCAAGCACAGCAAAGTGGAACTTCCTATGTCCTTCCTTAATCACTAAAAACTTAAATCCAGGAAGACCCTGGCTTCTCTGCTCAGAGGCACAAAACTAGAAAAAAATCATGATGATTAACCCAGTAAAGACCTGGCACATTGTCTCCTATTTACACTTCTGCATCTAAAAATCTACATGAGAAAAAATTTTGCTTGGCAGAATAGAATGGAATTCGCACTTCTCAGACAGGAGAATTTAAAGTATGGCTGAGGCTTACATGTTATGATAATTTGAGGGAAGCTTACCTATCAAACATTAAGGGAAAATTACTCATTTTGCATTTGGGGACAAAGGTGACATGTTCTCATTTTTTTATAGCACAAATTTGGAGTCATTTCTGATTAACAAGTCACTTTCTATGCTTATTCCTTCAAAAACCCAATTACATTTCTTTATTGAAAATTGTGAATTAGAAAGTGGAGAGATGCTTGCATAAAATTAATATCCCAATGGTTTTATCTGCATTGATAAGCAAATTTCTTTTTCTATCAGGATCCATTTATACAGAGATGCCCATGACATTTATCATCACATTGCACACCCTGATCATGCTGTACCCCAATTATCCCAATTCCAAATATACTCATCAGTCCTTTACTGAAGGCTATAGGCTAATAACACTTCTAGATACGCAGTCATAAAACATGTTAGATCTGGGGGCTGGAGAGATGGCTCAGCAGTTGAGAGCACTGACTGTTCTTGCAGAAGACCAGGGTTCGAGTCTCAGCACCCACATGGCAGCTGTGAAACGTCCTTAACTCCAGTTCCAGGGGAATCCGAAGCCCTCTTCTGACCTCCACAGCATTGCACAACACGGGTGCACTCGCATACATGCAGGCAATACACTCATACACATAAAATAAAAATAAATAAAAAAGTAAATAAATAAATAATAAAATATTTAGAAAAAACCCATGGTAGATTTGTACTCACAAAACTACAGCTTACTCTTGAGTGTGTGGTAATGACTCTCATTTTCTGATAGCTCCTGTATTTGGTTGCTATCCAGTTTGGTTTCCATGTTTTGAGGCTGGAAGAATAAGACTCTTTGCAACAAGATGAAAGTAAATCATAACAGCTTCATCTTGCATGGGACTCTGAAATCACTGGAAATATCTAGAAGCCAGTCAGATGATAAGTAAGAGTAAACATAGAAGCAACTCACAGAGAAATCTCTGTAAGTCTCCAATTCTGTGAACAAAATTGCCCAATTGCCTAGAAGTAAAGTAGCCATATGTGGAAGAGAATTATAATTACAAACTTCAGCAGATAATTTTCCTCAAGGAAAGAGCAGGCATTTACCTCTCTTATTTTAGAAAATCTGAATTAGGAAAGGGAATCACAATGTCAGCATTTGCTAATATTCTTGTTTTACTGACTAAAGGGGTATGTTGCCTTTTGGACAGTGTCAGCACTGGTCAACATAATTTGTTTTGGAAGCAATATCCTTGCTAAATGAAGTGAAGATAATTTCTAGTCTTCACTCAGCAATTTTCCCTTAACATGTTATCAATAAGGCTACCTTGATCTCCCTCAGTTGAGATCCACGTCATGGGGTGATTTCTCTGTAAGTGGGCCACAGGACACACAGACAACAGCTTTATGAGAGCAGCTAAATTACAGTTCTTGACTTAAGCTTCACGATTATCTTTCCCACCTAGTGGCTGAGCTGAAGATTATGAAATAAGGCTCTCCAAAGAAGATGAGATGGGTAATAGCAAAAGCACCAGAGCCCTAAGTACTCAAAGCTTTCAGAAATTCAGGTCTGGATTAAATCTCCAAGGGAGGAATAATATCATGCCTGTGTTTGGTCAGAAAAGAAAACAATTTCTGAGCCGTGTCTCTTAACCCCTCGCTACAGATCCCTGACATGTGCCCTTATACTAATAACCCCACTGCTGGGTCTCCAGACAAGGGTCTTGCTTACAAGAAGGCATGCAGATGTGTCATGAAAACTAAACAAGTCAAAAGTGGAGACCAAAGTAGGAACGTATGAAATACACCATAAATCCCCAGCACAGGGAACTCAGCTGTGAAAATAGCCAGTTCCAAGTTCCCCTGTGCTTGATTAAAAAAGAAAGCATTTCTACAAAAACAGCCATGTTTGAAGTTCACAGCTGCTGAAGGATAAATGAAGGCTTTAAGGAACTTTCAAGGTAGAACCACATGGAGCACAGGTCCCTTGGCCTCTTGTGGGAGACCCACTTTAAGCTGGCGTGTGGTGCCTTCCCGCAAGTCTCTGAGTGGGAAAGTCTGACTTGGTGAAAGACTGGTGTAGAGCCAGCAGACGCCCTCACCCACTCATTGTCTGTGGCCCGCACCACAAAGGAGAATGCTAAGCTTTGAATGCACGAAGGCACAGACTTCATCTGTTTCAGGGTTGCTGTGATAAAATACCTCTACAAAAGCAAGCTGGGGGGAATGGATTTATTTTAGCTCACAGTTCCGGTTACAGTCCACCATAGCTAGAAAACCACAATGGTAGGAGCTTGAAGGAATTGTCATTTCACATACATAATTCATTGCAGAAAGCAATGAATTGCAGGCTGATGCTCAGCTCACTTTCTTTATTCTTTCACAGTTCAAAATCCCTTCATAGGGAATGAAACCACATCCCCCATTAGGAGGGTCTTTCTACCTCAATTAGCAGTATCAAGATACAATCCCCGCCCCCAGTCTAGTTCACAGGTCAACCTAATCCAGATAGTTGCTCCTTGAAATACTCTACTCAGGTGATCCCAGTTTGTGTCAAATTGACAATTTAAACTAACCATCACATGAGGGAAACTCATACCTTCAATTAGATGTTGCTATGTTTCTTTCCCAATGAACTCCTCCTAAATCATGAGAACCAGATATTATATGAAACCTATAGTGTTTCTGTGTAAAATAACTCAATTGACAATGTCAAATATAACCCTGAAAATATAAAATACTTATTAAAGACTGACGCATCATTGAACAGCTTCTAGCTAACAGTGTCCACACTCCTTAGGTTAACTGTGGAAGTGCCTTCTGATCACCAATTTCCCTGATAAGCAGCATTTAATTCTTTCATTTCTTAACATGTTTAAAGATTTACTTTTAAGTTTTATTGAAGGGATAATGGATAGGTCTCACACTGAAATCTTGATAGTCTTGTTCCACAGAAAACACAGGCAAGAAGAAACCCTTGGAGGATTTGCTCTCAAGAAACAACTTTGATTTAAGTTGGATAGAGCATAAAGTTTATCTGCATCATTCAGAGCCGAAAGCTAGGGACTCTGGGAGGTCAAACATCCTGGGTTTCTCCTCCTTAGCAAATGCAATAGTGTGGTTCTCATAGAAGGTCTTGCTCAAGGCAGAGCCATCACTGATCCACCGTAGCAGCCTGAGTCTTATGGAGGCTAACAGCTAACAACACATGGGTTGTGTGCAAAACACCGGGGTCTAGTCTCAACTCGAAACTTCCAGAAGGCAGCATCTTTGACTTTGCTCTTAGATCATTTCCTCATTTGTAAAACAAATGAGATAGATAAGTGTTCCTTCTAAGTTATTTTCACCAGTGAGGCCGTATATAAAACCCAAAAGATAAAAGAATTTGGCAGGAGTGTCCCAGCTAAAAAAATTTATGAAGTCTTATAAAGGGGAATGATCTATATAATAAGGCTTCTCAGGAACTGGAAATAAAGCTCCTTGTCCAGTGTGCACATATTTAAAGCACATGCAAATATTCTTAGGCAGTTCTCACTTGCAAAGTGAGTGACCACTGTGTGCCCAGAACTTTCTACTTCTCCCAGCAGAAACATATTTCTTGTGGTTCAAACAAATAATAGCTACTCTTTGCTGGCTGGAGAGAGAAAAACTGGACTAGTTCAGCCTAGCAGACATTTACTATGCATTTACAAATAAGTCTATAATTCTGTATACAAGCCAAACAGTCTAATCATCTATACATAAAGTACTCATGTTTGCATTAGAATTACCCTTATAGGTTTAGGCAGACAGTTGTTTAGTGATCAGAGCTAAGGATATATCCTGAAGATTTTTACTTCTGCTTCAGGAAAACTGCAATTAATTTGAATTAGGGAAGGAAGCCCAACAATGCCAGCCGATTTATTCCTTTCATTTACAGTTTAGTGAGGGAAGGAGTGCTCTGCTCCCTGGACAGCTGAATCCCTAAGTGAACACCCTTTCCCCATCCTGTCACTACCTCCCTTGGGAACTGCATGTGTCTCCCCTTCTTGGTCAGCACTCTCCATGTCTCTCTGTGTCCCTGCTTCCACATCCTCCCTGAGTATCTCTTCCCAAAAGTGCACCATGGAGTTCTCATTTGGACCAAGTGAGGAGTTAAGAGGCTATTTGCCTTGGCAGCCAAAGCCTTCTGCTCGACCAAATGCATCCTTTTTCCAGTCTTTGTTTTTCCTCTTCCCGAATGCATCTCCATCACCATGTTTTGGCTTTCTGCTCCATCACATTTCTCTGATGCTAATGGGACTAGTTCTTTCTTCTGCCAGAGCAAACAGTCAAGCAGGCCTCACCCAACACCCTGGGACCTCACTGGGGAAATTGGTCCATGCCTGGGAACTTCCAAGACCCAGAATTTCCCAATGAAATTAAATTTTAATTTTTTGGTTTGGATGGGTTACTGGTAGGGGCTGGGCTGGTTTGTTTGTTTTGAAGAGTGACATTGAATTCTGATCCCCCTGCCTCTACCTCCCTCCTGAGTGCTGAGATTATAGGAATACATCTCCATTCCCAAATTACACCTACTAGAGACTGAACACAGGGTTTTGTACTTGCTAGGCAATGACTTTACCAACTGAACTACGTTCCAGCCTGCCAGTTTAAAAGATCAATCTTGCATTCCTTTCCCCAAATCATGCAATGTAGAATCAGTAAGTTAGTAACCAGGGAACAGAGTTCAAGAATACGTGTTTATAAAAGCAGAAAAACATAATTTTAAATCAAAGAGTAAAAAGGGATGGTGTCCAGGAAAAGGCTGCAAAGTACCAGAGCTAGCTCCTCAGTTCTCCTCCCCTCCCCCACATATTAGGCAGCAGATGTGGTTCTTGTTAACCCCTATGCACAGGCAAATTTTCACCCACTGTGGCTTTGACACAGACCATTTTGAGGAAGGAAACATAACACTAAAAGACAAGGCACCAAGCTTATTGCACTAGGCTTCCATGAATTTTAGACTGAACATGTCCATAGAAAAGATGGGAAAGGGAGACCAGGGAGATGGCTCTGTGGGCAAAGGCACTTGCAGCCAAGTCTGACAACCTGAGTTCAAACCCCAGAACCACAATGGTAGGAGAGAATTGACTCCTGAAAGCTTTCCCCTGACCTTCACACACATGCATGGCACACATGAATGGACACACACACACACACACACACACACACGCACACGCACACGCACACACACACACACACACAAATAAAAAGCACATGTCTTTTTTAAAAGCTGTATAAGAAATTCATAAAAGTTTGGTCTGGAGAGATGGCTTAGCAGTTAAGACACTGGCAAGAGAACCTAGGTTCAATTCCCAGCACCCACATGGTGGCTACAAACCATCTGTAACTCCAGTTCCGGGGGATCTGATCAGTTCTCTCCTTCAACCTTGTTTGAGGCAGAGTCTCTCCCGTTTCTGTTACTACACTTTGTATACCAAATTGCATTGCACAACACGAGTGCACCTACTACATGCAGACAATGCACTCATACACATAAAAAATAATAAATAAAAACATTTTTTAAGTTCATAAAATAGTGTTTATTTGGTTATTAACTTGGGGTAGACAAATTAAAGTACAAGTTCTATTGTTGAGTGCTCCTATAAATTGAAATTCAGCCAGAGAGGAAATGACATAATAGGCACTGAAAGCTGAGGTTCCTCCCCAGAAGACCAACCTTGTAGTTAAGAAAACTTCTCCTGGGTTAAAAAGATCAAATTGTAAAAGGATAGAAAATTATTGGAGGAAAATTCACTCATCTCTTCCACACTTAAAGGCAGAGAATCACTCATTTCCTCTTCATGGAAGCTTCTCTTCTTATAATAAAAAGCGGAAACATTCCTGACTTGCTCTGTGTTGAATGCTTTTATCTTTCAAAATTCATATATGGAGTCCTAATGTACAATGTGATGGCATCACGGGGTGGGGATTTCCAGAGGCAATTAGGTCATGAGAGTGGAACCCTCACAATGGAGTTAGTTAGTGCCTTTCAAAGAGCAAATACTGAGGAGGTTGTTCCCCGCTCTCTGTTCCCAGGCATGTGAGGATATAAGAAGTCAGGCTTCTGCAAGCCAGAAAGAGGCCCTCAGCAGACATGGGATCCGCTAGCACCCTCATCTTGGACATCCCAGCCTTCAGAACTGTGAGAAATGAATTTTGCTTTTTAACCCACAAATCTGTGGAATTTAAGAGTGGCTCAAACTAACAAATTTTCATATTTATTTTAGATTCCAAAGTAATAAAACTCTAGTAATTCATACTAAAATCATATACATTAACATTTTAATTCCATATGCTTGCTTACGATTTTTTTAATCATTTGTTATTGATTTAGGTGTGTGTGTGTGCACACGTGCCCACATATGCATGCATGTGTGTGAGACTCCAACACGTGTGTCACAGCATATTATGGAAGTCAAGCAACAACATTTTAGGAGTCAGTCTCTCCTTCAACCTTGTTTTGAGTCAGAGTCTCTCCTGTTTCTGTTACTACACTCTGTAGCCAAGCTTGCTGGCCAGTGAGCTTCCAGCCAAGTTTCCTGTCTCTGCCTCCCATCTCCCTATGGGAATGTTGGCATTACAGATGCAAGCAACTGCATCTGGCTTTTTAAACGGGTTCTGAGAACCAAACTCGGGCCATCAGGTTTATGTGGCAAGTGCTTTTACCTGCTGAGCTATCTCCCTTGCCCAGTGCTTACTTAGAATTCAAAGTCAGTTCTTTTGATCATATCAAACATATTTCCAGAAAGTAAAGCTTGAAAAAAACATAGTGAAGAGTTTCTAAGGATCCCATACATGTTTCCCCCAAAAGACAAAGATCCCGCTTCTCATATATAATGAGGATTTAACTCTGAGTAATATGATAGTGCTTTGTTGTCTCTTCTGAGCCAGGCAACCACCCAACAACATGCAAACGTGCACACATCCCAGATTCTCGTCTTCTACCACCTACTTGCACAGATTAGAGAACCAAAGCCCTAAGCCCACTCATGCAGATGCAGGTCTGAGATCCTCCAGTTTCCTAGATGGTCTTCTTCATCACAAGTCCCAATACTTAGATAAAATTCGCCATAGGATTGCTTTGGTAATGAATCACTATTCAAATCGAAGAATCAAGGCTTTTCTTCATTCAGTGATCAGTAACAATAGAGTCCAAGTCAGGAATCTTTCTCTGTGTTTACCCACGCCTTGGAAATCCAGATGCCCAGGAAGTCTGACATCACAGCATAAAGTCAGGCAACTCAACAGCCCTTGTTCCTTTAAATAGCCCACTGCACCATCCACATCTCAGCAACACAGCTGTAATGTTCACTCTCAATAAATCCTCAAGTAGATGGTTACCCAAGGTATAGTCTGTGCATTGCACAGTCACAAGCAATTGGTGAAACTAACAAGGGCATCTTGCCCACAGAAACCTGAGGAGGAAGGTCTTACCTCCAGCAGATAGTGAATCACTGGATAGTCAATAAGAAAACCTGGACAGCAGTATCAGGACAGGGTGGAACGTGCAAATGGAGCCACATTTTTGTTTCCAAAAGGGCATTTATACTACCCTATGAGCAACTTTGACAAACAATTCTGGCTGTACACAAAGAATGCTAAACCCAGCAGAGTCACAGGCAAAAATGGAGCTGCACAGCACATTTCTCTGCCCTGGGCGACCAGCAGCAGCAGTAGGCCAGTAATCATTAACAGCTGGAATATTAACCTCTGACAATAGCTAAATGCTGTAGGAAATGTGTGTGTGTGTGTGTGTGTGTGTGTGTGTGTGTGTGTGTGCGTGCGTGCGCGTGTGTGTGTGATCCAATTTAAATTCAGAATCATTCACAAGACAGTCTTATTATCCTGTCCATTTCAAGATGCAAAGGCGAAATGCCTGAGATCACAAACATATTACAGATGTTGCTTGATTTATGATTATAGAGCTACAGCCCAACAAACACAATGTAAGTTTAAAAAAAAATCCTTAAATCAAAATGAACTTAATATGCCTAACCTACTTAGCAACAGAGCTTAGCAAGAGTACATTGGGGAGAATGGGTTGCTTGGTCTTGTGATTGGGTGGCTGACTGAGCACTGTGCTTCTAATGTTTGTTTAACATTGAAAGAGAATATCAGGTATCATGCCACATACTGCTAGCTCCGGAAGTGACCACATACCAAGGGATGCATATGGCCAGTGGATGCTGGAAAAGGCATGGATGTGGACCTTCCCTCCGATCATTTAGGAAGGAGTGGCAGTGAGCTGATCCAGGGTCTGAGTTCATGACAGCCACAGCAGACTTCTGTCCTTAGGAACTGTACTCCAGTAAGTTTGTGCTCTATAGGATGCCATACAAAGTGATCTAGAATAAATTTAAAAATAAAATCTACAGACTTCCCAAAATAAGGTTATAAATAAGCTTGCATCCTAAGCCATCAACTTTGTTGAAACCAAAGGAAGGTAAGAGTGCAACATTCAGTCCTTAGGGATGTGGGGCAAGAGGCCATAGGACGCAGCAGCAGGTAGCCAGAGGTGAGGAGGAAGGAAGGTCTGTACAGAGACCTGCCTCCTCCACAGGAGTTCAGAAATGGCAGCTTTTCCTCTAAGAGTTTCTAGAAGCGACTATCTAATTAATCTTTCCACTGACTCCTCTGAAGCAACTTATCAAATATCTTGTCCTCAAAGACGTATGAATGATGGAGATTCAAGTTGCCTGACACAGTCACTCACTTATATTGTCCAGCCTATGATCCAGATGATTAAACCTAAGTTACCTTTGAACTGTTGCACATACCCCTGTGGGGTAGCCATTCATTAGCTTGACAAGGCAACATTGTGAATGCAAATGCTTCCAAGAAATGTCTTAGGCGGGCAGCAAATATAGCTAGGAATACTAAAATTAAACAGTAATATTATGGGGTTAGGTGACTTTTTTTAATTTTTAAAAAATTTATTGAGAATTCCATATATGTATATAAAATGTTTTGATCAAATCCACGCCCACTCCCTCCTCTCCAACTCCTCCCATATCTCCCCATCACTTTTTCCTGTATAACTTCATGTACTCCTTCTTTTTTTTATGGGGCTTTTGCTACTATAACATTACCCCCTCTGAAGAGGTAACCCTAAAATCTTTTAGGGATTAGATATGAGCTCCCAAATACTTTTGGCCTTTGGAACAGAGTATGTTGCTAAGAGGCCCAAGGACATTTTGATTTTTAGCTAAGAAACTGGCTACCTTTCTTCGGCGTCTTAACTGCCTAGCCAATTCCTACCTCCTGTTCTTATCAAGTCATCCTCTGAAGAGGTTACCCAAATTGCTGATAGGGAATCAGGATGCAGACTGCTCTGGCTTCTTCCATGCTGAACAGGGATGCAGGGTGAGGCAATTGGGGTACCCCTTCAGTGGCTCTATCTAAAAAACTCCCAAACTGCATAACTCTTAATTATAGGGAGAAAAGGAAATCCTTGACTGGTGCCTAGGAGATGTGAAGGAGAAGTAAAGGCAAGAGTAATTAGCATTACAAGTTCTAGACAGGGAACTAGAAAAAAAGTCAGAACAGGGCAATTTTCAAATGTTCATATGACAGTCCATTGGAATTTCTTGACAAGGGCTTCCAAAAGCATCCCACTATTGGGTTCCTCCTCTTTTTATTTTGTCTACCAAGGCTGGACTCAAGAGTGATAGACTCACTTTTATAGTTGTTGGAGTGGCTAGAATCAGTGTCAGTTCCCTCACAAAGGCTTCACCATGTGGAGGCAGGATCCAGTCACTCTTGGGCAGTCCCCTGAGTTCTCAGTCCTTATGCCAGAGGGAGGCCAGAACAGGCACTCTCCAACAGTCTGCTGAGATCTCAGACCCTACGATGGAGGTTGGAGCAGGCACTCTCAGGCTGTCTGCTAAGGTAGCAACTTTGCATAACCAACTAGATATATTGTATCTGATTTTTCAAAATACAAATTTGTAGGGCACAAATTAGACTGAGAAAGTATATCAACTATTGACTTTGTTCATTAAGAATGAATCCAACAGCCTTTTCTGTTCTCCGTTGCATGACATGGGTGCACTTACCTATACACAGGCAATACACGCATACACATAAAATAAAAATAATAAATAAAATATTTTAAAAAGAATGAATCACATACCATATTATGTATGCCATGCCATGCCTCGAGCTGTCCTGAACTTATAGTAAATTGCTAATGATCACAGTAGACTTCCAGCTTACATGAGCAGAACATTGGCAGTGCTGACTCAGAAATTCCCTGGTGAGTTTTCAGTTCTCACACTGTCTTTTTTAAAATTTCCAATATAAATTTTCTTTCTTCTTTCTTTCTTTCTTTCTTTCTTTCTTTCTTTCTTTCTTTCTTTCTTTCCTTTCTTTCCTTTCTTTCTCTCTTTCTTCTTCTTTTTATGTTATGTTTATGAGTGTTTGCCTGTATGTATGTTATCTGTTGGGTGCCTGCAGAGGCCAGAGGAGGACGTCAGATCCAATGGAACTAGAGTTACAGTCAGTTTTGAGTCACCCAGTGTGGGTGCTGGGAAGTGAACTCAGGTCTTCTGCAAGAACAGCCAATGCTCTTAACTAAAGAGTCAGCTTTCCAGCCTCCATAATTTCTGTTCTGTAAGACGACGCATTGTCACATACATATGGGTATATGTACTGGAATGTACACGAACACGAACATGAGGCAGGGGAGAAAGGGCTGGGAGGGCATGGGAGAGGGAGAGGGAGAAAGAGAGAGAAAGAACACTTGAGATATGAACACAGAAACAAGACAGTCTTCCAAACAACTTCAAAGTCAATAATATTTCTATGCTTTCCAGTCATTACACAAAGTACAGACAGGTGTGATCCACAAAGTGATTTACGCTCCCCGAATGGCTAAACCATGATCTCCCTAGTTACAAACAGGCTTCTAAAACAGAGTACATTTCCATGAACAATCAATATCAGACACACATTTGTGTTTCTTATATAGTTCTTGAAAATGTTACACTGGTTTATAAATTCAGTTTTCAAAAGAGTGTAAGTTTCAAGATATGCAAAGCATTGTGTTGTCAGGAAAAAACCCCAAGGCAAAAGATCAGTTGCCATGGTGATAATGGTTAAAACTGCACATATGTCAGAGATTAGAAGAGGTTATAAAGAAATGTAAAGAATGCTTAGGGGACTGTTTTGGGTAAACTTGTTTTAATTAATAAAAACTTTAAAAAGATGTCTCAATGACTGATTCTCATTCAAAGCATTCTTGTGCAAGAAAGCTCACCATGTTGTAACATGGGATAGCTCCATTATCTTAGTTTCAGAATGATGAGAAGGAATTTCCACAAACCAGAGCGATCAGGGTGCTTCCTAATCTGATCTGGGTCCACTTCACTCACTCCCGCAGCATTTGATCCTGAGGGGAGATGTTATCAACAACAGAGGGATTCCTTGCAGCCATGATCAGCTAAACTCCTAATAACCCAATTCAACAATGCTAAACCCAAGCCTTCCCCTCTGGTCAGATGGAACAGTCCACTTGAACATGGATTAGGCCAAATCCCTGGGGTCTAAGCTAAAAAAGGGAAAAGATGTGCCAGGTGATTGGGGACCCTCAGTGGGAGGAGCAAGTGAGTGAGCACAAGCGCTGGAGTGACTCACTTGCTGCGAGTATTATGAGGCCTCAGTCTCCTCGACACACACATGTGCACAGGGCACAGAAGACTGCACAGGAGGGACGTCAGAGTCCACTCAGAGCGGCGTGCCCATTGTTTCCTATCAGTCTTTTGAAAGTAGGGCTTCATACACAGTGTGATCCCAGTTACACGTGAGAAACCCAAACCTGAGACAACACTAGCATCAGATGAGCTGGGACTGAGAAGAGAAGGACCTCTAAAAGCAGGCCCCATCCATTAAATATCCAGCTTGGCCCAGACAGAGCACAGAGCACACACTGAGCACCCCTTTCAGCAAATACCTCTATTCAAGAGAAAGGCAGGAGTGACTGGAATCGGGCCCAGTCCTCAGCATATCTCCAGGACATGTCACTGAAGACATGTCTGCAGTTACCAGCCTTGCCCCCGATGTCCTGACTGAACCATTACCTAACAGCCCCTGAGACATTTTCAGTACGGTTCATTTATCAGCACTAATTCAATTCTCACCGACAATATGGTGAAGTGGCTTGAGCCACACGTACCATCCATCTTGCAGGTGGGGGAAGGACGTTAGCTCAGAGCAGCATCTGATTCTTAGATTTCTCTTCTACACCAAGTTTATAATGTCTCAGGCATTGTCCCTTAGATATAAAGGCCAATAGATAAACACATAGCATTTCAGCATTAAAGTCACTCACTGGAAGACTCTTACAATATACAGTGAAGAATGTAACAGAATAGGTATTAGCATATTATACAAATAGGATTCAGTTATCTAAAAACTTCATTAAATAGGAACAAGAAGTTCCGGCATGATCTTGCACAATAGAATTACTACAGATAACAATTATCTACCACATATTTCTAAAAACTAGAGGCAAGGATTTTGAATGTTCTCACTATAAAGAAAGGATAAAATGTTGGGGTAATAGGTATGCTTAAGCTGCTTCAAGCACTGCACAATGTATATGTGTGTCAAAACACCACATGTAATAGCATCAACATGAATAATTTCTGTATTTTTATACATCAGTTAAAACAAGTTTAATCTGAAATCATTTCAACTATGTACCACATTTTATGGTGCATTCGTGGAAAAACATAACAGCCATGATAGTAATAATCTGATTTTGTAATATCTATATATATTTTTTATTATTTTTATTTTTGTGTATGAGCATATTGTCTGTCTGTATGTAAGTGCACCCATGTCGTACAATGCCCACAGAGGTCAGAAGAGGGTGTTGGATTTCCCTGGAAATGGATGTACAGATAGTTGTTAGTCACCATGTGAATGCTGGGAATCAAACCCGGATCCTTTACAAGAACCACCAGTGCTCTTAACCACTGAGCCATCTCATCAGTCCAGTAATAATCTATGGTGTAAAGATAAAGATGC
The DNA here is from genome assembly GCF_000622305.1 of Nannospalax galili. Taxonomy (NCBI): domain Eukaryota; kingdom Metazoa; phylum Chordata; class Mammalia; order Rodentia; family Spalacidae; genus Nannospalax; species Nannospalax galili. The sequence goes on from NW_008347891.1 coordinate 283,373, forward strand.
AAGCTCTCTAGAAGAGAGTATGTAATTCATCTTTAACAAAGAATTAGCTCAATATTTTAAAACTGCTTAGCAAAGTTAATAATAATGATGATGAAATATATTCCCAGACATCATTCACTACAGAAAGGAGTATTTTTTAAATCTCTACATTTTATATAAGTTGAGACTTTCTTGAACAGCTGGACACCCTAAGAAAATGATAATCAATATATTGTTTTACCGACATCTTTATCACATCTATGTCAATATAAGATTTCTTTCCACAGTTTGTAGCATCCTCCTGGCATACTTCCTCCCCTTCCTCCTCTTCCTCCTCCTCTTCTTCTCCCTCCGTATTCATTCATTCTCCCTCTCCTCTTTCCCCCTCCCCCTCCCCTCCCCTCCTCTCCTCAATACATCTTCTGTGCCTCTCACAGGTGAATATCAAGCATCAACAGAGCTTTACCTTTGCTTCTTCTGATTATTTCACTCCCGAATCCCTGACTGTATGCTGATTGTACATCATTGTGTTTCTCTGAGTTTGATAAATAACCTAAGTAGTGAAATTGAAATCATAAGTACTATGTCTATTCTTGTAATCAGAAAGGGCTTTACCTCCCATTCTGTAGATGCAAAAGGTTTTTCCCATCTTCAGGGAATACCTGAAATTCTTTATTTTCAATATAGTATTCTCTGAGAATTTCATACATATATACAATGAATGCTGATCATATTCACCTGACTTCCCCAATCCGACTCCTCCCAGATTCTTTCTCTCTCTCTCTCTCTCTCTCTCTCTCTCTCTCTCTCTCTCTCTCCCTCCCCCCCATTCCTCTCTCCCACCTTCATGTCCTTTTGTTTCAGCCCACCGAGCTCAACTATTGCTGCTTATATGTGCCTGGGTATGAGGCCATCCACTGGAACATGGTCAACCTACCAGGGCCCACAGCTTTGAATAAACTAACTCTCTTTCCCCATCAGCCATCAACTACCAGTAGCTCCTCTGGTAGGGATAGGGCCTTGTGGGCTCCTCCTATATCATGCTGGACTTTTGGCTGGCTTGACATTGTAAAGGTCTTACGCATAACCATAGCTGCCATGCGTTCATGATGAGAACAGCCTTGTCCTACCCAGATACTGCTTTGCCTGAATCCTCCTAGGCCTCTGGCTCTTATAGTCATTCTATTCCCTCTTTCATGATGTGCCCTGAGCCTTGAGACAGGTAGTGTGATAAAGATGTCCCATTTAGGGCTAAGCACTCAATAGACACTTATTCTTTGTACTTTGACCAGTTTTGAGTCTCTGTATCAACAGCCATCTATTACAAAAAGATGCTTCTCTCATGAAAACAGAGAGTTGTATTACTCTACATCCATTTAACAAAATGACAGGAGTGAGATAACCCCTAGGGCCTGTCATCTCCCCAGCCATGGATTCTTCACCAGATTTAAGTATCTAGTTTGGCATGTGTCTTAAGCCCAACCAGAAATCTTGTTTCTTACCCCCTTGTTAATCATGCCCTTATTGTACACACGGGTATATCTTGACATTATATCTTGTCATTACTATAACTTGCAGAGATCACGGTTGGGTAAGACTGCTAATGGCTTTTCTCCTCTAGTAGCCTGGGACTATGAGAGCTGGTCTGCTGGAAGGAAGCTCCTGCGTCAGGACCAGCTTGATTTCTTCACATCTTATGATCAAAGTGGTGGATATCTCCAACTATAGGGTCTTACCACTGAGTTCTGGTGGGCAGCCAAGCAATGGCAATAGCCTGTATTGCTTAGTGAGTCCTGGGGAAACAGGTGACCCATCACCAAAGGAGAGGTGTCCGACACCTGGAGTTAATACCTGAGATTCTTGATCTATACCTCAAACCACCATGTTGGGACACTGTCTACACTCCAGACCAAGAAAATGAGAACCGCTGGGGGTGGTTGCCAGAGAGAGTTTATGTAACATAAATAACTGTTACATTGATTACATGCTGAAATGAAAATAATTTTGACATACTGGTTTAAATAAACATGATTAAATTAATTTCATCAGCATCTTTTCACCTTTTCCTTGTGGTTACTAGGAAATAGTATGGCTCACATTATTATTTCTGTTGGGTAGAGCTGCCTCAGGGCAATTCTGAGCTTATCACTTGGCAAACATTTCCTACTTAGCCATCCAACTAACTTTCAATCACACAGACAGCTCTAGTTGGTTCCATTTCATGGATGAGAAAAGTGAGGCACAGAGGGTAAAAGTACTTTTTGTCAAATTCGCAGGCTGGTAAGAAGTTGAGCAAAGATCTACTCTATATGGATGTACTATTTTGTGTTCAAACACCACAATGTATACACCATTTTCTGCGTAATAGTAACCTGTGCACTGAAATATATAGGAAAATATCTAAAGAAAGAAAAAGGCTTCTATTGTTCTGCTAAAGGATCTGCTACCTACCCATAAATTCAAGTTCATATGTCAGGACCGAATAATAAAAAAAACCATAGCAGCACATTTTTTCTCTGGTGATGGAATATTTCATTGGTAATAAGTCTGGCATTAAAAAAGAGTCTCATCTTTAAAGCAATGTAAGATTGTTGGATTCTGGTTTAGCTTTCATTGTCCACCAAGAGGCAGATTGAACATGCCTCTCTGTGAATACAATTACACTGTGGAAATCCTATCTGCGCAATGATACTGATTTTTGGAAAACATGGTTTCAACCTATTCCAGATCCCGAGATCAAAGCCAAAAACAAAACAGCTAAATGTTGTGGGATGGCTGGGGGCAGGCTAAGGGACTTGGTTCATGAAGGCACAGCGAGTATTCCTTGAAGGCATCACACACTGAACTCCACACGTTTTCCAATAGCTGCTTGTTAACACGCCAACGCTTTGAATAATAAGGTCAGGCTCTCTAAGTAGTGGCAAACTGCTTTAGAAGACGTGGGAGAAGGGATACCTTGAAGGGTTTACTTTCCATCCACCACCTTCCTGGAAAGTAACCTAGCCAACAAGACATGTGGTAAAATATGGAATTTATTGTATATAAGAATACATCATGTCTTTTCCCAACAAGTGACTATTGATAAATGTCTTATGAACTCAATTTCTAATAAACAGAACCACCTGTCTCAATTAGCTTTCACATTAGTCAATGCTGCTATCTAAACTATTCTGTATTTAAGTAATTAACAAAAAATAAAACAAGATTTTCATACACTATAAGCCATATTCTTGAAAAATCATTAGAACTTTCTAGAATAAGATGGAGTACAAATGACAGAGCGCTCAATGATGCAGTCATCTGGTGGCTAGAAAGGAAGGAAGAGAGGGAGGGAGAGAGCCTGGTATTAGATTAAAAAGGGGGATTGAAAAGGATGAATAAATATACAAAGTCTGCCACTCAACATGAAATGTCTCTCAGAGGAATCGGTCTTCAGCATCACACAGTAGCACACATCTCATAGCACAAAGATTAAGGAAGAACTTCAAACAAGTCCTTTGTATGGACTCTGCTACATACAAAACTTCAGTAGCTGGGGTTGGGGATGCACCTCAATAGGAGATTGCTTAGCACTCCAAGCATGAGGAAGGTCCTGGGTTAGAGCCTCAGCCACACCAAAAGAAAACCCAGTAACTGTTCATTGTTGTTTCTCTAATTATGATTATACTTTGGTGGCAAGGACTATGATACAAGGACCTTCCTGGCCTCCTCTCTCTTGACTCACAGGCACAAAGCACCTGCAATCTGCACAGAACAGGATGTTTGTACAAATTATTCTCTTGCAGTACTTGTTATAATCTGAGTGTTGAATCCCCCTAAAATTCCTATGTTGACACTCAAGTCATCAGTGTGATAGTATTAAGATATAGGGCAGCTAGGAGATGATTTCATGATGAGAGCCATCCCATGTGAATGTATGAGCTACTTCCCTCGTCTCTGTGGCAAAAATACCTGATAAAAGCAACAAAAAGGACCTGATGAAAGTAACGTAAGAGAGAAAGGATTTGTTTGGGCTCCTGGTTTGAGGATACAGGCCACCGTGGCAGGGGAGGCCCGGTGTCAGGAGCAGCTCACAGCTGTGGCAGAAGCAGTTTGAGGCAAGGGACAGGAAGCAAGGCCAGGCTATAAGCCTCAAAGTTCACACTCCAGCAACTCACTGCCTCCAACTAGGCCCTACCTCCTAAGGGTCACACAAATTCACCAAAGAGACTACTGCCTAGGGACTAAAGTTTAAACATGTGAGCCTGTGGGAGACATCTCACATTCAAACCATAACGATGTCCTCAATGAAAGAAGCCTGACAGAGCTTGCTTGTCCTTCCTATGTGAGAAGATACAGAACGTACCTTCTATGAAGCAAAGAACAAGTCTTCACAGACATTGAATCTGCTGGTACCTTGGTCTTAGACTCCTCGGTCTCTAAACAGACAGACTGAATTTCTGTGATTTATTATATCAGTATATCACATTTTTGTTACAGAAGCCCACACTGACTAGTACACCAGTCTTGATATTCTGCACCCACGATAGATTCAGTGATCTAGGGTGTAGTGGATTTAATATCCAAAATATGTATAAGTCTGAATCCCTAGTACCTTTGCACACAAACCTACTTGAAAACAGAATCTTTGGAGATATAATTGTGTAACGGATTGAGGGATAAGATCACTCTGGACTTGAGCTGGCATCTAAACACATTAACTAGTACCCTTACAAGAGAGAGGAAAAAGAGATCTGAGATTCAAGAACATACAGGTTGGAAGAGCACACAGGGATGGAGGGAGATGCTGGAGCCTGCTGCCACAAGCCAGGAAACAAAAGTCTCCCCTGGAGCCCTCACCAGGAGCATGCCTCACAGCTGCCAATGCCTTGATTCTGGCTCTGTGGAACTGTTAGGGAATGAATTTCTATTGTGTCAAGCCAACAAGTAAGTTGTACTTTGTTGCAGTAGATGTATACATTAGTCAGACTGCCTAACACTGTGACTGTCACATGAGAAAAAGAACTTATGGAAAGAAGACTGGTTTCAGTGCACTAGATCCACTGCTACGGAGGTAGGACCAGGCAGGGTATCAGGAGCAGAAGCGCGACCTCATGGTCAGGGAGCAGGGAAAGAGAACACCTGCAATACGGGCTGCTTCTTTTCCCCTTTTATTATTCCATCAGGACCCTTAACTTACAGGATGGTGTCACCCACATTCAGACTATGTCTTCCCCAGGGTCTTTGAATTCTCCTAGGCACTTCTCAGCTTCTCAGCCCAATAAAACTTAACCCTAGAAGTTAACATGTAAGAGGTCTAACTAATTTCTGGATAAAATGAGATTCTCTTTAAGGATAGTCTTTTCTTTACCAAGTAGATTGGATGGTAATGAATGTAGTATAAGTTCACAGAGACTCCTGAACTGTCCTGTGTGGGCCGAATGAGATCGCCATCAGCAGGAGGAGATAATTCTGCTTTTAAGTCTCGTCTACTGGAAATAACGAGATGTCAGAAGCATGCAATGCCTCCTACCCTCAATGTGCTCCATGACCACAGCACTGACTTCCCCTGGAAGACACTAAAAAGAGCAGGCTCTCAGGACCCTTGCCGGAGCTGCTGAGCCATAATGTACATTTTGACAAAAGTCTCAGGTGTCTGGTAGGCCATTAAAGTTGAGAAGTTCTCTTCTAGAACATTTACTATTCAACTCTTTCAACAGTCACAAAATTATGTCATCTTAAAATGACCAGCAATCCATGACATTCACATGTCACACTCACACAAATACTCACATACACACTAACACACATTCACACAGTCTCTCACATACACACACACGCTAACACACACACACACACACACATCACACAAATACTTTTCTCTTTATATCTTTCTTCACCTTGACAAGAACTGCACATTTTCTTGACATTAACAGTCTGATCAACCTACTCAACATCACAGCCTTGAAGAAAACTGACTTTCCCACCCCCAGCAGCTATCAATTGCCAAAGCCAGGGCTGGAACTTCTTGCCAACCTCTCCCATCCAGGCTGAGTTTCTGTATGGCTTTGGCTTGTGCAGTCTTGTGCATGCTGGCACAAGAGCTGTGAGTTCATAAGTACAACTGCTCTGTGGTATCCAGACAACACAGCTCCTTCTATTCATCCACCATCACTGGCTTTTACAACATTCCATCCCCTCTTCTGCAAGGATCCCTGAGCCTTGGAAGGAGAAGGCAGGATACAGGTGTCCCACTTGGCTCAAATAGGCCTTTATAGAAAGAAAGTTGGGGGCTGGAGAGATGGCTCAGTGATTAAGAGCATTGGCTGTTCTTGCAGAGGACCCACATTCTGTTCCCAGCACCCACATGGTGGCAAACAACCACCTGTCTAACCCCAGTGTGTGCTAGGCACCTGATTCCTCCCGGGAGCAGGGCCTGCTGTGGAGAACTGACTGCAGAGACTTATCCATGGAGGGAAGGGCTTCTGGGTGCCATCTTGGGACCAAAGCTGTGAGCCAGGGTCATCGGGCATGGAGAGAAAGATGGCTCAGGCATCCCAGACACAAGAGGGGGCATTTACAAATCTGGGGCGAGACTGCAAGCCCAAGATGCCTGTGGGCAAAAGTTAATGGAGACTGTGGGTGCGTGCAGAAGCGATCTGGAACGGTGGGCCAAGCCGCAAAGTGCTGGGTGCCGGGTGTGCGTTTCCTTGTAAGTTTCCCCATTCACCCCCTCCCCACCCAAGGGCATAAACCATAATAAATTCACATAAAAATATGTGATCGCTCAGGAGACCCCGAGAGGACTCAGGTGACACCCAGTTAGACAGGCGATCTGCTGCCCTCTTCTGGCCTCCATGGGCAATGCATGCATGGGGCATTTATATGCATTCAGGTAAAACACTCATACACATAAAAATAAAAATAAATAAGTAAATAAATAATTCAAAAAGAAAACTAATAACAGAGGACATGGGGGCATAGTATATACAGGAGGTAGGGGAGGGACAGGGACTGAATGTGATCAAAATATATTGTATGAAATTCTCATGGAATCAACAACAGAAAAATTTTAAAAAGAACGTGGGAAACAGACTATTTCATAGTCCACTATAGTTACAGAATGCAAACTTCCCTAAGTGGGCTATACTCTCACATAATATTCAGTCCCAGAATTCCAAGGGACAGAGACAGTGCTTTCTACATTTACCTTTGTTGTACCATTAACTCAGCTTACTAGGAGAGTCCAGCGCCCCCTAGCTCAGTTGGAGCTCACACAACCTCTGAGCACACATCACTGAGCGACATATAAGCCTCTCCCATGCACTGGTGAGCAAGTACTGAGGCACCACTGCAGGCCCAGAAAACAGAGGCAGCACAGCACGTGTCAACAGAGCAAAGAAAGAGCTGGAACAGAGGAGATCCATGTTCCAAAAGAGCTTACTTAGCCCCAACCAGGCAGACAATGCAGCACCTCCCGGTGGAGATGGTATCTTCTAAGCAGTGGGGTCAGCATAAGCAAAGGC
>NW_008347891.1:291626-296046 GCF_000622305.1 Nannospalax galili
GAAAGAAAGAAAGAAAGAAAGAAAGAAAGAAAGAAAGAAAGAAAGAAAGAAAGAAAGGAGTGCTATGTAGAACCCCATTTGTCTCAAGTGGTATTTACTGTGGGAAAAAAAAAATCTAAAACATCTTGTGTAACATTCTGGAAAAAAAAAGCCATCTGAGAATCTTTGTAATTCATCATTAAATCATCAAATGGAGCCCTTTCTAAACTTATTTCTTTTTTAAAAATAAATATTTTATTTAGGGGCTGGAGAGATGGTTCAGTGGTTAAGAACACCAGCTGTTCTTGTAGAAGACCTGGGGTTCGAATCCCAGCACTCACATGGCAGCTAGCAACTGTCCATAACTCCAGTTCCAGGGGATCTGACAGCCTCTTCTGTCCTCCGTGGGCATTCCATGGCACGGGTGCACTTACATACATCCAGGCAATACACACATACATATAAAAAAATAAAAATAATAAATATTTTTTTAAATTAGAATGAAAGTCCAGCAGCTGCAGTGTTCATATCTGTGATCACCACACTTCAGAGTTTAGTTAAAGCAGGTAAATTCCTGTGGTTTGAGGCCAGCCTCATCAGCATTGGGAATTCTAGGCCAGTCTAGATTACAGACTGAGATTCTGTCTGCCAAAAGCAAATAGTGAAAAAGAACAAAGAAAAATATTAGAGTGAAAGTCATTATGGTAATTTGGAAGTCAAATAATCTGTTTGGGGAGAATCTTTGAAAGTACTTCAAAATAGAGTTCTGAGGGGTTTTTGAGATGTCTGTGAACTCAGGACGTGAGGTTGCAGAAGGCCCCAAAGTTCTTTCTAATACAGCGCACATTTGTGTGTTCGTGGCAAGGAGTCAGAAAAACAACATGAAATTTTCTGGGCAATTAGAGAAGGAGAAAGGCCTCAGTGTCAGCCACACATTTGTTGGCATATGAATGCATCAAAGGATGTGATGTTGAATCCCACACAGCCCAGTCTGCAGACACAAGATGCATCATTACCTCCCACCCGCTGCCTTGCAAGTGTGTGCTCACTCTTACAGAAGGTATCAGGCCAGAAAAAATGTATGGTTTAGAACTGCAATCAATATCACCCCTAAATCACTCCAAGTTCTGAGTGGGGTAGCCATTCCTATGGACAGAAAGTTGAGGTGATGTCTGTTTTTCACCGATTTTTGCCATAACTATATCTTACATCTTCAGCTGGAACACATGAATCCAAAGGGAGCAGATACAACTCGTGGAGTGGAGTCCTCCTTGGCCAGGCGTGGCCTCCTGGGTGGGTGAAAGGCAGGAAAAGCAAACCCAGCACATTCAAATCTGCTGAACAAACAGCAGCTGCAGAGGCTGTCTGGCCAGGGCTGCGGGCCTCAGTGTGGAGCAGACCCAGTCATCACAGCTGTGGTACAAACCACATGTCTTCCTTTCCATACTCATCCTGCTTTTCCACCTCACGGTGCAGAATATATCAAGGATCCCTCTAATTAGATACACTGCAATCTAAGGCATCACTCTATCACTGGAAGGAGCTTAGAGAGTGCTCATCTGTTGGGTGTTGGCCTGGACTTTCACTCCACAAGACAACCTCAGACCCCACTTAGTACCTTTGGAATTTGGCAGCACTCTTAGACAGACTGAAAAGATTCAATAATTCTACCAAGAAGACCCTGAATGAAGATTTATAGGCTTTTCTCCTGGTCCTATGACATGTGTCAAGGATATCCGTGCATGTTCCTGATCATGAAGGTGACTTAGAACTCAGCCAGTTATTTGTGTGTGTGTGGTGTGTGTATATACATACACACATACATACATACATACATACATACATACATATATATGTATGTATATATATAGAGAGAGAGAGCAATATCTTGGTGCTAGGATCCCATTCTAAACAGGAAATTTGCTTATATTTCATATATATTTCATCTGCATAGTTCAAAGATGATGTGATCTAATATTTCAGTTTGTGTCCATTTAACTGTGACCTGTTGCATGGAGTCAGACTTGGACTTTCCCACATGTGATATGGTGAAGGTACTCAGAAAGTTCTTTTTTTAAAAAAAATTATTTATTATTTTTATTTCATGTGTATGAGTGTGCTGCCTGCATGTATGTGAGTGCGCCTGTGTCATGTAATGCCACAGAGGTCAGAAGAGGGCTTCTGAGTCCCCTGGAATTGGAGTTAAGGACAGTTCGTACCTGCCATATGGGTGCTGGGAATCGAACCTGGGTCTTCTGCAAGAGTAGTCAGTGCTCTTAACTGCTGAGCCATCTCTCCAGCCCCTCAGAAAGTTCTTGATTCTGGAGCATTTCAGACTGGAGACTGTCCAACAAAGGATGCTCAACCTGTAGTGCCATGTTCTGACCCAGAAATCTGCCATTAAGTCGCATATTTGCCTGAAACATGCTTTGTTTAAAACACACAGGATAGGGGAAAGAACGGAGATGGACAAAGAAATTCAAATACGACCACTTTTGACTCCCCGTAGTTCAACTGAAGTCATGGAAAAAGAATCTGATCTCTCTTTGTACAAACTGAATGCTTCATATCACTGCAACAGTGGAAACAGCATTCTAAAATGAGAACTCAGTTTCAATGGATTTATTTTAAATCCTTTTTAAGCCTTCTAATAAAGACTATATTGATTATTAAAGTAGATTTGAGGCATCCTGTTCAAGGGTAGAAACGAGCCTAGTCCTAATCATACAATAAGTTAAATGACATCAAATGTCAATGAAGCAATTTAAAATAATTTGGAAGTAATCTTTAGAAAATTGGCTCAAAATGTCAGAGACAAAAATTCTAGTGGGGTGTTGCAAGGAAAGAGGAAAAGCTAGCCAAAAGCATCAAAGATGAAGATCACATTTAAACTGCTGTGATTGCAATAGAAGATGAGTATCTGAAGTCATAAAATCCTTAAAACTGTTTGACAGTAAATCCAAACGTTGCTCCAACTCTTGGATAACACTACAGCCGACACAAGAACATCTACTGCCCAGTGGAAACTCCTCGTCTTTCAATGCAAAATCTATTTCACCCACACAGAGCTCTTATTTAGTTTCCACTGATTCGCATATACTTATTATTACTATCGTCATCATTATCATCATTACTTCTTTTATGAAAGCAAAATTAAATAAAGCCCTGGTTCTAAAAAGACAGGAAATTTTAGTAAGTTTGGATTCTGTCAACCATTGCTCTGAGTTCTCTGCTGATAAGAAAAATAGGGACTCAGTCCACAAAGTATGTATTAGGCAAGCATGAGGATGTGTTTGACCTCTAGCACTCATATGAAAGCTGGGTGGGGCAGGGTAAGCACCTGTAATCTCAGCCCAGAGGCAGGGACGGGAGCCCTGGGGGAATTAGTGAGCTGAAGGTTTCGGGAGAGACACTGTCTTAAAAAATAAGGTGGAGAACACTTAAAGAAGACAGCTGCTGTCAACTTCTGGCCTCTACACACATGCCTGAGTGTGCATACACACACACACACACACACACACACACACACACAATCCATATACACAAAAAACAGGAAAAAAACATGTTTCTGATTGTTTTGCCAAGTAATCTCACCTCATGTTCAAGTTCATGATGAAAAACTCCTGACCTTTTCTAGCAAGAAACTCAGGTTGATCAATAAACGTCACACCTAGAAATGCCCTTATTAAGTGGAAGAGGTAAGGTGTTGTAAAATGGGTTTTCTTTGAGAAAAACCAAGGAGCCTGTTTTTCTCTGAACACTTCATACATGAAGGGGAAAGATGGGGCCCTGCACTCAGCCCGTAGGTGCTATTATCTGTGAAATTCCTTCTCTACATAATCAGCTAATTTGGCTTTGAAACATGAGCAATGTTTTACATAAGCAATATGTAATATGAACAATACTTTATAAGATGAACAATATCATCCCTTTGCCTTTGTTCCCAGAAGATCATCTCTGTGTAGGTGGACTATAGATTAAGGGTCATGCTTTGTATATCTTATAATGAGTTGCTTATGCTGAGATCTGATTTCTTACCAGACCCTCCATGAGGCTTCTTTAGACATAATAAGTTAAAAATTATTTAAGACACTGAAATGATAGGAAATGACTTCATGCACTGGGACTGGAGCCTGTCATCCAGACCCTACCTCATGAGTCTGTTGGGGCACCAAAGATAACCTTGTAGATTTAAAGTTTTAGATTTTTTTTCTGGTCTTTTTGAAACAGGGTCTCCCTGTAGCCCCAGCTGTCCTGGGAACTCACTATGTAGACCAGGCTGCCCTCGAACTCACAGAGATCCACCTGCCTCTGCCTCCCAAGTGCTGGGACTACAGGCATGCACCACCATGCCCAGCTTAAAGTTCTAGAATTTTAAATTAAGCAACATTATTCTCAACTCTGTGTTAATGAAAGAATAAATATATCCTGGCTCTAAACT
>NW_008347891.1:296271-300307 GCF_000622305.1 Nannospalax galili
CACACACACACTTTACAAGTGGGGAAGAGTGAAACAAAGAAAGGCTGTTGTGCAAAAGCAAGCAGCCTCAAAATCAAGCCCTACAGAGATCTCCAGGGCTTAAATTCCAATTTTTAGTCAGCTCAGACAACCAGTCAAACACACACAGAAAGCATGGTGGTTAATATCATGCATCATGTTTGCTAAGCTACAACACCCAGATATTTGGTTCAGCATTATTCTAGATACTTCTGTGAATTTTCCCACAAGATACTAACATTTAAATCAGCAGACTAAGAGTAAAGCACATGACTCTCCCTGGCGTGGATTGGCCTTATTCCATAAGCTGAAACCCTGAACTATCCCAAAGACTGACTGTCGCATGAAGGTGAAGGAATTTTGCTGTAGCACATCACTCTTGAACTCACACTGCAATAGTATCCTGCCAGCCGTCCTTATAAAGATGGGACTCAGCCTCCACAACGGTGTGAACCAGTTCCTTTAAATTTCTCAGTGTAAGGCTATGTACCTGGAAATGGAGATTGAGATGGAGATGATGGAGATGGAAATGATGGAGATGGAGATGGAGATGGACATGATGATGGAGATGATGGAGATGGAAATGATGGAGATGGAGATGGTGGAGTTGATGGAGATGATGGAGATGGAAATGATGGAGATGGAGATGGACATGACGATGGAGATGATGGAGTTGATGGAGATGATGGAGATGGAGATGGAGACAACTGTACCTGGAAATGGAGATCGAGATGGAGATGATGGAGATGGAAATGATGGAGATGGAGATGGACATGATGATGGAGATGATGGAGATGGAAATGATGGAGATGGAGATGATGGAGTTGATGGAGATGATGGAGATAGAGATGGAGATGGAGACAAAGATGGAGATGATGGAGATGAAAATGATGGAGATGGAGATGGACATGATGATGGAGATGATGGAGATGGAAATGATGGAGATGGAGATGGACATGACGATGGAGATGATGGAGTTGATGGAGATGATGGAGATGGAGATGGAGACAAAGATGGAGATGATGGAGATGGAAATGATGGAGATGGAGATGGACATGATGATGGAGATGATGGAGTTGATGGAGATGATGGTGATAGAGATGGAGATGGAGACAAAGATGGAGAGGATGGAGATGGAGATGATGGAGATGATGGAGATGGAGATGATGGAGATGGAGGTGATGGAGATGGAGATGAGGGAGACAAAGATGGAGAGGATGGAGATGGAGATGATGGAGATGATGGAGATGGAGATGATGGAGATGGAGATGATGGAGATGGAGATGAGGGAGATAGCGATGGAGATGGAGACAAAGATGGAGAGGATGGAGATGGAGATGATGGAGATGGAGATGGAGGTGATGGAGATGGAGATGAGGGAGATAGAGATGGAGATGGAGACAAAGATGGAGAGGATGGAGATGGAGATGATGGAGATGATGGAGATGGAGATGATGGAGATGGAGATGATGGAGATGGAGATGAGGGAGATAGAGATGGAGATGGAGACAAAGATGGAGAGGATGGAGATGGAGATGATGGAGATGATGGAGATGATGGAGATGATGGAGGTGGAGATGATGGAGATGGAGATGAGGGAGAGGGAGCTACAGAGTATTGTATCTGTACACACATATACCATTCATTCAGTTTCTCTGGAGAACTTATACTAATCCAGATACAAAACTAAAACTAGAAGCCAGGGGTTTTCTCACTCTTCAGGTACACTTCTCTGAAGAATCCAGCTAAACTTTCACTGATTATTTTTTCTTGGACCCCCCCAGGGGTCCCAGAGAACAGTATCTTAACAGTATCTTAACCTGAGCCTCTGCCTTCAGTCCTGCTCCCATGCTCACCACTACCAGAGATAAACCCCCATGATGCACAAATTACATGTCAATCGACTGTGGAAGCTTCTTCCACTGCCCTTTAGATTGGTAGACAGGCCCTTCACAGCCCAGGTCCCCTCCACTTCCACAGGTTCACCCCACATCACTGTGGTTTCCTGCAAGTGCCAGATGACCCCTTCCTCCACTACCACTGTGACTGCTGCTGTGACTCAAACCGTAGCATTACGTCCTCAGTGAATCCTCTCCCCTAACATCCTCACCACACACTGGAGTTCCTGGAATGCATTTTGGAAACAGAAATCACCTTGTTTGTAACTAGCTGTGCAGTCTTCTCTCCCCGCTGTCATTCTGAGCTCTCCGAAACCCAGGTCTGTCTCAGGAATCGCTAGAAGAATACACAGTGGACCATATAAACCAGCCCTCCTCACTTCTAGTCAGTGATAGACCTAATTTAACCTGAGTGGTCGGATTTGGTCACTTCCCTCTATGTTGTTTTCCATATGTTCATCCAGAGAGAGAAAAATCACAGTTTAGATCTGTAACCAAATTTTCCAAATACTAATAGATTGTGTGGTATTTACATCCAAGTGAGACTTTGGTTTCTTTTCTGCCCCTGCTGTTTTGTGTGATTGATTCGACAAATCCAGCAAAGCAAGCAGCTGCTCTCCTCCTGGAGGTGGAACACCCAACTAATAACTAGTAGATTCCACAACACCAGCCAGAAATTTAAGCCTCTCCATCAATTCACTGTAAACTGTACATTTCAAAACAGAATTTAAGGAAAGGATGTGCATGTGGAATGCTTCGAGTAGTATTATTCCTAACCATTACCTTTACAATATTTCACCTAAGTCTCACTCTTCAGACTCTGTCCTCTTCACAGCCAAGATTCCCAGTCAAATTGGAAACTATGGGAACCCTGGTTTACAGTAGTGATGCACCAGACATGCCCGGCTTCATCTAGACATACTGGAAAAGATACTTTCAATGTTTTATTTCATTAAGTCCTCAAACTTAGCAAAACAGAAATAGCCTTTGCCTCTCATTGCTAGATGGATGTTCTGCTTTCCCCAAACCCAAATGCACATTGGCTACACTCGAGTTTTCATAGCCTCTTGAATTTCATTCTACATTCCAACTGGCTTCCAAGTGCATTTTAAAAATCATCTTAATGACTGAAAATATTCAGTAGATGATTTCTACATAGCTAAGTAATGAGCCATTGCGCTATCAGAACAAAACTCAATCCCAAGACTTCGTTATAGTGTTTCCCCAGGGTTGGGCTGGGAAACCTATTCTGATGGCGCTGTCCCTGCTCCTGCCTTCAGAGACATCTGCGCACATCTGGCTTTGCATTCCTCTATCATAGTCTCCTGGCCTTTTGACTTTCACCATCTTGTCTTTTCCCAGTGTCCTCTGGGAGGTGTTTCTTCGGAATCCCAGCCACTGCCTCAGCCTTGATGCCCCCACTATAATCCTTGATAGTGATGTTTTTCCATAATGTACATCTCAACAGGTCAGGCAACTAACACCAGCTCTCTTCTCTTCTCAGTTGCCTTTCCCCGTGATGACTTCATCCTCCACTTGGTTTTATTATACACTTATTATGGTTTGGATGTAAAATGTGCCCCATAGACTTATGTGTTTGAATGCTTGGTCCCCCTGCCCCACTTTGGTGACACTGTTTGGGGCAGTTGTAGAACATTTATAAGTATAGTCTAGCTAGCAGTGGTAAGCCACGAGGGTCAGGCCTTGGAGGAAAGTTGGTTCCTGGTTTGGCTTTGAGCTCTCTGCTTTCTGATCCATGGAGATATGAGATGCCTCTGTCATAAGTTGTAGCTAGTGACTATGAATACTACCAGGCCTTTCCCACAAGAGGGACTGAAACAGTGAGCCAAATTAACCTCTGCTTCTATGGTGGTTTGAATGAAAATGTCCATCAGAGGCTCCAAGTATTTGAATACTTGGTTAGTTGATGGCACTCTGTGGGGAAGTTTAGGAGGTATGGCCTTGCTAGAGGAAGCAAGCCACTGGGGTCAGGCTTAGAGAGTATAGTGCTATGTCCTATTTTTGAGTTTATATTTCTCTCTCTCTCTCTCTCTCTCTCTCTCTCTCTCTCTCTCTCTCTCTCTCTCTCCACATTTATATTTTTTTAATTAAAAGTCTAT
>NW_008347891.1:302365-304620 GCF_000622305.1 Nannospalax galili
ACTCTACTGCAACAAACTCTGAGCACGCAATGGCTTTTCCAGCCCAAGTTCCAAACACTTCCACAGTCCTCCTCGAAACACAAAGGTCAGGTCTATCACAGCAATATCCCACTCTCTGGTACCAATTACTGTCTTAACTGCTTGAAGACATGAGTACTCAGCTTTCTACTCTGATTGCCTCCTGCTATGGCTCCCTGGCATGATGGACTCTTTTATCCCTTTGGAACCATATGCCAAATAAACTTCCTTCTATAAGTTCTTTGGTCATGATGTTTTGTCATAGCAACAGAAAAGTAACTAATACACCTTCCTTAAGGTGTTTCTGTTGGGCACTTTGTCACAGTGATGAGCATACGACCCCTGTAAGCAGACAGCTCACATGTGTGCACAGATTAGTTTCTTGGTGTGTTCCAGTGTCTCTTCTATTGCTCCATCCACTTCATGCCAGCCCTCCATCCAGACCCCTAGACTAATACAGCTAACATCGACACTTTGAAGATCCACATACAAGTTTACTAAGTCCAAAGGATTAGTCTTGTATTATACTTTCTGTTCCCCCAATGAACAGAATTTTGTTTTTCTTCCAGCTATCCAGGGTTAATGGAATCATGCCACATAGCAATCTCTCATCCACCAATCTGGAGAGCTGTCATGGAATCTTCCCTCCCCGTCTATCATCCATTGAGGTCTGCCTTCACGGTTCATTCTGAGCATCTTCACGCTCCACTTTCCTGCTGTCTTCCCATTCAAGGCAATGTCACGGCATGTCTACATTGTTAGAAAATCCCCCTAACAAGTCTGATATACCTCTGCCCATCTCCATCCCTCCTTTCTCTGTAGCCATCCCGATGCTAATTGCTATCTGCGCAGATCTTCCTAAGAACCTCCTGGGACTGGATGACATGGTTTAAAACGTTCTGCCTGATCTCCAAGGTCAAGACTAAAGACCGTCAATGACCCCTGTCTGTCATCATCAATGGCACCTACCCACCACCACTGAGTCCTTGAACTTGGCTCTCTAGCTTTAAACCACTCTATTCCTCAAATCTGCCTAGACCTTTGCTTCCTGAGGAACTCTGTGTATACTCTTTTTTGGCCTTGACCTTTCCTTTTCTCACTGCCCCCCAACCCTTCACTACCTGCCAGACTCTCACATTTCTAGTCCTTTCTAAATGGTCTGTTTTTCCTTCGGGGACCTCCTAAACTCCCAAATTGTCAGGGATGTCCTATTAAATGGTCTGTTTTTCCTTTGGGGACCTCCTAAACTCCCAAATTGTCAGGGATGTCCTAATACCCAATTTTTCTCTTCAAGCATTTATTCAAACTTCAGTCATAGTAATCAGGTAGTTCATGATTCACTGCCATTCTCTCTCCTCTTTTCTCTCTCTCTCTCTCTCTCTCTCTCTCTCTCTCTCTCTATCGCTCTTGCTCTCGCTCTCTCAAGTTCCAAAAGAGCAGAATACTTCATATTTTCTTTATACCTGTATCTCCAAAGACTAAATTAAAGCCTAGCATGTAGTGCTATTTACATGACTGATAAGAAAATCTTAAATAGATGATCCAATGAAAAGGAAATGTGATTTCTCCAAATATTTTTTCTGTACCCATTTGCATGTGAACTATTCATGACTTCTGGTTTTCATGTACGTACAGATTAATGACATGGTCTTATCTGGGATGTTCCTTGCACTCAGCATTGGTAGGAATGTGATATGAAAGAAGTGCTAGAATAGTACTCTTTGCTCTCTTAACAAAGGCGTCTCTTTTCCCTATCGACATGTCCACATGTCCCTAGCGATATGAGGGCTAAAAAATCCTGATTCGGTCACTAACTGGCTCTGAACCCAAGACCGAATGATGCAATAACTCACTGTCCCAATACTTCTTCTATGGATCCTCTAGATCCTTTATTTTGAGATCCTGTTATGACAATGCTTTGTAAGAGCACAAAGAAAGCCTAAGACCTTCAACAGAGAAACTGCTACCTGTTCCACACAGATGGGAAAGGAGGCAAAAACTGCATGTGCTCTCACGGGCCATTCAAATACCGACCAGAACCCACAGATTCTCAATCTAAAATCTCACGCAAATAGCCCTGATGGTCTCCGCTTCCCTTTGAAGCTTCACAAACCAGGCCTCCATCGTCTACAACTGTTTCAGCATAACTGTTCCAAACTCTACTGCAACAAACTCTGAGCACGCAATGGCTTTTCCAGCCCAAGTTCCAAACACTTCCACAGTCCTCCCAAAAACAC
>NW_008347891.1:304840-317073 GCF_000622305.1 Nannospalax galili
GCTGCTTACAGGCTTGCTCCCCTGGCCCCTGCTCAGCCTGCTTTCTTATGCAACACAGGCCCACCTGCCCAAGGGTGGCACCACCCACAGTGGGCTGGGCCCGCCCACATCACTCATCAAGAAGATGCCCTTCAGACATGGCCACAGGCCAGTCCAATAGAGCTATCCAGCACAGGCCATTCAAATAATGTTCATATAGTTCACGTCCTAAACATAAGAGAATGTGAAGTAACATATCCAGAAAGAAAGTACCTCGATTGTGGGGTTTTTTTTCTGTTTGTTTTGTGTGTGTGTGTGTGTGTGTGTTGTTTTGTTTTAAAAGGCATGCCCTTAACTGAGGAGATGCTGTCCTTTTAAATGAGCAAAGGATCCTTCAAGATCTTGACCAGTGAAATTATTCAAAGAAATCTGGTCTATGTCAGGAACAAGAGTTCTGAATACACACATCTTCAGTCAATGTTGTGAAAGTACACCTATATGTTCCAGATAATTCAAACTGGAGCAGACTAGTTCTCAAATGCCTTCTAAGTTCTAATGCATAATACACATAATTTGCTTTCTTTGCCTGAACTGTACACACACATACTCTGAGAGAGTATTATTTGTAGGGCTTCAGCTACTAAAGAATGTAAGTGGGTAGGAAGCTGGGAGAGTTTATGCAGTCTGTTTCTAAAGAAACAAAATCACCCTAAAAATGTGTGCTCTGGCTGTAGTATTTTATTTGCATGGATCCCTCCTGTTAACAAAGTTCTTTTACCACCTCATTTAATTCTCATTACCTACAATACACTATATTTTCTCTTTTATAATCAAGAAACTATGCCCCAGCACTCAGGGGGTGGAGGCAGGAAGATAGTGGGTTCCAGTCAGCTTGGGCTGAAGACTGAGATCCAGGGTGGGAATGGGCAGAGCTACCATTTAGATAAATGAATTAATTTGTCTGAACTCATGTATTTAGAATATAAAAAGCCAATGAAGTGTTTTCTATGACATGTTCCCTGTTCTTCTCTACAGGGACAATGCCTGGAGGGTTTAAATATTTTAAAAGTTAGTTCCCAATCAGTGGATAAAAATGGCTCCAATGCTTATCCTCACGACATCCGTCCCTTATTTAAAGCCATCACAGATGGCAGCCACCTTGTTGTCTAAGGAATGATGTAAGTTTTCCTAAGCTGAACAAAATCCCCCCATGAAGTCACTTGGGAACATGACAAGATAGCCAAGGAACTGCACACAGAGAAGTCCATACATAACCCACTAATTCATTGTAGCAGCCCAACCTTAAAACTGCCACAGAACTTGCTAAATTTGGGTCCTTCAAAATATTTTATTGTGCAATAGTGCTACATCTCTGCTTGGATTGACTTTAATCAACCTCTTCGTTGGTGGGCCCTGAAGAAGCACCACCAGAGGGAGGTGCTCCACTACCAGGGAAGCCCCCAGGCATTCCTCCTCGCGGGGAGGGGCAGGGCGGGAACAGACGACACCAGCACTCTGGTACAGCTTGGCGATGCTGGGGTTGCAGACTTTCTCCAGCTCTTTCCGCTGGTGCTCAAATTCTTCCTTCTCAGCAGTCTGATTCTTATCCAGACAACTGATGAGTTCATTACACTTGTCCAGGATCTTCTGTTTATCCTCATCACTGATCTTGCCTTGAAGTTTCTCATCTTCGAGGGTCACTTTCATGTTGAATGCATAGGACTCCAGTGAGTTCTTGAAGGATACTTTGTCTCTCTGCTTCTCATCTTCAGCTTTGTACATCTCAGCTTCCTGGACCATGGCTCAGTGTCCTCTGTGCTCAAGCAGCCTTTGTCGTTAAGTGATGTCATCTTGTTTTCTTTTCCTGTACTCTTATCTGCAGCAGACACATTGAGGATACCATGGCATCAATATCGAAGGTGACTTCAATCTGTGGAACACCTCAGGGTACAGGAGGTATGCCTGTGAGTTCAAACTTCCCAAGCAGGTTGTTACCCTTGGTCATGGCTCTCTCACATTCATATACCTGAATGAGCACACCAGGCTGGGTGTCAGAGTGGGTAGTGATGGTCTGTCTGCTTGGTAGGAATGGTAGTATTGTGCTTAATGACACAGTCACGACTCCACCGGCTGTTTCAATACCAAGGGAAAGAGGAGAGACATCCACGAGCAGCGACTATTGAACATTTTCAGACTTGTCTCCAGACAGACTGGCGGCCTGGACAGCTGCACCATAAGCAACAGCTTCATTGGGGTTAATGCTCCTATTCAGTTCTTTTCCGTGGAAGAAGTCTTGCAGAAGCTTCTGAATCCTGGGGATACAGGTGGAACCACCTGCCAGAAAAATACATTGGACCCATGACTTATCTAGTTTGGCGTCTTGAAGGCCTTTTTCTACAGGGTCCAGAGTGCCATGGAACAGTCAGCATTCAGCTCTTCAAATCGAGCCCGGGTAACAGAGGTGTAGAAGTCGATTTCCTTGTAGAGAGAATTAATCTCAATACGGGCCTGGGTGCTGGAGGAGAGGGTGCGCTTAGCCGGCTCACAACCGGTGCAGAGACGGCGGACAGCTCTCTTGCTTTCACTGATGTCCTTCTTGTGCTTGCGCTTAAACTTGACAGTGAAGTGGTTGACCATCTAGTTATCAAAGTCTCCTCCACCCAAGTAGGCGCCTCCAGCTGCAGATTTGACCTCAAAACTCCATCCTCAATAGTGAGGATTGACACATCGAAGTGCCACCTCCCAAATAAAACAATCAGCACATTTCTCTCTGCTCCAACCTTCTTGTCTAAGCCGTGAGCAACAGCAGCAGCAGTTGGTTCATCGATAAGTCTAAGTACATGGAGGCCAGCGATGGTTCCAACATCTTTGGTTGCATTGCCCCTTGACCACAGTGTTGGTAACAGTCCTGCCAAGGTAGACTTCTGCAATGTCCTGCATCTTTCTTAGAACCACAGAGGACCGCTCTTCTGGACAGAAGCTTTTGGTCTCTCCTTTGCATCCCACTTGGATCCTGGACCTGCCTACATTGTTCACCACCATGGAGGGCCGGTGCGTCACATCAGACTGAACAACAGCATCATCAAACCTGTGCCCGATGAGATGTTTGGCATCAAACACTGTGTTTGTGAGGTTCACAGCAACCTGATTCTTTGTGGCATCACTGATCAATCGTTTTGTGTCAGTAGAAGCAACATAGCTCAGTGTGGTTCAGTTCCCCTGGTCATTCGCAATGATTTCCACTTTCCCATGCTGTAAGAGACCCATGCATGAGTAAGTGATGCCAAGATCAATGCCAACTGCCAGGCCTACACTCTACTGGAGTGATGACCACAGAAGATCCTGCCGCCACGTTCATTGAGTCGTTTGCACATTTTTAATCAGATCGTTTATCCTCTTTATTGAGCTGAGACTATTTCTTTACATGTTGTGGGAGATAAATTGGCTTTAGGATTTGCAAATGTTTTCTCCCAGATTCTAGTGCATACAGTAGGTCTGCACCAGGGAATGATCTGCTTTGGGGCATGCTGCTCTAGGGGGTCAAGCTTTTACCTGTCTCTGTTCCGATTTATGTTAAATAAAACACAGCATGACTCTGAGGTAGCATGAGAGACATTCTCTGAACGTACTTGATAAATTAAAACCTCCGGCAACACCAACCCAAGATGAAATGTTTACTCTTCAGGTAGCATGCTGAGTTGATTTTATTATTTTCTCTTCGTCCTGAGGAGGTGTTTCAAAAGCTAAGCCTGGGAGTTTGTTCATAGTGCTGCCTGCATTTGACGGATATTAGTCAGTCTATTTCCGTCATCACAACCTAGCCATCTCTCTGGACTCTTCACAGCCTGGGAGAGCTCTTATTGTTTCTTTTAACTTCTCTTTTAAGTTCTCCTGGCCAACTAACATCTTACTCACTTTGGATAAGGGGGGAGAGGGGATTATAGCAAGGAACAAAATAAGGAAAACAAAGTACTGATTAGGTCATCTTAATGTTAGGAACAAGTAATAAGCAAGGAAGGATTGAAGTGGTAGGAACTGTAATTAGTTTTGAAAAGGCCACTTTTAATTCTAATTACATTTGTCAAGTCTTTTCTCTTGCTTCATACCACCCTTTATACTATTTAAGAGATTGTAGAAATGAAATTCTGTGATTGTTTCTCATATCTGTGGACTTATTTCTTACTGATAGTTTACCTGTTGTTCTAGAGGAAAAGAAACTTGAAAAAAATCAAATTTTAGCCAGAGCTATTTATCTTATTCAAAATAAAACTAGCTAAATTAGATATGCTCAGCTCAGAGATTATGCAATGATAGTTAATAACTAAGTTTAAATTCCATTATTTTGCTTGGAGACCAATTTCCTATCTTGGCTTAGAGGTACAGTCTATATCTGTATATTTGTTGAATAGTAATAGATATTACTATTATTCATCAACATCTGGCACTCCTTCTGGTACTCAGGATCATCATGGTCTACTTTCTGATGTTAGCTTTGGCTTTAAACTTACACTAGGGTCAACAAGATGGCTCAGCAGGTAAGGGAGCTTGCTGTTAATCCTGAAGACCTGAGTTTGATACCTGGAGCCCACATGGTAGAAGGAGTAAATCGACTCCTAAAATTTGTTCTCTGACCTCCACATGTGCACTGTGACACACACACACACACACACACACACACACGCATGCACGCACGTGCACACATGCGCACGCACGCGCACACACACACACACATACATGCATGCACGCACACAAAAAAAATGGGAAAAAATATAAGCCCTTACTCCGACAAAACAAAGTGCTGTTTGCCTCTTTCTTGGTGATGCACCGAGGAACCCACATGGTGCTCCACACTTTCCCCTACTGGAGGCCATGAATTACTGCTCTCCTGTTAAATGTATGTGGTTAAGAGTCAGAAACGAACCTGCACTGCTATGTTCTTTACAGTTCTGTATGTAAGCGCCTTCCTCAGCCTGCTCTCCTGTTAAATGTATGTGGTTAAGAGTCAGAAACGAACCTGCACTGTTCAATTGCTGCCATCAGGGAATGCTGGGTACTGTAGGACACATTCTACTCTGATTCATGCAGCCAAGACAGAGCTGCTGTCACATTTGGTCCTCAACAAACTAAAGTTTTCCTAAATTAATTATCAATGCAACTGATAACCTAAATTCAATTTGGTTGAAGTGTGTTGTAGACCCTGCCTTTCAGAACATGAAAAAATCCACCAAGACTACCATGCATAGACTGTAGCTTCTACTGATGGAGAAAGTGCCTTCTTCCTTTCTCCTTTTGAGCCCAATAAACATAAACTGGAGGTTCACATTGAAGAAAACAAAGTGCACATTAATGTGGAACATTATCATGGAGCAGTGCATGTTCACCATGCCTGCTAGGTACATACACTGCGTACACATTTTCCCACGTGCATGGCATGCCTGTGGGAGCTGGCTTTCATGTAGTCAATGAGCAGAACACTTCAAGCCTTCTCCATGGAAGATTAATGAGCAGATTGGGTGAAATTTAGAATTAGTGTTCCTCAGCAACGAAACTCCTGCTTAGGTTCTGAAGAGCCTCCGCATCGACATTCCTTGGTGCTATTCAAGGAGCAACAGAAGATAATCCACTTCTAATGTGTTTTCCAGGTCCGTTCTCCATGTACATAATGCCAAACTTCTCCCCGTGGCTTTCCCACAAAGACTTTAAACTGTGGCTACAGCACGAGTTTGAAGCACTCAAAAGCAGTCAACTCCACCTGCCAGATGCAACAGTACGTGTGTCAAAAAAAACATTAAAAAATAAAGCGTTCACACAAAGACACTCCTGACCAAATTTTCTATGAAATAATGATGGTGCAGCCCCAAAGAAGGCAGGCTGGGGGGGGGGGCGTGCATTCGAGGCTGAATCACTGAGTTTTCCCATTGTGCTCCATGAAAAGATGGGTCTGGAGGCAATTTAACAAGTTTAAATTACGACTTGGAAAGGAACACACTTTGGCTCCTGAGATGTACAACCAACTGGGAATAGTCTGAGAAAAAAAATAATCCTGTGTAGTCCACATTTTTTAAGCTGAATTTCAGACTTGCATGCAGCACTTGACATTCAGAAGGTAATATGTGGATTCATGGATCTTCAAGCAGCGCACAGGAACCTGAAATCACTAAAAGCATCCTGTTCACCACTGATGAAGGGCTTCACTGTATACTTTGAGAGTTCAACTTGATTCCAATGAAAGGATGTACAAATAGAGAACGCTCAGAAGTATCAGTTGTGTAAGTTTGTTTGTAACCTTTGTAACGTGGCTGAGTGAATTCCTGTATGTAATCCTAAAGGGCCACATGCCACACCCTTCATGTCTACACTTCTCTATTTCTTTGTTTTATTAGTCGGAGTGAGCTGACTTCTTCAGCTATTACCTCCACATTTTAGTGGCTTAACACAATGTACAATTTTTGCTGTTTGTCTTCCATGTGACATGGAGAGCTAAGCTTCCTCCAGCAGAAAATGAGTCAGTCAGGGCTCATCTCGACCTCGGGCACCATCCTCTTTGAGGTCACTGGAGCCCTCCTTATTTGGATGTCAGGGAAGAGAAAGAATACCAGATGACCTGCACTTTTAACAGGTCAAGTGGACCAGGAATGCACTACCTCCACCCACATTTCACTGGTTGGATGCAGAACCACAGAACGCCCACCCACCAGGAACTAGAAAATTCGATATAGCTCAGAGGTCAGAGAGAATGGGAGAGGATGTGTGACTCTTCCCACCCTGTGCTGAATAGCTTCATTTGTCAACTTGACACACCTGGGTGGAGGGACCCTCAACTGAGTCATTTTCTCCATTGGATTGGCCTGTGGCCATGTCTAGAGGGCATTTTCTTGACTGTTGATTGATGAGGGAGGGTCCAGCCCACTGTGGATGGTACCACCCCTGGGCAAGTTGACCTGTGTTATATAAGAAAGCAGGCTGAGATCAGGCCAGGGGAGCAAACCAGTTAGCAATGCACCTCCATGGTCTGTGCTCCAGGTTCCTGCCCTGAGTTCCTGCCTTGGTTTACCTTGATGATGGACTATGAGCTGTAAGCCAAATAAATCCTCTCCAAGTTGGTTGTGGTCAGTGTTTTTATCACAGCAATAGAAAGTAAATAGGACACACCCTTGACTGCTAGGATATGGTCTTTCTGTGCTATAAAACATAAAAATTCTAAATATTATTATTTATTCATACTACATTTTCTTTCCAGAAACCCCAAACAGAACAGACTCTAGGTTGCTGAAAACCAGAGGTTGCTAGTTTGTTTCTAAATAATGATATAGCCCATCAGTCACTAGCTAGAACATTCCTTCCTTGAATTAAGTTCCCTAAACTGTCAATTAAACCATCAGAAGGTGGTTTTCTGTGTTCAGGGGTCAGAGACAAAGTCAGGGCACAGCCTGTAGGTCTTTTCCTTTCCAGTAACCAGGATTTCTCAGCCTTGGCACTGTAGACATCTGCAGCCAGAACATTCCTCCTAGCAACATCCTAGGTCTTCGTGCCATCCATGCTTCCTTAGGTGTGAGGACCAAAAATGTTGAGATATTATCAGATGTCCCCTGGGGGACAAACATGCATCTCCATCCCATTGCCTGAGAGCCACCATTCTAGATCATGAAAAAGTACAAAAGATTATCATGTACATCATTTGGCTAGGAAACACCTACTTGCCAAAGACAGTGTCTATCTACAGGCCAGTTTGTCTCCATCTCTGCCTCAGTTTCCGTCTACCACCCTGACCTCTAGCTCTACCTCTTTCTACTTCTCAGACGCTGCTAGGGAAGACCCACTAACCTGTTTCTCTGTGGCTCCCTCGTCCAGCCTGCATGCATCTCCCATAGCTCTTGCTCTCAGAACAGTCTTTGTCAAGGGTGATGGTTTATTTGAAGAAGTTAGACATCACTCACAGAGAGTGAGATATGATTAGGGCCCTATCTGTGTTGTCACATCATGCAGGATATCATAGACTATTTTTAGGGGGTAAGTCATTAAACAAGCATCTAACAAAAGGAGAATGGGTTGAGAGTTTTGTATTAAAGTCCCCCCAAATTTCAAATCCTCTTCAGAGCAGAGGTGGAGGTGGAGGCAGGAAAGAAGACTTGACATTTGCAGCCTCATCCCTTAGGACTGATTCCAAGTCTAACTTAAGAACACGAATTCCCTTTAAATTTTATCAGCTATAAAATATTTCTCAGTCTTGGTCCGAGTAGTGGTACTGTCTTCCCCCCCTTTAACTAGCTGTTACATTTCAGTATGTAGGAAAAAGCTCCCTCATGTCAGCATAACTGCACTAAGTCCCAAGTGTTTCAAACTGAGAAGTGCAAAGGGGTTTATTTATGATTCTCATTCTGAAAGGGAGGTCTTTGATGAGAAAACTGTTCAAAGCCAAAAAGTCTTTTCATCTAAATAGAATGAACTTACTACAGGACTCCCATACCTGAGACACCTGAGCCTTTCAAGAAACATTGTGTAAACTCAGCAATAAGAACTGTGAGATCTTCTTAAATTTATGTTTAAGCTAAAAAGTTTTAGAAAAACTTGAAAAATGAATATGAATAACTACCACACATTGCTATTTCTCAGGCCATTTATATAACAGATCCTGAAAAAAAGGTATTTATATCCTAACTGTAACCACAAATCAACTGTGGCACAGAGGACATGAGTGGTTTTTACCCCATGATGCAGATTAGTGAACACAGAGGCAGACTTGAACCCAAATCCTGTAGACTCCAAAGACCACCAGCTTCAACTGTTTTCCCTCCTGGCTATAAATGGCTCCAGAGAAAATTCATTTACTAAAAAGTCTCTCTTGGCAACCACAGAACTTCTATTGACTGAAACAGAAATGTCACTGTGGTAATAAGAGGCTTAATTTTCACTTTATTGCCTGGCAGTTCAAATGCATCACATATTGGAATCTGGATAATAAGACTGAATCAAAGGGGGCTGGAGAGATGGCTCAGCAGTTAAGAGCACTGACAGCTCTTGCAGAGGACCTAGGTTCAAGTCCCAGAATCCACAAGGTGGCTAACAACTGTCGTCCATATTTCCAGCTCCAAGGGATCCAACACCCTCTTCTGACATCCAAAGGCATTGCACCACACAGGTGCACTTACACATATGCAGGCAATACCCGCATATGCATAAAATAAAAATAATTTTTTTAAAGATTGAATGGAATACCAGCTATTCAGTGAGCTGTTTTTCATTATTATCTTGGTGCAGTAGTTTATGAGCAAGTGTTGCTAGAAGTACATGTCTGGCAATAACTTCACTGGTCTCCCCTCCCCCGTCCCCAGTTGGTCATGGTGTCTTCCCTAAGAACGGCAGAGCAGACTAAATGGAAGGAAAGGGTTTGCTCTGAAGATCAGGACCCATGGTTACACTAACTTGTTCACATTCACTGCAGTGAAAATCTACTCTGCTTCCCAGTAGGTTCATGTAACCATGGCAACCTATCAGCACCATCATCGACAAAAATTAGAGTAAAGGAGTTCCAACTGGTTCCACCTGGAAACTGAGGAAGAAACCTTTTTCGAAGACACTTCATTTTGCTCTGTAAGTGGCCCCTGCTGCATCTCTTCAGGTGATTACCAGAATCAAGGCGGCTCCCTTTTGCCAATGGCTTACAAAACCAGTTAAAAGTAACACACCTGAGCTTTAGTTATAGCTAAACTGGAAAGCCTCAGCTCTGAGTGACTGCATGTCATAAAGGTCTCAATTGGAGTCATTGAATGGCTGCCTCACTGGAAACTCAGCCTAGCCTTTCGGTGAACACCACTCCAGTGTGAATGACCATATCTCAAAAACAAAGTGGACAGCTCTAAAGAAAAACATGTAGAGGCTGACCTCTGGCCTCCACAAGCACATGCACACCCAAGTATGCACACATACATACACACAGGGAAGACTCATTGTGTAACATAAATGAGAAAGTTAGTTAGGAAACTAGTGGGTCTGACAGGCAGTTTCATGGGTTTATTTGAAGTTGGTGACTAGGAACTTAGTGGGACGTTGTATTAGCTCTGTGTCTCATTGCTGAGACAAAAGTATTTGACAAAAGCAACCTAAGGAAGGAAGGGTCTGCTTGGTTTTCAGTCCATCATGGCTGAGAAGGCTCGGCAGGAGGAACAAAGGCAACTGGTCACCCTGCATCCATTACCAGGACGCAGAGGCCAGTTCTGCACAGCTTGCTCTCTCCTTTTTATTCAGTTAGGAACCCCGAGCCATGGGACAGGGTCGTTCACATTAACCCAGTCTGCAAACTCCCCCACAGGTATGCCAAGAGGTTTGTCTGCTTCGTGACTCTAGACCTTGTCAAGCTGACAGTATTAACCATCACAGACATCAAGCTTCCTAACCCGTATCTGTCCCACTAGACTGTCTCAATGACCCCTACATCAGCTTCTGGCATAGAGAGGAAATTCACAATGCTAGCTGAACTCAATCAGAAATGCAGTGGTAGACACAGGTGATGAATCAGTGCCATGAATCGTAAGGTACAGGATCTCACAGTTCTAGAGGCAACTGAAAATTCAAGGTGCCAGTGAGCTATGCAAGTTAAGAACCTGTCCCAAGTCTACCATCTGGTAGTTCTTCAGCTTGTGGCTATGTGTATATCTAACATAAGGCCTTTTCCAGGAGTATATGTCTATATCCAACATATGGCCTCCCCCCTGTGCTTATAGACCCAACACTCTCCCATTCTTATAAGGACATTCATCCTATTTGATTAGGGGCTCTTGCTACTCCAGTATGATCTCCCATTAGTAATTATAGCTGCCATAACCTTACATCAAAATAAGGCAACATTCAGAAGCAGTGAGAGTTGGGACTGTAACATATTAATTTTGAGAGTCACCACTCAGCTCCTAACAGAGCATAAACTTTATTTATTCTAATTTAACTTTAATATTTTCTTTATAGGAATGCTCTGCCTGCATGTATGTAAGTGTACTATGTGTTGGATCTCCTGGAACTGGAGTTATGAATAGTTGAGAGTCACCATGTGGATGCTGGGAACCCAACCCAGGTCCTCTGAGAAAGCAATCAGTGTCCTTAACTGCTGAGCCATTTCTCTAACCCCAGAGCACAGACTTTAAATAAATATTGATTATTTAATTGGGGGAAATCATATAAAGAAGAATAGCTCCTTTACACTTGATGGTTACCATTTCAGCTAGATTTAGAATAATTTATTTAATCAGCCAGGCAAAATATCCATTCTCTCAAGTCACCAAAAAATATTCATATCAGACTTGAATTTCACTAATTAATCTTACTTAGCAATTGAAAGCCTGATCTTGGGAACTGGTTTAGTTCCAAGTAAATGACAAAGTTTCATCAAACAATATTCAACTGTTAAAACAGTTTAGCCTTGGGGATGGGGTGCTGGCTTGGCTACTAAGAGCACTTACTGCTCTTGCAGAGGACTCAGGTTTGGTTTCCAGCACCCACATCAGGCAGCTCACAGCCACCTATAATTCCAGTTCCAGGGGATGTGATGCTCTCTACAGGCCCCCATGGGCACCTGCACACACATTGTACCCATAACCTCATGAAGGCACACCGACACACAGTGTTTAGTGTTTTATTCAAGGAGCAGCAAGTCTTAGTCGGGGCAGAAAGAGGTATTCGCCTGTCTCAATCATAGGCACCGGCCACTGACATTAAAGAAGCTTGCCTATGGTGCAGGAAGAACATCCTCACATCTGGGACCACACCCTTCCAGGAGAGAATTACACTGTCTTAGAAGACAGCCAGCGGACCTGGACCATCTTTCTAGTCCTCAGGTCTAGTTCCTTGATATCAGTTTCTTTGTTTGTAGGGAAATGGTAATCTGATTCATTTAAGAGCCTTTGGTTGGACTAAGTCTTTTGAAGACGCACAGAGGAACAAAGGGTTGAAAATCAACTAAAAGAATAAAGGACTGAGAGATGAGGCTTCCCCAGGACCACAGCGCTCTCCTGTCCAAGTACAGCATCAGCAAAGCTAACCTCCTTATAGCTCATGTGTACACATGACAACCATCAAAATTCCAGAGCAGTCAAGTGAGTGGTCAGCAATAGAACACTATCTTTTCAATCGTGAAATTCCTTTTAAATCAATAAACATGAAAAATGTACCCTTTGTTGTCTGCTCCTGGGAGCCTTGATTAAGTGCTCACAAATCCTCAGATTTCTCTCTCTCTCTCTCTCTCTCTCTCTCTCTCTCTCTCTCTC
>NW_008347891.1:317120-331274 GCF_000622305.1 Nannospalax galili
TTATTATGGATAAAGTACTAAAACTTTGAAAAAAGTTTCAGATTAGAAATTCTTATTTTGTCCCTAATATATAACACTCCGAATTTGTATGAATCAGCTTTTAGATTCAGGTTAGAAATTAAATGAGACTCATTATGTAATTAAATGTTTAATTGGGAGCATTAATTAACATATTACACAGAGGCATATAATTTTATGAGAGAAACTCTTTAATCTCAATAAGGAAACTCACCATGGCAACAAATTATCTGACCTATCCAATTAAGTGAGTAATTCAAAATGATTTTTTTGAAAACGCAGCCATTATGAAACAGATATAATTTATGCACTGAAGTGATGAAATTTTTGAAAGGACTTGGTTCTACCAAACGCTCAAGTCAAAAAACAGAGCATTTAAAATGTGCTTTAAAAAATATACAGAGAAGGAAGATTAAAGATAAAATCACACAAAAGGACAATGTATCAATGATTATTGTAGCAAAGATTATGATCTTTAATTTTTCGTACTTGATGACATTTGGAAATGATGCATGTAATAATGTGTTTTTCAGTTTTTCTGATAACCATGTTAAAATTAGTCTGGTTCACAGTATTTGACTCAAAAGATGGATTTGTTAGACCTGCCAGGCACAATCTGTGTGAATCTATCCAAGGTCTTCAAGTACAATCCAGCTTGGCCAGACTGGCAGAGAATTCTTCCCAGCTGTTGCTAATTACACCTTCACCCCATACTAACTAAATATCGTTTAAATTTCTGGCAGTAGCTACTTAAGGTAACTATTGATGTGCAGGTTCAATAACTGAAAGTAACACTTCAGACATAAACCTGCATAAATTAGAACTGTAGAGAGCACAAACAGGATGCAGTAGGAGGCACTCTTCCCTCAGTCAGGACTTGCCCGGTTCTGTGAGACATGTATTCTCAGTATGGCAATTACCTTTATTAATTTCTCCCACAGAATTGTGACCTAAATTACTATCACCTGGATAACCTCAACTAAATCACCTGGCTGCTTCTCTGAGATACACACAGCCCAGGTTTAAGAAAAACAATCAGCGTTTAGGATGATATGTAAGTGTGTACAAGAGTTTGACTTCACCTGAGATTCACAGATAATTAGGCGAGGGCAATGTTACAGGTGACTTGAAGGTAAATTAGTTCTCCACACCTGTTAAAGATGATCCACTTGTTCTGATCCCTTCCATTGCTATTAATATTAAATATTTAAAATAGCCAATTACTGGGTTCCTAAGCTTGGTATTATTCGCACTAAGGATGGATGATTATTTGGGAAGAGAGAGCATAGTCTATGAATTTTGGAGTGTTTAGCAGTAACTCTGGCCTCCATTCCTCACAGGCCAGTAATAGCTGCCTGGTGTGACAACCAAAAATGTGTGTAGATGTTGCTAGATGACCCAGGGGAGGGAGATGGACAAAGTACACTCCGCTTGAGAACCACGGTAAATGAGTGATCTTTCTTTATAGTACAGAGGGAGTTTTGGCTTTGCCCTCCAGGATCAAGCTACTTTATTCCCCTAGCGTATTTTCAATAGGCGTGCATCTACCCTTTTCGTCTACAGTGAGAAGTTAATGGGTGTGCCTCGAAGAAAAGTTGGAATCTAAAATAAAAGCACAATGAGAAATAAAGGCAATCAGTTCATTGTTTCGTAGTATGATGATTATTATAATTTCAAGTGTATCGCCTTCATTATTTTTTCTGCACGAGGATGCAGCTAGGGAATTGTGGTGCTGTTTATTAACATCCTAGAGTGACATGGAATGAGTTTGTGAAAAGATTTTTTGAACTCTAAATATAGCCCATGTAATTACTCCGTCATGCATAATGTAATGGCTCTGTAGCACTCTTCTAAGAGACACATCATACCTTTTCAAAGCCAGTCTCATGTTGTGACTTTTCAGGCACATTCCTTTTACTCTGCTGTTGCTATTGGAATCAATCCACACACGAGGAGTCTCTGAGCAGTAAGCTATTGTAGGTGCACCTTACACAGGAGGAACAAAAACGGGTGAACAGAGGAGGAAAGTCAAGAAACAATGGGGGGGAGCTGCGAGCGCTAGAAGGGCTAGGAAAAGTGGAAAGGAAGTTAGAAGAGGGAGGAGGGAACCATGAAGCTAGGAGGAGGGTTTAGTTTTAGGGGAAGCTGATTGAGAAATGAATTTGACTGGCAAATCCTGACTTTCCTTCTCTCTTGGGCTTTGTGCGGCTCATGTGGTTTCTCTTCACAGAAAGATAATCATTCCAATGCCCATGATTCAGAGCACATACCCTGCCAATTACGTTCCCCCATTCGAGTCTTCCTAAGGCTAACACACATGGGTAAGATGGTTATGTAAAACATAAGGCACCGTGAAAACATTACGCCCAGTGAAAGAAATCAGACACAGAGGCCATGTATTTGTACAATTCCATTTACATGGACTATTCAGAATAGGCAAATTCATAGAGACAGAAAGTATGTCAGTGGTAGCAGGGGCTGTGGGCAGAGAGGAGGCAGAGACTGCTTATCTGGAATGCAGTTTCCAGGGAGAGTGAGGAACAGGAGCGTGAGGGGGTGGTGAGAGGCAGAGCACCTAACATCCACTGAACAGCATCTTCTACACTGGTTAAATGGTAAATTATATGGAATGTATGAAAAAGGTCATGTAAGGAAAACAGTAACACTTTTTAAAGCATATGAGTTGAGGGGATTTAAGGATGAGACTGGAGAAAATAAGTCACTATTTTTTAAATTTTTTTAATTTTATGTGTATGACTGCATGGATCTAAGTGTGCCCACACACTTACATATGTGTACGACTGCATGTATGTAAGGTGCCCATGCCATGCAGTGCATGAGGAGAACAGAAGAGGGTGTCGGATCCCCTGGAACTGGAGTTACAGAGGGTTGTTAGCTGCCATGTGGGTGCTGGGATTCGATCCCTGGTCTTCTGCAAGAACAGCCAGTACTCTTAACCACTGAACCATCTCTCCAGTCACAATGGCCACTATTTTACTGAAGACTTGCTATCGTGCCACAGCCTCTTCTTCCCACTCTCCAGATGATATCAGTAAGAAAAACCCAGGAGGTTAGGCTCAAGGATATATAACTATTGAAAGGCAGAAACAAAATTTGCGTCTGCCCCCCAAAATCTGTAGTCAGAGATGGATTCTAAGTTAACTAGATGGATCAACTCTTTCTTTGATTGCTGCCTCAGGATATATTAGCCTCCTATGTGAACTAGACACAGGCAGTCCACAGAGTCATCAGGAAAGGGGAATATCTCTACACCAGCTGCCTGGGTGAGATTTCTCATTTCAAAGGAGCTCCATTTCTCAACAGAAAAAGAAACGGCATAAAATCACGGCGTGCAGCATCCCAAGTCCTTCATTCACAGCTATCTCCAATGAGCTCTGTGAAGACTTCACCTCCAGTTCTGAAAATTGGGCATAACTGACCAAGTTAAGTAATCACGCTCCTGGGGCCGGGAGGGGAGTGGTGAGAGACAAAACAGCAAGTTCTTTGTCTGTGCTCAGCTTCAGAAATCATCTGTTTGCTTGATGCTCACAGTGAAAGAAGAAACATACGGGAACAGGGGACAAATCAACATACCTTAGGTACGGTACTTTCACTGCAGAACCTAGTCAATTACCTATATCTTTGTTTTTGCTACGCAATTTTTAAAAATCTAGTTAATGTTCACCTCCAGGGAGAGGCTCTACTGCAGAATAGTTGGTTGTAAAGATCTACTTCTTTTTAAAATAAATATTTTATTTATTATTTTCATTTTATGTGTATGAGTGTATTGCCTGCATGTATGTGAGTGCACCCATGTCGTGCAATGCCACAGAGGTCAGAAGAGGGCTTTGGATTCCCCTGGAACTGGAGTTAAGGACGGTTTGTAGCCATCATGTAAGTGCTGGGAATCGAACCCAGGTCCTCTGCAAGAGCAGTCTGTGTCTTAACCGCTTAGCCATCTCCAGCCCCAAGATCTACTTCTTATGACTTGAACACAGCATTTCAATTCATAGGGTTCCTGATGGGTTTAATCACTCAGAAATACACCCTCTAGCCCTGATGAGGATGGTGGCAGCTGATGAGGATGAAAGACCTCAGTACTTCATCATTGTGGGGGAGAAGCTATATGGGGAGCAAATTCATGGCTAAAGAGACCACCTTGTGATAAAGGCGCACATTCTTCTGAGTGGGACCTGAAGCAAAGCACTATAAAAGTACTTGGGACACGATTATAGCAGATCCTAAGGCTATAGGGAGATCAGACTCCATTGTGTATGGGAATTCAGTGCATTGCTGGGGATGAAAGCAAGGGGGATCTGACATGAGGAACATCTCAGTGAGTCAGGAAAGATGCCCAAAGAGCAGGTACGGCCTGAAGCAAATGAAGCTTCAAGGAAGGACAGCTGTGTGAAACGTGGAGCTCACATTACTAGCAAAATGCTCCTATTATTCTTGTTTAGTGAATGGAATGAACTTGCAAAGAGTGGTTAGTGTGATTTTGATGCAAAAATATGTAACTATACAACTGGGCATATATATACATATATATATATATATATATAAAATACAACATTTTTCCCTCCTAGACTTAACCATGCCATAATGCCCCAAGCAGATTACCTATATATGAAAATAGCTTCTTCTGCCTCTTTGTGTGAATTAAGGATAATGGACTGTTTACCCTCCATTAAAAAATCAATTAAGAATTGGCACTTTCTCCCTTTGATTCAAATCCACTGGCTGGTTACTCTGAGCCTCAGGGACAGGAACTGACAAAGGAAGTTATTAGAGGTATTTGATCCCCTGAGGAAACTCAAAAAAAGAATTCCCTGAAAATTCTTAGCTTTCCTTCAACCTAAAACAACATGCAAAGAAAAGAAGAGTAAGAATGACAGGAAGGAAGGTGACAGGGAAGCGCAGTGATGGGACCACTAAGCAGCAGGGCCATGTTCCCCACACCAGCGTTCATCACCTAGCCTCACAGGAGGCTCTAACGCCGTGCTGCAGAAAAACGCAGCTCCCTTGAAGCAGTGGGTGCTCTCTACCGCTAAGCTTTACTTTGCACAAAACAGAGAAGAGAGCGCAAAGAAAACAAGGCACTTTTTAATTTCCTATACAGTTAAGAGCTTTAATAGATTAAGTTCATGATCCTTTTTCCTTCAACTGGAAAACCTCTGCATATGTCATCATTTCGAGGAACGTAAAACGCGCAGGGAGATGCCCTTTCTGACTCATCCTACGTAGCCGCTCCATTTGATACCTTTGAGAGAATCCCAGGGCCAAAAGGGCAGAAGGAAGAGAGCATTGCTGTCAGGTAAGCTGTGCACATCTGTGTGGGTAAGGAGCTTAATGTGACATGTGTTCTAATAAAAAGAATTTGAATCCTGTGCGTGAAAAAGTGTCTTTGCTTATCCTTTTATCATTATTTTCCAAGAAAATATGGCCAGTTTCTCACAGAAAAGAGACATTTACCTCTCACTAGAGGACTAGCATTTAATGCTGACTAGGTTTCAAAAGTCCAGTCCGATATTTCTCCTAAAATATTAGTGGGTTAATAAAAATATTTAATAAAAAAATATTTCCTGAATCAAGGAAGGGGAAAAAAAAAACAACAAAAGCCAGAAAATATACAATACCCTGAAAAAGAAGTCCCTAATCACGTGCTGACAGACTAAAGAATAAATAAATAATAGCAATAAAGGCAGGGGGACTCTAGTTTTTTTAGGAGCAGACAGGATCACCGAACTTAAAGAAAATGCATCTGCCTTAATTATGCAGGCAATTTAAGCTCCCTAAACCAATGCCAAGAATCATACTTTCCATAAGTATAGCACTTTGCTGAGGTAATTTACGAATACAGACTCTCCAAGGCGATTGAAAGCTCTAATAGATGAACGTCCCATTGTTTGATAAGAAACTGCAATAAAGGAAAGGAGAGACTTGTGGAGCCCAAGAGCCCCATCAAGTCGTCTGTATAGAATAGACAAAGCGTCTGCCTTGCACAGATGTCTGAAGAGGGCTGGATATAAACAAAGCATGTATATTCTCCTCACACTGAGCAACCATGTTCCTAAAGAAAGGAGAACAAGGTCAGGAGCACTCAGAGAATAACGACAGCAAATGGTCTGCTGTCTCCGCTGTCGAACCAGAAACCAGCCCCTGCACTCTCCTGGACCCTGAGGAAGAAGGAGACAGGGGTGACACACATACAAAGCCGGTTCAGCTGACAAATGAACTGTATCCCAAACCTGCAGCGCTTATTCTTCCAAATTAATGGAAACTTTAGCCCATGTGATGTTTCTCCTCTATCTGCTCATCACCACATTTGACCTAGACCTCACTATTGTTTCACACAGAACCCAAGAGCCACTTGTAAAATTCCCCATGCAGCCTCTTGGCACTCACTAGGATACCTAATTGACTCTTGACTCTCGGGTCATTAAACCGGGACTGCAGAACAAACTAGACGCTCCACAGCCTCAGGTCTGATTCTTCATGGTCACTCCACTGTGTGTAAGATATGTAAGGACTCCCTCCCCCGCTATTTGAGCAGACAGTATTTCACTGTTTCCCAGTGTCCATCCTCTCCCTGCTTTGCCAGGTTATCCGACTCCCTTTTACAGTCCAGGTTGCTCTAGCCAAGCTGACCCTGGCCCCATGCCCAGCTTCACCATATTCCAGTTGAGAATAGTCTACTCTCCAGACAAAAATGGTTTGTTCTGAGCTGGATGAGGGGTATAATCAGACCAGAGGGCCTTTGGTGCTTTTGTGGGACATTGGAGACATGGAGTAGAGGACTAGAAGAAGAAAGCGGAAGAGGGAAGGGGAATAGGTGGGAGAAGAAAGACCCTGGAGGAAAAGAGGCAAGAAAAATGGTGGGTGGCAAGGGAAGGAAAGGCAAACACAGCTTCCCTCCACCAACTATTCCTGTTGATACATGGTAAATGCATTTTCTGTGTGTGTGTGTGAGAGAGAGAGAGAGAGAGAGAGAGAGAGAGAGAGAAAGAAAGAGAGGCAGAGACAATGTCTGTATACACGTGTAGGGTGTCTGCTCATATGGAAACCAGGGGTCAACTGCAGGTGTCCTCCTCCCACCCCCCACCTCACTTTTTGAGGCAGGGTCTCTCACCCGTTTGCTAAGCTGGCTGGCTAGCCAGATCCCGGTATCCTCCTGTCTCAGCCTCCTCAGCACAGGGATCACAGGCATGCACCATCATGCCCAGATTTTATGTGAGTGTTGGGATTCAAACTCAGGTCCTCGTGTTTTAGGCTCAGCACTTCACCCACTAAACCATCGCCTCAACCTCAATACATGAATTTTTCATCTTGCTTCATAATCACTGACAAAGTGCTCAGCCAATCTTTAGCCAAAGTTTATGAAAAGAAAAAAAAGCGGGGAGTAAGTAACAATATCGCCAAGGCCACTTTCTTCACAGTGAAGGCATAATCTTAATGAATCTAATGCTGATGGTTAAAAACAACAACGACAAAAACCACTATGGATTAAAAGAGCTAAATGAACAATTCATCCTACAAATAAGACAAAAACGCATGTTCTTGTTCTTACAAACCTACAGTTTTCTATATTTTACATGGAATGGATCTTTGTAATTTTATGTATTTTTTAATGTGTATGAGTGTTTTGCTGCATGTATGTGAATACACCATCGGCATTCAATGCCTGCAAGAGGTCAGAAGAGGGCATCAGATCCCCTGGAACTGGAGTTACAGAAGATCGTTAGCCACCACGTGGGTGCTGGGAACTGAACCCAGGCCCTCTGCAGGAGCAGCCAGTGCTCTTGACCACTCAGCCATCTCTCCTCTCTAGTACTGATCTTAATATATCTGTCTCTTCCAGGCATATGTGATGCTGCCTAGGGAGCCATAGTACTTTCCTGAGTCTAATATCCCCTCACCATGAGGAAGTTATTCTCCCCAAAATCCCTTGATCTTCCCTTCACATACAGGGTGTCCCAGTCAATGACCCATTGCGGGTATAGCAACTGGCTCTCAATTGTCAATAAATCTTAGACCAGGGCTGAAGGTACACAAACCATATTTCAGTTTAAGTCTTTGGAGCCACATAAGTCATGGTACAGGAGATGGGCAAAGTACCACTAAACCCTTGACCAAAATATGAAGATAGCTCAATGCCAATTCTGCTTTTATATCCAATTTTAACATGTCACCAAGACTCACTCACCGCCTGGGGTCCAGGGGAAGATTTTACTCTGGATCTGAGTATCTGACCTGGTGCATTATTATCTCCTTCTAAAACAACAGCAAGTAAATGAGCTTGGCATGCTGTCCAATAAAACCAAGGGGCAGCTGTCATCTACCTCAGCCAGGACTCCAGGACCATCATCTCCAAAGTACACCCAACAGGTCCATAACAGAATCACACAGCTGAGCACACAACATATTTCTATTAGTAATTTATCTTTAAAAATATATAAAACAAATTCAGGATCCCTAATGTCTATCACACAAGCTGACAACACAGCCCCTATCACTCCATCTGTCTGATGATCAGTGTCACATACACAGCCAAAGGTGCCCTAAGAACAATGAAAGATCTACAGGAGAAGAGTGGATAGGACACTCTGGTCACGTGATTATTCAGAGAATTAGAGCTTACTTCCATAGCAAAATTCCTCAATTCTAGAAAAACTGATTTCTGAATGGCATAATCTAGTTTTAACAAAGCCAAGATCCCAGAAAATAAATGACAGAGTTCAGATAATTAGTTTTTTAGTGTACACAAAGCAAACAACAAAATGGTAACTTGGATAACTCTTCCACTGGCATCAGATCTTTTTCCCTCATTCTGGGATGAAAAGTGATTTTCCAATGCTGCCTAGCAAGAAATCAGCAGAATACCAACAGAGCTACCAAAACCATTTGAAATTTGGCTTCATGTCTACCACTGTTCAGTACACTTGCCTCAACTTTGATATGAATCCACGGCGATCAGCAAGATAACTGTGCAACATTGTTTATTCCTGATTTAACCAACCTTCTTAAAATTTTCATTTCATGTTGTTTTAAAACACATATAATAGGGACTGGACAGATGACTCGGTGGTTGACAACACTTGTTATTCTTTCAGTAGACCAGAGCTGGGCCCAGCACCATGTCAGGCAGTTCACAACCACGTGTAATTCCAGCTCCAGGGGATCTGACACCCTCTTCTGACCTCCTCAGGCACCCGCATGCAATGAACATACACATATATAATAAAATAAATATTTAAACAATTAAAAAGAAATAAAATGCACAAAATAATTAGTAACCAGCATATAGATTTAACCTATTTGTTAAGCATTTGCAATTTGAAGTTGTGTTTTAGTTTAAGAAAGCATGCGTTTTAATGCCAAGTGTGATGGCACACATCTTTAATTCCAGCACTCTGGAGGCAGGGGCAGACAGATGTCTGTGAGATCTGGGCCAGCCTGGTCTACATAGTCAAGTTCCAGGCCAGCTGGGGCAACAGGAAGACCCTATCTCAAGGGAAAATAAAAGCATGCAATTTAAAACGAAAAACAATTTGTAGAGTCCATAGCCAAGGATTTTAGTGGCAAGGGCTGAACAATGTTTGAGTGTCTAATGGGCTCTGCATTTCCTTCCTGTGACTCTTGGTCTTAGAATGACAAAATGACCTGTCTTCCTCTTCTAGGAGATCACCCTCGCCAAGGAGAAATACATAATTTGTTGGTCTAATAACTGCAAATGTAACAAGTTTTTG
Organism: Nannospalax galili; assembly: GCF_000622305.1. Taxonomy (NCBI): domain Eukaryota; kingdom Metazoa; phylum Chordata; class Mammalia; order Rodentia; family Spalacidae; genus Nannospalax; species Nannospalax galili. Next base: position 326,885 of record NW_008347891.1, read on the forward strand.
CAGTACAAAAGTTTTGTTTTGTTTTCTTTTGTGTGTGTGTGTGTGTGTGTGTGTGTGTGTGTGGTCTTTTTGAAACAGGGCGTTTTGTTTGTTTGTTTGTTTGTTTGTTTGTTTTTGTGTGTGTGTGTGTGGTCTTTTTGAAACAGGGTTTCCCTGTAGCTCCAGCTGACCTGGAACTCACTATGTAGACCAGGCTGGCCTTGAACTCACAGAGATCCACTTGCCTCTGCCTCCCTAGTGCTGGGATTAAAAGCGTGAGCCACCACGCCTGGTTCAAAACAGGTTTTTTAACTCACCAAGATAGGAGTTTTACAGAAAATGTGTGCTAAGAGTCCCAAAGACCCCTTCCTGGGATGTCCCTAGCAGCCCAGGGCCTGTGGGAGATGGGGCAGCAAGGCAGGGCCAAAGTGTACAGACTTCACAAGCAGACTGTGCAATAAGAACAAAAACGACAAAACACAGGTGACTCAGAGGTAAGCCTGGGATGGCCTGGGGCTCCCCTAAAGGAAAAACTCACACTGTGGCACCTTAGCCCAAGAACAGGGTAATAGGAAAATGCCTCTATGGTAATGAATGAAGCCGCCCTGCCCCAACAAACATCACAGAGTTAGCAGGCAGTGACATGAAAGACTTCTAGCACTGTGCCTAAGTGACACAGAAACCATTTTTAAAGAGATGCATTAATCAATCAAAGCAAAACCAAAATACCCAGTTTTAGTAAGGTCTTTAGCTCAGAAGGCAACTATCCTAACTCATACAATGATAAATTTAAGTTATCCCTGTTACTTTCTGAGTAAACAATTTTATAATCCCTGGATTTGGCTTATGAAGATGCCTGGTGACTTATAAACGCCAACCTGACTAATGTCTCATTTAGGGAACTCAGTATGCAAGGGAGCCCAGACATCATCTGGCTTGCCAAATAAATGAACGTATAGTATTTCAGTAAAATCAAAGAAATGAACAGTCAGTGCAGTAAGGAGATAAACATGTGCACCTGCTGTTACAGCGGCTTTTATCCTCTGCTTGCTGGGTAGTCAGAAGCTAAAACACCCAGGAATGTCCTAAGAAATAGTTCTTCATATTTTCAAAGGAGTCTATGATCTCTTTAGGACCAAGGATATTCATCACCACTTTAACATCCATATCTTTGCCACTGAGTCTGTTGGCTGATAGTTCATTGACCTTCATATTGAACAAGGGAGTCTAAATTTGCCTGTTCATTACAAAAGTTCCAGGTATTTTATAAATATATATTTAAGCTTGACATTAAGTCTCATTGTTTTCATCACTGATGAATTTTTTTAGTTTCCGATTTTACTATTTGATAGCTTCATACATGCATGTTTTCAGTAAATCCACTCCCTATTTCCTCCTCACTAATTCCTTCCCTACGCCCTCCCACCACTTTTCATTCTAAATTTTCTAAGGTCTTTGTTAAATATACTGAGAATGCCACACATTGGGAACGGGTGTGGGAAAGTCTGCTGGAGCATGGTGTGGTCTCTCAGGCTCCTAAGGTCTTTATTAAATATACTGAGACTCAATGCCACACGTTGGGAACGGGTGTGGGAAAGTCTGCTGGAGCATGGTGTGGTCTCTCAGGCTGCACCAGTAAAACAAATGGATACATCCCTTAACAGTTAGCAACTTCCAATACCTCTTCAGTTAGGGCTTGGACTTCATGAGCCTCTCACTCATCCATGCTGGGATTTTTGGCTGACTTGACCTTGTACAAATCTTGTGTAAATGGAAACCTGATTTTCTGCTTTTACTTTATATTCATGTATATACAGGCCCATGAAGTTTGTTCTCTCTTAAATTAAAATGACTCAAGTTCTTTGTTATATATGACTTGGGTATCAATAATGTATTAATTGTGAGAAAAATAATACCAATTTGTAACTCCCACCCCCCAAAAAAGGATAGGTCCAAATGGCTAAAGCTAGTGATTTGGAGAGATTTTAATAGTTCACAAACAGTTTCTGGGCATAGATGGCAAGTTGACTTTTAATATTTACTTTCCCTCCCTCCCAAACCCTACTAAATTTACCATAATGTAGATTTTGAAATTATAAACAGAAAGCACAAAGTAAAAGGGATGGAACATAGTCGTGAGCCATTTGCAGCAAAGATTTGTAACTTGTAGAAAGCCCATGGAACCTACACACAGGAGCCACATCTTCCAGTGCAGTGTAGGCTGAGTAAACAGATGTAGCTCTCTTTATTTACCAATCTTTTACCTCTCTTTCTGTCGATGTGTGACACAAGCATATGGGGAAACAAAATCGTAATACCCATGGCCAGGGAGCAGAAGACAAAAAGAACCATCGTCCTACAATTCCCTCCAACAGCACGACCTAGTCTCCTAAAGCTCTCACACTACTGCCCTATTCTTAAAGTTTTCAACATTTCAAAATGTTGAAGCTGGGCAGCAAGATTTCACCACACAGACATTTACAGGACACTTAAGATATAAATAACAGAACAATCCATGTTTTTATATCCAGCCAAGCTTTCAAAGAGGTAGAAGAAATAAGTTTTCAGATGTTACTTCTTGGAAGTGTGCTCTAGCATAACAAAGGAGTAGCTAATTTCTGTTGCTGTGATAGAAACACTGACCAAAACAACTTATAAAAGGAAGAGTTTATTTGAGCTTATGGTTCCAGGGGAATTACAGTCCATCTTGGCAGGAAAGCATGGAGACAGAGGGGGCTGGAGGCAGAGCAGTGGAAGCCAAGCTCTACATCTTCCAGCAGGCATAGGAAACAAGAGAGCAACTGGAGATCCAGCAAGGCTTAAGAACTCTGTAAGCCCACCCCAGTGACGAGCTTCCTCCAGGATAGCCACACCTTCTAAGACCTCCCAAACCAGTGAAATGTCTAAATATTTGGTGTCTATGGTGGGTATTTTCATTCAAACCACCACAGCTAGGAAGAAGAAAACAGAAAATCTGATACAGTGATACAGTCAGTGTCAGAGAGGTGTCCCCAAGTTGCAGTAAGGCAGTTGGCCTAGAAACATAAAGTCTACTCAGTAGAAGGATTACAAATGATGGGAGAGAAATTTCTATGAGGAGCTGAAAGAGAATATGCTCTTATGATGGAACTGTTGGGAATCTTATTGATAGGTCTGTTAGGGCATTGTAGGAAAATCAAGTACACGTGTCTATGAAACTATATCACCCCTAAAAATAACACACACTGTGTTTAACTTTACAAGGCAGAAATTAAAATCACAGTGTACTGATGAGCAGTTTAGTTATTAATGATATAACTAAATTGTATCATTAACTTATAATGATATAACTAAATTTTCAGAAGTAATTATTTAAGAAAGTCAAAGGATAAAAAGTAGGTAGATTGTTATAGACCCAAATCTCTGCCTACCAAAATAGAGAGCCAAGATGTAATATGTCACATGGGGGGGGTAAGTGATTTGGAAATATTAAGATAAACATAAGGAGAATCAGCTAAGGTAACTATGTTTATTCTTTAAGTTGGTCTTGGTATATGGGATAAAGTCAAAAATATTTTATGATTAATTTTCCATATTACTTGAGGTTTTTACCTCTGTAACTACTATTGCTTTGATACCATTTAAACCTTTAAGGGGGAAAAAAACCACTTGAAAACAAAATCTGATTCTAGACACGGCTACTTGCACAGTTTACAGTATCTAATGCTGCCTTTCTTAATATCCACTTTTACATTAAGTAAACAAAACATTAAAGGAGGCTTAGAGGAGCAAGCAGACTGTTTCTGAAATCTTTCATTTCCTCTGCACAGATACCTTCATATCAAAAGTAAAAGCTGAGAAAGATAAACAAATGGCGCTAAGAACGCCAACTCAAAAATACAAAAACGAGAAAATCTTTCCAAAGTTAACTTCTTATATGGAATCATTATAGTTGAATAAAGTATATTTTCATTTTGAAGCAGTTATAACATTCTAAGAGCCTCTAAGAAGCTGTACAACCCCTACCAGAACCCTCAAAGCACACCAAAACCAGTTTATAGCACTTTAATTGCTTTTCTGTGCAGTGTTGCTGTGGGTGCTTAACAACTGAGTCTACCATACAGAACTCTAGTTTTAATCCACAGAATTAATACAGGGAAACACGCAAAATCATTAACAAACTTTCTAAAGAAATAAACTCCAAAATGGGATAATAATTAAACTAAAATTTCAGAACAAAATCAATAAATAGTTTGAAAAGACAAACCATGCAAACAGGATGTCTCCAGGGGAAAATAATCTCCTAACACGGTACCTCTCAGCAAGCCATCAGGCTCACATTTTCCACGCTGTTCTCAAAACAATGTTTAAGGCTTTTCTGGGAATAGACAGAAAAGCATGCATTCACAGTCCCTGTGGTAGAACTCATATA
>NW_008347891.1:331344-335401 GCF_000622305.1 Nannospalax galili
TTCATAAGTTAAGAAACCTGTGTGCAGACAGGCCAGGTAGCTCAGGCCTATGATCCTAACACTCGGGAGGAAGAGATAAGAAAGTGAACATAAGTTTGAGAATAGCCTGGGCTATGTAGTGAGGGCATGAAAAAAAGAAAAGAAAGTCTGTGAACTATGTATAAGTGTCAGGTACATTTAAAAAGAATTGGCTGTGTGTGGCAATGCACGCCTCTAATCCTACACTTGGGAAGCAGAGGCAGAGGCAGAGGATTGCTATGAGTCCAAGGTCACACTGGTCTGTCTAAATCATAAATTGCAGGCTAACCAAGGCTATGTAGTGAGACCCTGTTTCAAAAAAAACTTATATAAAAAGGAACCTGTATGGAATATAGAATTTTAAGAGTATTTAATAAAGAAATGAATAAAACAAAGAAATTTCAACAACATAAGGACAAGTGCTCTTCTTTCTGACCAACTTGCCTCACTTCTCTATTTTTAATAGTTTTCTGAATTCCACTGGAAGAATTTTCTTAGGCTCAAGAAATAACACACTTAATCTAAACAGCTAATTGGTGATAAACATTATCTCTAATAGCGTCATATGCCATACACATTTATATTTATACATTTAATACACATTATACAGTGAGCCCTCCCTGTCCATGGGTTCTGTATATATAGATTCAGACAATTGCAGATAAAATATTTTTTAAAAACAATCAATACATCTGTTCTGACAATATACAGAATTTTCTGTTCTTGACATTACTTCATAAACAAATCAAAATAATAACTGTTTAGATAGCATTTGGATTGTATATGGTATCATAGGCAATCTAGAGTTAATGTCAAGTGTTTTTAGGACCGATGCTGCATTGGTCATATGCAGAGACTTTTTCCTCTTACACAAGGGACTTGCACACCCTGGGATTCTGCTATTTCTGACAGATCTTGGAAGCAATACTCTAACACATTGGTAGTGAGAGATTGTCATGAAACTGCCTGAATTTTGGAAGGATACCCCAATTACAAGATAATCATCCACTGTAGGCTCAATAACGCCCACTCAAAGGCATTAGGTTCAAATCCCAAGAATTTATAAATGCTATTTTATAAGGAAAAAGGGTCATGATAGATTTCATTACATGAAGGACCTTGAGACAGTGTGTTTTTTTCTGGATTATTCAGTGAGCAGTACATCCAACTATAAGTGTCCTTGTTAGAAGATGGAGGGAGAGACCACCCAGGGAAAGGAGGTAGCATGACCATAGAGGCAAAGTCTGAAGTCATGTGACCACAAGGCAGGCAAGCCTGCCACCTCTACAAGCTGCAAAAGGCAAGGAATTGATCTTCCCCTGGAGCTTTGAGAGGAAGCATGGCTGTTGGCCCCTTGATGTTTGACCAATGATGCTGATTATGGACTTCTGGTCTCCAGATCTTTAAGAGAATACACTTCTGTTGTCTGAAACCATGAAGCAGTCTTCAGAAAACCAGAAGAGTATCCTTTCAGCACATTTTTAGTCTGCAGTTATTATACTGAGCATACCAGTAAGTCTGACACCAGAAAAGCCACAAATTAAACAGAAAAGGTCACTTTCCCTGAAACTATGGAAATTCTGATCTGCTCACAGAGAAGAGACAATTGCCCAAAGTCACTGGCTTAGAGAAAGCTGCTTTCCAAAATGCTATTTAGGATAGAGTTCCTTATAGCTACCTCTCCAGACAAACTTCTCACACACAAAGAATTTTCTTCTTTATTGCTTTTTAGAAGCTATTTTTAAAGGGGCGTTTATTTAATATTAAAAATTCAGCAGTAAAGAAAGATGAAATAATGAAATTTGCAGGTAAATGGATGGATCTAGAAACTGTTGTACTAAGTGATGTAACACAGACTCAGAAAAACAAAAGACGTTATTTGTGGATCCTAGCACCAAGTCCTTATTGAGTGCATATCCTGAAGCAACCGTAGAGACCAGAAATGTGGAAGGGAAACAGGGAGGTAAAGGGAAAGAAGGAACCCAAAAGAGAGAAAAATAGTAGGATAAAAGCATTACTACAGGAGAAATATGTAAAAAGGGTGTGGTTAAAGGTGGGGGTGGTGGAAAGAGGGCTATACAAAGAACTACGGGAATAAAGGGGAAAAGAATTCTGCAGACACCCCATTAAAAAAAGAAAAGCCTTAAGCCCAGAAGGAACCCTATGGGGATGGAAGAAAGCCCTTCCAGAAGCAATACAGTTGTTAAATGAAAATCCCAGTGCCAGAGGTGGGTTGTCCCCCTATGAGCTGTTGCCCTGAGGGACCCTAGAGGTCCCCAAAACAATAAAAGCCATTGCCAATAATGGTGGATGTACACCAGAAGTGGATGGAAAAACCTTATTGCTGAAGACACTGCATGATGTGAGCTCCGGAGAGGGAGAAATCAAGCTTGGACTAAGCTGGAAACTCCCTGCCACTGGATGGGTGGCTTTCATGGTGCCAAAAGGCGATATGCAGATGACTGGGGGAGAATTGTCCCCTAGAATTCAAGGATGGACCTTGCGTGTTGTACTATCAACATGCCAAACAAGATGTTCCTGCTGGTACAATAGTGGAGCATCTACTGTATGTACAACTAGCAAATTTTTGATTGGATACAATGCCCACTCCTAGGGGTGGAATACATATCTGGTACTGTAGACCAGGCCAATCCTGTGGCAGGGGAGATTACAGGCCCCAGTGGGAAGCCACTGCAATTGTTTTGTTAGATGGATGTGATGCACCTGCTAAAGTACTGTGTTTACACCCATAGGTTAACTGATTATACCAGTCACTGTTTAGATGTTCTTGCTTCTTGCTGTTTGTGTTTTTATAATAGATGGAATCCCACTGAAATGGGCCAACAGCCCATGGAAACTAATGATGCAGAGACCTGAAAGTTCAGTGCCTTGCCACAATGGAAGGGAGATCATCCCATACCTACCACCCCCTCCAAGGCTCAGGGACTTTTGTAGAAGAGGTGGACAGAAAGAATGTAAAGAGCAGGAGGAAAGGATAGAGTGTTAACTGGAAGTGTGTCCTCTGACCACACCACCAGCAAGCTATAGTCACACCTCCTTCTTCCCCCACTCATCAAGGAGTCAAGGGGGGAGTCAGTTACCCCTCCCACCCAATCAGTCGACCTTAGCTGCATGTGGGGGAGGGCTAAGGACATATGAGCCGAGAACACCAGGAGGCCCCTTTCACCGTTTTCTGCAGATGTCTGGAAGTCACAGGATCTGTATTTGAGTGTGGACTTTCCAGTGCGGCTGTAAATGGGGGGCGTCCACTCTTCTTTAAATAAACCCCACCCTATACTCTGTTAGCAAATCCAATAAACTAGTTAGGATTAACAAAAAAAAAGAAAGAAAGAAAAGAAAACAAGCTAATAGAAACCTTCATTGTTCCACCAAAGTGGACACAATTGTGGCAAATCCTTTGGTCTTTGATTTTTTGGAGGGGGAGGTCCTTTTTTGGGGACAGGGTCTCTCTGGAGCTTGCTGGGTGGATCAGGCTGGCCTCAAGCTCACAGAGATCTGCCAGGCTCTGCCTCTCAAGTGCTGGAATTAAGGACATGTGTCACCATGCCCAACTTTAGTCTTTGATTTCTTATCCCTACTTCTACACCCTTAAACTTCATTGTATATATATTTTTATGTAACATGCTTCAAGTTATTTCTGGAAAAATGTGTTAAAATTGCTTCTCTTTGGAATAATAAAAATATTCTTTTAAAAATGAAAAGTTTGATAGAAAGTAAAATTATTACTATCAAAAGAATGAAGAATGAAAATAACAGGATGGAGTTTTTATGTCCGCATCACCCACCAATCAGCTTCTACTGCACTTTTAAAAACTGAATTGAGGGGCTGGAGAGATGGATCAGTGATTAAGAACACTGGTTGTTCTTGCAGAAAACCCAGATTCGAATCCAGCACCCACATGGCAGCTAACAACTGCCCATAACACCAGTCCCAGGGGATCCGACAGCCTCTTCTGACCTCCATGGTCATTGCACAACACAGATGCACTTACCTACATGCAGGCAATACACACATACA
>NW_008347891.1:335430-346086 GCF_000622305.1 Nannospalax galili
ATATCCACATATAGAAAATTACTGTGTGAGGAAGAGCATTTTCTATTTTTTTCCGTTCCTGTAAAGGTCTAAATATACATATTATATTGCCCACTTCACAACTAAATAACATAGTATTCTAGCATGGGTCAGGCAAACAAAGAACTATATTAATATTTCTTAAATGCAAAAAACTCAGGAAAACTACAGCTAGATTCAACTACTTCTACTGAATATTCTTGGGAGTAGGTATGAACATCTTTAATTTCATACATCTGCTTCTAGAAATAAACGAAAGTGGGTACAAAACCAAGGTTTTGTTTCCATAGTCCCAGGTTGGCTCATGGAACGAAGCACATGATCATGAATTTGAATGGAATTCTCAGCTCTTTTAAGAGGAACGTTGCTTTTATTCCTAAAAGTAGGGGTAGAGAAAGAATAAAACAGTCTACAGACTGTTGTTGTTGCTGCTGTTCTTCTCAAACCAAAACCTTTAAGAGCAATTTAGTTTTGCAAGTTAATGTTTGAATTTCAAAATGATTTTTCTATGTGGCAAAGATATGGAAAATAAAATAATTTAGTTTTCAAAGAAAAAAAACTTAGAAAATGAAAGTAAGCAAAGAAAAAAGAAAATCAAAGTTTTATTCATATCTTGTTATCCAGAAATTGGTTTCACTTGTAATTTAGTATGTATTTTTCCAGTTTTCTAATACAAATGCTTGAGGATTATAATGACTTATATATTTATTTGGTCCTTTTGAGACAGTGTCACCCCGTAGTCCTGGCTGGCCTGGAATGCAAAATGAAGACCAGGCTGGTCTCAAACTCACAGAGATCAACCTACCTCTGCCTCCAGAATGCGAGTATTAAAGAGTGAGCTGCACCGCCCAGCCTCTTTTGTATTTATTTTATTTTTTAAGGAAGGGTCTGTTTTGACTCACAGTTTCAGCATACAGTCCATCACAGTTGGGGAGTCAGAACAGTTGAAACTTGAAGTAGCCAGGCACATTGCATCCATGGTCTGGAATAAGAGTGCAGTGGATTGATAGATAAAAAGTAGCCTTATGACAAATAGGGTTGATTAGGAGAAAGCAGAGTTTATTAGCAAAAGAACACGTGGGACAGATTCCCTTCTGGGCAGGGAAAATGTCTGCCCAGGTCATGAGCTGGGGTCTTTTAAAAAGGGAGGCATCTGCTTCCTGCAGAAGGCAGGAAGATGTATTTTTTTAAAGTTGGGGGGGGATGAGAGAGTGGGGACTGTTAACACCTGTCCTCTTTAGAGATCAAAGGGGAAGCCTGCTGTGTTGGCCAAAGAGTGGAGAAAAGTCTGCTTCTCTTGACTTCAAAGACCAAGGTGCTTATCAGCTAGGTTCCCTTTTCTCAGGGGCATGAGAAGTCCTTGAGATCCTGTTGGTGACTGGGCAGGGCTATCTGAACCTTACCATGGATCCTGTTTTGTTTTTATATAGTTTTACAGAAAGAGGACCTTAAGGTTGGGGAGATGGCTTAGTAAAGTGTTTGACTTGCAAGCTCAAGAGCTTGAGTTCGACCCTCAGAAGCCATGTTAAAAGTGAGTAGATAAAAGGTGGGCTTCGAGGCACACACTTTTCCTGCTGCAATAGTGTGCATTTGCCTCTTTCCAACACACACCTCATTTCCTCATCCAGGAACCAGCTCCCCTTACAACTGCAGAAGCAGGACACTTCCACAGAGCCAAGGCATCCAGAGTATTCAGATCTCCACACACAAACACTGCTCTCAAGGTGGAGAGATGGCACATCTCATCCAACCAGAGTAAATCTCAAGGCACCTGTTTGGAATGACAGACAAAGCCTTCTACCTTGTGCTGGGATGGGCAGATCTGGGGCCTGAAACTCCAGAGCCAACTTGTGTTAACGCAAAGAGAAAAGCTGGAAAGGGGAGCAAAGTAAAATCTGATTATCTGGGGCAGGATCGCCACCTGAATCCTGGCGTGCATTTAAATTCAATCCTCCTGCTAGAACCTACAGAACAGAAACCAAACAAATGTTTCTATGTGAAGACCGTTCAATTTTTCACTCTTTCAACCCAAGCCATGCAAAATTCCAGTTTATATTTTCTTTGCGTTAATGCCTAGACCATTCAAGAGTGCACAGTATATCCTCGTGAGCAAAGGGAGGAACGAAGAAAATTGGAAAGGCAATGAATGCCGAGGGAAAGTGAGGGAGAATGGGAATGGAGGGAGGAAAGTACCAGAACACTTAGTCTTCTGAGAGTGGCAATTACTAAACAGAATAAAAGCTTTCCTTTAGGGCCCATCAGATGGCTCAGCAGGTAAAGACACTGGCCAAGCAAGGCTGGTAACCTGAGTTCAATCCCAGAAACCCATGGCAAAATAAAAGGAGAGAACAGACTCCACAAAGTCATCTGACCTCCACATGTCTCCTATGGCACATGTGCCCCTCCACCTCACAATAATAATAAAACTTTTTAAATCTTGTCCTTAAGCCCTGGGTGGGCGAAGTTTAATATAGGAGTCCTCTACAAGGATCATCAATTTGTAGTCTCTTAATCTCAAGTTTTGGCCATTTGTGACCTTTTGTGTTCCTGGCCCTCTGTTGCAATTAATGAAAATTGAGAGATTCATTAGTGTCATCTTCTTTACCCCTGTTCTATGTTCCATGCACCTTAAGTGTAGAGGTTACATTGTACATGTGTCTCACCACAGAAAAGGGAGCCAAAAGATTGTAAGAGCCAGGGAGGAGGTGCATGACTATATGGAAACAGAGTCCTACAAGCTCCTGGGAACCTGCTCATATGATTCTATGGCAATGGTGTCAGCATACAAAAGACCCATGCAAACTCAGGTAGACAAAAACCCAGCATAGAACTGGGGAAATGAACAGCAGGCCCCAATCTTGGCTGGAGAAACATTGGCAACTGATTACTGCTAGGTGAGGAAGAGCTGATATTCCTACAAGGGACTCTAGATAGGGTGACTAGACCTCAGTGAGTGGACTTGTACTGGGGAATGTCTGGGGACACTGATTTGACACAGTGAGCCTTAATATGGATGACAGAGTATATGGGGGTTATGGGAAGGTGCCGGTGGGGACAGGGGTATAAAGATGATCAAGATTGTTTGAGATAATCCATATAAAATACACAAAAAATTCAATAAAGAAAAAAGAAATGAGAAAAACGGCTTGTCCTTTTAACAATAGGTGCAGGCTAATATCAACTTTCTGTTTTTTATGCTTAAGGATGTAAGAACTAGGTAAATTTTGATTTGTTTATATGGATGTGGGACGGTTAAAAAAAAAAAAAGCATGGATTTGCTGCTGCCCATTATGGATTTAGAGGAAAATGAATCATAAGGACCACCGGCCTCAGTCTACTCTATGTATCACTATTTGTGATAGGCAATGTCCACCATCAACTTGATTGAATGAGCAATGTCTAGGAGATTGGTGAAGTGTGTCTCTGTGTTTGTGGTAGCCTTTCCAAACAACATTAGATCAAAAGGGTTCCGAGGGGATGAATGGTTTAATCCCCTGATGGACTCGTAATATGGTAGTATCATTCAGGGGACGTGATGACAGGACACGGCCCAAGGTGGAGGCTTGTTCTCAGAGTCTGCATCTTGCCTTGCCTCCTTCTTCATTCCCTTTCTTTGATTCCTGTATCCTGTGATGTGAGCTGTTCCAACACAGACTTCTGACAGGATGCTTTGCCCACATGCATAGGACTGAGCAGCTATGGACAATAAACAGCCTCTGGAGCCATGAAAAAAATAAACCTTTCCTCTTTTTAAATTGTTTATGTCAGGTATTTGGTCACAGTGACACAAAAGTGACTGATACACTATTCTTCGTCTTATTTGAATTCTGTCTTGATATTGAAATCAGAAGCTTATTTTGCAAGAGAAAGCCTACATAATAAAAATCACTGGATTCATGCATATGAATGGGTGTTAATGAGTAAAAAAAATGAGGCTTTGTTTAAAATGGGAAAAATATGAGACAGTATGACTATACTAATTATACAAATGGTCAAATAGACACAAAAACTTAAATGTAGAAAACATACACATGACACTAATTTCAGATGTTAAAGCCAAGTGATGAGTCTTTATCATAAGCTCAACTGCTGGAATTCACTTCTCAGACTGGTGATTTTATGTAATTGCCACCAGATAGGATTTGAGAATTTCCTGCAAAACCTCCAGCTCAGAAATGTCCCATTTCTGTCCCATGAGACTATAAATCAGCCACATCCTTCCTGAGAACTAAAGAATTTTCGCTGCTATATTTGAATGTGAAGAATTGGGGCAGAGTGATAGAGTGATATACAAATTGTTATGTCTCATAAATCATTAATGCTTTCTTGAAAACAAAGATGGATTTTTTTTTTTTACAGCTTCTGACATTACAAGCAGAAAGATGATATGAGAATTCTTATATTGGGTTTTATACAGTGTCAGGTCAGTGCCCCTCTCAAGGGAGGGGAGAATGGCGAGTATCTGTGAAAGCAAGTCTTGGGGACATGTTGGTGTGGCTCTAGGTGAAGGATGAAGGGAAAGTGCTGATGGACACACTCCAAGCTTCAGGGAGAAGGTAAGCACTTCCTGTGGGAACAGTACGGAAGCAGAGAGGGGAGAGAGTGCAAAAGAGCAACGTCACCTGCTTCTTCTATCCTATGCAGGACCAGTGCTCAAGGCTGCCTCGGGGGCGGCAGGAGACATGACCCCACAGACCATCCCTCATGGTCTCCCCCCAGCAACACTGAGACGCTGGAGGGGAAAGACTACCAGATAAATCCAAGTCCAGACAGCCAGACTCAAGGCCTCACTGGGGTCTTTGCCACTAACTTCCCATGGCCCCGTGACATGACAGGCTTTCCTGTGCTTTCCCTAAAGTCACGTTCCTTCTTCAATTTATGGAAATCCTTATACTCAGAAGTGATCACGAACCAAGAGATTTATGAACTGCTTTACCTAAAGGATACATATTCTACGATGTGTCACAGCCCCTCAACAAAGTGTTATTTATTACAGCACTGCTGATATTTTATTTTAAAAGTTTGAGCACTAGGAAAGTTAGTGGGACAGGTTTTGTAGTGAGTCCACAGGACCATGTAGGAATCATTGGGCATGTTGACCTTGTGTGTACATGCACATGTGTGTGTATAACAGAAATATATATATACATGTTATACACACACACATATATATGTATATATATATACTAGTAAATTTTATGTTACACATATTTTATATAATATATATGTTATAGCAAAGTATATGACTTTTCACTGTGGACTATCTTTTTTTAGAAAATTGAATTGGAACCTAAGTAGCATGCTTTGAGCAAGATCACATGACAATAACACATTGTCGCCTTGCTCTCTGGTTTTCCTAAGATAAGATTCTATACCAATTAAATAAGATAAGCCCTTGAGCTTTGCACCCTTACATGACCATGACCATCAGATAACACCATCTGATCTTTATGCTTTATCTTCCTATGTCTAAAGGCTCTTATTTTGTACAGAAAATAAAAGTTGAGACAACCCATAGAATGGAAAATAATGTTTTAAACTATTCATCTTACAAGGATTGATATGTAGATCATTTAAGTTCTTGCTTAAAAATGAAATTAACAAATAAACCTTAGTAATTCAATTTTAAAATGGTGAGAATTGTGAATAGACATTTCTCTAAAGAAGAAATTCAAATGATGAACACATTCATGAGAGACTGGCCAGCTGTATTAGGGGTCACAGAAATGTAAGCCCAAAATGCAACGAGATGTACTCTCACCCCAGTCAGAATGGCTATTATCAAAAGACAAAAGATGTGGAGAAAAGGTAACTCTCTACCCTGTGGGCAGAAAGGTAAAGTAGTAAATCAATTATAGAGAATTGTATGGAAGTTCCTCAAGAAACTAAAAATAAATCTACCACATGATGCAGCTGTCCCACTTATGGGTATTTATCCAAAGAAGTGATATCAGCATCTTAAAGGGACATCTGCACCCTCAAGCAGTGGCTGTTCTTGAGGTAAATACGGTAAGGGTCATACTAGAAACCCTTCAGTGGATAAATGGGCAAAGGAAATGTGACAGATAGAGAAAATAATATTTTCCAGTCATAAAAATAATGAAATGCATGCCGGGTGTGGTGGTACATGCCTTCAATCCCAGTACTCGGGAAGCAGAAGCAGGGGGATCTCTGTGAGTTCAAGGCCAGCCTGGTCTACATAGTGAGTTCCAGGACAGCTGGGGCTACAGGGAGACCCTGTCTCAAAAGGACCAAAAAATATAAACAAACAAACAAATAAATAAATAATGAAATGCATTAGGCATAGTAGCACATGCGTTCAATTCCACCACCCCATAGGCAGAGTCAGGCAGAGCTCTGTGGATTTGAGACCAACACAGTCAACATAGAGCATTCTAGGCTAGCGAAGGCAACATAGCAAGACTTTGTCAAGAGAGAAACTGTATTTTTTGCAGAAAAATGTATGAAACTGGGAGACACTGTGTTAAGTAAAATAGGTCAGAAACAGAATGACAGGTATGCCTGTTATAGTATAGGTATTTTTTAAAGTTTTGTATGTGTGGTGTATGTGTATGTGGTATGGTGTTTGTGTGTGATAGGATATATGTGCAGAGGTGCATGCTGGTCCACATGTGTCCATGTGGACATGAAGACCAGAGGCCAGTATCTTGTGTCCTTCTTTAATTGTCCTTTATTTTATTTTTTTATTTTATTTTACTTTCTTTTCTTTGAATCCTGTGATCTTTTATTTTTTAATTTTTAAATATTTTATTAGCATGGCTTTCCTTAGGAAATAACACAATTACATTGAAAAACTTTGTATAAGCTGGAGAATTTGCAAACGGAATGAAGGGCAAACTCACAACGCACCAGTAGTAGTAAACTTCATTATCACTGCTGAAGACTGGTACTATGGTATCAGCAAATAATATTGAAAAATTACAGTCAACTTACAGAATTACTGACCTACATTCTAAAATATAATTACATATTTTAAAAAATATTTCATTTATTATTTTTGTTTTATGTGTATGAGTTTTAGCTTGTTTTAGCTTGCATGTATATAAATGCACCATGTTGTGCGGTGCCCAGAGGTTAGAAGAGGGATCAGATCTCTTGGAACTGGAGTTAAGTATGGTTATTAGTCGCCACGTGAGTGCTGGGAACTGAACCCAGGTCCTCTGTAAGAGCAGCCAGTGCTCTTAAATGCTGAGTCATCACTCCAGACCCATAATTACATATTTTTAGTTTGAGAATATCAGTTTAGTTATTACAGTACTTCCTATTTTAAAGTAAACTTCCCAAACTATGCTTTTTTTTTTTTTCTCCCTGTAGCCCCAGCTGTCCTGGAACTCACTATGTAGATCAGGCTGGCCTTGAACTCACTATGTAGACTGGCTGGCTTTGAACTCACAGAGATCTCCCTGCCTCTGCTTCCCAAGTGTTGGGATTAAAGGCGTGTGCCACCACACCCGGCCACACTATGTTTTTTATCTTTACAAGTTCAATGAGGTGTTTTACATTTTCTGTAGGGCATAGGTGAAGGCATACCAGGGTTGTAAAAAGAGTAACAGAAAAATAATGGAAAATTTCTTGGTGCCTGGTAATGGGAGTGGTCCGACATCAAGGCCTGGATGCCCAGGACCACGTGTGGAGTGAAGATCACAACTGAACTTCAGAGAAGGTATGAGGTCAATTCTAAAGAGTCAGTCTTCCCAAGACCAGAATCTTCAAAAAGCAGAGACGTCCCCAGTTCCAGGCATAAGAGGCAAAGTCAATGCCATGCAAATCTGGGACCTCAGGGAAAGGGGCTGTGGGGAATGTAGCCACTCAGAGAAGGTTGAAACTGCTGCCCAACATTGGAAAGTCTTCTGTCCTCTATTCTGTTCCACCATCAGCCTACCACCAGAGGAATGTGGAAACATGGCCCACAATAGGGTGTCAAAGCTCTGGACTCGTATGAGGGGACCACAGTTCCAGCTCAGAGGAGGGGACCAGAGCTCTATGTTCATGGACGGTGACCCCAGTCCCAGGTTCACAGGAGGGGATCACAACCCTGGTTCATGAGACACAAACACAGCTCCAGCTTATAGGAGGGCAACACAGCTCCAGGTTGATGGGAGACAACCACAGCTTCGGGTTCCTGGAAAGGGACCCCAGCTTTAGGTTCACGGGAGGCAATCACAGGCACTCACAGTTTCAATTATGCTGGTTCCTACTATTTTCCTGTCTCTACAGCTCTGTCCACATTATTATACTTGTGTTGAAGATAGAACAGTTTGGCTTCTAGGCAGCAAACAGAGTCAATTTTGTGGCTCGAATTTCTCTGTGGGGAGAGCAATACTGGATAAAACCACTTTGCACTTTTCCTCAGAAGAGCAATGTATTGCATGTTTTTTGTTTTTGTTTCTTACATGATCAAGGTTCAAGGTTCTGGTTGGCGTTTTTTGGGCCTTCACATCTTTCTTCTTGGCCAGGGGAAGCCAGGGATGAGACACTATCTTACTGGAGTCATGTTTTGCTGAGAGCTGCCACCACCGCCATCTTGGCTCTTCAGTCCTTTTCTTTCTTTCTTACTTGCCAAGTCCTTTTTTGTCTTGCAGGTTTATCAGCCCTGGTCCTTCTTGGGGTTTGCCACCAGGATGACAATGGCCTGTTGACCATGGGTGTGGGGCTCAGCAGACTCAGCCCTTGGCAAGAGAGGTGTGGGGAGAGGGATGGCATGGTAGATTGCTTACAGCTACCTAATGGATCCATCCACCACCAGACTCTATACCTCAAGAGAGGTAGTCCTAGCCCTGCACATTTGCCCTAATTTTTTTCTTTGAGACAGGGGCTCCCTGTAGCCCCAACTGGCCTGGAACTCCACACTGGCCTCAGTCTCACAGAGATCCACCTGCCTCTGCCTCCAGAGTGCTGGGATTAAAGGCATGTACCACTGTACCCAACAATCTTTATGTTTTGGGACGGCCCCTTGAAGCTTATGGCCTCAGCTAGGCAAGATGGACAAAGAGCTTCAGGAATCCACTTGTCTCTGCTGCCATTCCTTAGGCCCTTAGTGCTGGGGTTACAGACATGCACCACCACATCCAGATTTTATGTGTGTGTTGGGGGTATCGAAACCCAGGTCCTCATGCTTACACAGCACGAACTTTACCAACTAAGGAATCTACCCAACCCCATGGTTTAGATCTTAAATGGCACTCAGTGCTAACCCAGTACCGAGGTGTGGTCCTCAGCTGATAGCATTATCAAAGGTGGTAGAATATTTAAGAGTTAAGTCCTAGTTGGAAAAAGTAGGGGACATACTTGAAGAGTTCTAGAACCTTGGCCCCTTCTCTTCTCCTCCAGTTCCTTGCCCCTACCTCTCTCCTTCCCTCCTCCTTCCTTCCTTCCCTTCCTCTCTCCCTTCCTTCCTTCCTTCCTTCCATCCAATCTACCTTTTCATCCATTTATCTACCTACCTACCTATTGATCTATCATCTATCTATCTATCTATCTATCTATCTATCTATCTACCTATCTCTATCTATCTAATCTATCTTTTTTCATAGCTACCATGAGGTGAACATGGTGATCCACCATGGCTTTCCCTGTCATGATATTCAGCCTTGTGGAAATCCCAAAGCAATGGGTCCAAGATATCATGGACTCAAACCTCTGATAAACATGAGACAAAATAAAGCTTTCCTCCTTTGACATTGTTGATATTAAATAGTTTATCACAGCAATGGAAAATGAACACATGTATCATATATGATGTTTAAAATGAATGATTCAATGGCACTGCATAATGGTAATTTCCAGAGGATGGGAGGGAGGGTGGATGAGAGAGAGATTATGAGGCTAATAAACAGTTATCCAAGCACAGTCAGATAGAAGTAATAGATTCTGGTGTTCTGAGAACAGTGGGATGACTATGGTTTGCAATAAGCTATTAAATATTTTGTGGATAAATATTGGAGAAGAGTTAAAAAGCTCAAAACACAAAGCATGATAAAGATATGGAAACATTAATTAACATGACTTGACCAGGGCATGTTGCAATTACTGAAGTCTACATAGTACCAATAGTTGTACAATTATTATGTCTTAATTTTTTAAGTTTAACTGGAAGGAAATGTTTAATACCCTGGTTTGATCATTGTATAATGTATATATGTATGAAATTATCACATTGAACCTCATGCATTTTTACAATTAAAATTCTTATTAAAAAATGAAACCTCTGAAAAATTGTCCATAAGATATATCCAACCAGGTACTGCCCTCTAAGGAGTACAGACTCTGAGGTCTCCTGAAACAAGTGGCTTGCTTGAATCTGATGATACAACTGTTCCATTTCAAAAGAGGCCTATGGAGAGGTAAGGCCACTACTGTGGCTACAAAGAGGTGCTGGGATTTGGGGTACGGGCACAGAATGGGGTCAAACCCAGATTCAGTCACCCCCATGGTGCCTGAGACAAGCTAAGGAAAGTTTCTAGCCTCAATTAGTGCATCTGTGATGGGGGGGTACATGTGGCTCTTATCCCACTGGTCTGTCTTAAGGATGAACTGATATTACACCATGAAAAGTGCATAGATATATTAAACACGTTCATGTATTAACAAACAGCCTCTCCCCAGGACCACTATATA
>NW_008347891.1:346101-362457 GCF_000622305.1 Nannospalax galili
AAAATACATATACACTAGGGTTTTGTATATATATATGATACACACACACACACACACACACACACACACACACACACATGGGTTTTCAGATCTGTGAGGAGTAGACCTGGAAGTGTCTGTATCCTAATGGGATACAGGGAGTCGTCTAGTTAAATCACTCTACTCCAGAAAAAAAAAAAAAAAAAAAAAAGTGGCAGCAATGCGAACACACAAAGACCCAGCTGCCTGAAACGTGAATAGCCTGGCAAGGCTATCTCACAGGACCCAGTGAGAATACAGATCAGAGGGAAACAGGACACGAGATGAGTGAGGGTCTCATTGGTGTTAACTGTAGCCCAAGCTCCTTCACCCCCTCCCCTTTTGGTTCTTCCTGCCTCTTTGCATTCCCAGAGTAAAAGTTATGCAAGTACAACTTGAGAGCTGTTAGGAAAAAGTGAACAATTTCTGTGTAAAGATGAAGGCTCCCAAATGCTAGCCCTGCAGCTGGATTAAGGCTGCATTATGTTTATTATTCCTGGGACTCATGAGCCAGAAAGAGAGAGAGAGAGAGAGAGAGAGAGAGAGAGAGAGAGAGAGAGAGAGTTGCTTCTGCACCTGGCATCTTGTGAGCTGGGTTACTCACTGGCAAGTAGCGGAGAGGAAACACTGGACTTTGTTCTTGAAGCTGACTGGGGGAAATGAGGAGATGTTTGGGGATTTTTTTTTAAAGAGAAATTTCAAAAACTCCAAGATACAATCTTCAAAAAAAAAAAACAAGCAAAAGGAATATGACTTTGAGGATAAGCATGACATTGTCCTTGAAGATTAAGGAAGACAATTCCAGTGAATTTACAATTAAAATTTAGAGGTACCAAGTTGCTCATATACAATGTGGGGAATTGCATGTTGCAGGGTTTTTTCCTTCAGCTAAAACAATGCTCAAAAGGACCTCAAGACCTCAAGACATGTTGGCCCCGATCTCTGACTCCAGGAATTCCATGCCTGGAATTGTCTCTTCACCATTTCTAGGGCAAGGGAGTTTGTAAGTTCTTTTACAGCCTAAAGGACTGTGCTTTTCACCTTAAATGCAGAAGCTCTTCCCTTGATTCAGCTGAAATCACAGCTAAGTTCCCTTTGTCTAACTGGCCACAGGTACTGATTGTCTGCACAGCCCTGGCTTTGCCTACTCCTTTGTTCAATACCCTTTTAAAGATTTTTAAAATTTCTATTCGTGTGTATGTGTATATGTCTATATGTGGGTATGTACACATATGGAGCCCAGAAGAGGGCATCACATTCCCTGGATCTGGAGTTACAGACAGTTGTTAGCCACCATGTGGGCACTGGGAATTGAACCCAGGTCCTCTGCAAGAGGCTCTTAACCCATGCTCTTAACCAGTCATCTCTCCAGTCCTCACAATGACTTTTTAAAAAGTAAAATAAGTGAACACAACATAAGTGCCCTGGTTTGTTTCTCCATTGCTGTAACAAAATACTCTGACTACTACCAACTTGGGGAGGAAAGGGTATATACAGCTTACATCTCCCAGGTCACAGTTCATCACTGAGGGAGCCCAAGGTAGGAACTCAGGGCAGGAACCTGGAGGCAGGAGCTGGAGAACTGGCCATGGAGGAACACTGCTTAGTGGCTTGCTCCCCTGGCCCCTGCTCAGCCTTCTTTCTTACGGAACACAGGCCCACCTGCCCAGGGGTGGCACCATCCACAGTGGGCTGGACCCTCCCACATCACTCAATAATCAAGAAGATGCCCCATGACATGGGCACAGACCAGTTCAATGAAGACTATTCCCCAATTGAGGCTCCCTCAACCCAGGTGTGTCAAGTTGACACTAAAGCTATCCAGTAAAGAAAGGCAGGGCACAAAAAAAAAAAAAAAAAAAGATGAATTGACATTCCTTTCCAGAGAAAAAGGATGGTTTTATTCTCCTAGAAATTTCCCCCCTTCTCTCACACACATACACATATTTCATAAGTGATGAAACTGCTATGATTTTTCATTCTGTAACTGTGTTTTTAAAATTCCCTTTGCATTTTAATTACACTCTGTGAACACCATCTAACTAAACTCTCCTCCTCAGTACACCTCTCCCCTCGGTACACCTCTCCCCTCGGTACACCTCTCCCCTCGGTACACCTCTCCCCTCGGTATACCTCTCCCCTCAGTACACCTCTCCTCGGTACACCACTCTTTGTTACAGCTCCCCTGGTACACCTCTCCTCCGTACACCTCTCCTACCAACTTCACCTTGCTTCAAGGCATGGTCTTCTCTAACAGGAACAGAATTCAAAATGACACAAGCAATTCTTCTAAAGGTTGTAGAATAATTTGATCTCCCATCACTTTCAAATGTCATCAGCATTTTCTAGGTCCTTATCGTGTGAGCAGAGGACCTGAGGCCCATTCCACGCATTCTCTCCCTCCAGCCAGCACTGAGCCACCATTGCCAGCTGCTCTTGGGAAGCAGAGTTGTCAGTCTAACCTTAGCAGAGTTACCCTTTAAAATCTTTTTTTCTAAATGAAAAAAAAGTTTTATCTTACTTACCTAAATCCTTATTATAATTAGAACAAAATCTAAACTCCACTGCATGACCATAAGGCAGCATTTGACCTGATCTCAGCACTCAAAAATTCTCACCTCCCAGTCACACTGGCATGTTTTCTTTTTCCTTTCCAAAATACGCCAAAACCACCACCTTTACTTTGCTGTTCTTTCTTTCTTTACAATTTTTTAAAAAAATTTATTTACTATTTTTATTTTATATTCATGAGTATATTGCCTGCATGTAGGTAGGTACACCCATGTGTTACAATGTCTGCGGAGGACAGAAAAGGGCATTGGATCCCCTGGAACTGGAGTTACAGATGGCGGTTAGCCACTATTGGGTGCTAGGAATCGAACTTAAGTCATCTGCAGGAGCAGTCAGTGCTCTTAACC
Organism: Nannospalax galili; assembly: GCF_000622305.1. Taxonomy (NCBI): domain Eukaryota; kingdom Metazoa; phylum Chordata; class Mammalia; order Rodentia; family Spalacidae; genus Nannospalax; species Nannospalax galili. The sequence continues at coordinate 349,038 of NW_008347891.1, forward strand.
ACTGAGCCATCTCTCCAGCCCCCCTTCCCTGTTATTTCTACCTGAAACAATTACCAGAAGATCATTACAAATTGTCTCCTCAGGCAATGCTGTGTACATGTATTTTCTCCTCCCTTGGCTCTCAATGAGCAGCTAAAATTCCATACAGATGTTGTGGGTCTTGTCCACACTCTGACCCAGAGCTTGGCAGACAGGGAACATATTAGCAAGTATGCAAGGCATTAGCGGAAGTGTGAGAGGTTCTGTGCGCTGCCTGGCAGGCAGGGAACATGTAGCAAGTATGCAAGGCATTAGCGGAAGTGTGAGAGGTTCTGTGCACTGCCTGGCAGGCAGGGAACATGCAGCAAGTATGCAAGGCATTAGCGGAAGTGTGAAAGGTTCTGTGCGCTGCTGTAGGCTCCAACCCGACCACAGCTACGCAAGACCTGCTTCTCCACAAGAAACAGGAGAGGAGGCTTGAAAAGCCTTAGAAGAAATCTGTATGCAGGCCTGCATTTTCCTTTCCCTTCATTATAGTTTCCCCCACTCAACAAATGCCTGATAACAACTATGCATAAAACATATTTTCTTTGTTATCTCTAAACTGATTTCTATATTCATCAAGTCAAGCAAAAAAAGAAAAAGAATAGGATGAGAAAGAATCCAAAAGCCCACCAGAATTGAACAGTTTTGTTTCTAGTTTGGTTTCCATGTCAGCATTATAGTTTACGTGAATGAAAAATGCTAGTTTTCACAGATTCTATGACATGAATATTAGTAAAAATTCTGAGAGCCGAAGCAAAGCAAAAATGCAAAATTACCTCCATAGGGACTCAGAAAGTGTAAGTACTGGAAAAAATGGTTTTGTTTTGCTTTGCTTTGGGGTGGGATAGGATTTCAGACTGCAAATACAACAGAGGAATTATCATTAAAGACAAACTTCCTGGGGGCTGGAGAGACAGCTCAGTGCTTAAAAGCACTTGCAACTCTTGCAGAGGACCTGGGTTCAGTTGCCAACACCTCCAGTAGGCAGCTCAAAACTGCCTGTAACTTCAATGCTAGGAAATCAGGTGATACCCTCTTCTGGCCTCCATGAGCATACGCATGCATGGGCACATACATTCACACAAACACACACACAAATACACATAAATAAAAATAAAACTTAAATATTAAAGAAGGATAAAACTTCCCTCGCAAAGCTCAAAGTTCCATACAACTTCTAAATATACAGTGAGAATAAACAATGTACAAAAACCTGCTTTTAATATGTGCCCCCAAAATGATGACGACTGTCCAAACACATGGAAAAAAAGCAGGTTGTGAGTCCACACTGGCATCACTCAGTAAGCTTGTCAGTCATTTTAGACTTGAATTCCTAAAAGAGGATACCATTCTGGAACAAAATCCTCACGCCACCCATCATTCGTCTGTGCCCCCCAGGAGAAGTCTGGCCACATGGCCTGTACCTTGCAGCCACTGTGAGTCCTCGTCTTCATCAACGGTGTGGTGGTGCACAGCTCAATGGCCTCCGGCTCGTGGAAGATGACTGCTGGTATAGGTTCCTTTTTCAGTGTGAGGACATTCAACTTAGACTTCAGCATGGTCTGAAAGTGCTGAAAAGCAGAAAAATAAGCCAAGAGCGTTAAATCACTTGGAGGTGTATGAGATGGAACTACGCATCAAACTTCGCAGGAAATGCTTTGCCTTCATAACTCTGTCTTAGTAAGCGAGGCCAAGAGGTAGTTATTAAACTGAAGGCAAAATCTGAAGAAGATGAAGCTATGGAACAGCCAGTCCCCTCAGAGACAATAAAGATGCATGTTCACGGTGGAGTCATCTCGCCCAGCACCTTCTGTTCTGAGAATGTTTTCTAAGGTGTCACATGGATAAATTCCTTCAGGTGGAATCCATGCAGATTCAGCTACATCAGGGAAGACAACTGGAAAGGACACAGGAGCTCAGAGGAGGAAAGGCCGAGGATACCTAGAAGACCGTATGAGAAGCCAATGCTCTCCCTAGAGACAGTGTCGCCATAGAGAAGACAAAGGGCTCTCGCTAAACTCCAGCTGTGGTGTGCAGTGCCTGCACTCAACCTGTCCTAAGTGTCCTCATCTCCTCATAGGCAAATCCAAAGCCCCTACCTTGGTAGTTGAAGTTTTGCCAGTTGAGAGACCCACTGCCTTCTTCATGTCATCCCCCCGTCCTGACCCTCTCATGTGCGGATCCAGCCACAGCGGCATCCTTAATCTTCTGAGACCATACCAAAGACACACGTGTCTTAGAACCTCTAAACATGCTTCTCCTGCTCTAGGCATCTGTGAAGCTGTCTTCCTCACCTTCGAGAAGGCCTCAATCAAATATTCCCGCTTATCAGCACTATTAAAAAGACCATATGCAGGGGCTGGAGAGATGGCTCAGCAGTTAAGAGCTGCTCTTGTAGAAGACCTGGGTTAGCACCCACATGGTGGCTAACAACCACCCATAACCCCAGTTCCAGGGGATCCCACATCCTCTTCTGTCCTCTGTAGGTAGTACACAACACAGTTGCCCTTATACACATGGAGACATAACACTCATACACACAAAATAAAAATAAATTTAAAAAAGAGTGTCTCCATACATGAACACACATACAGGTGTGAGCGCGCGCTCACACACACACACACATTCATGGGCATGCAACTTGAGCAGTCACACAGAACTCCATGATCAGGACAGCCACACATTCACAGAACTTCTTGCTTGGGTTAGTTACTCGTTTCAAAATTCTTAGCCATTTTATCTTTGAGCTTGCGTTTTACAAGTGAAGTTGAATGGCAGAGTGGAGCATGCTTGTGAGACCACATGTTACAGTATGCACCTTCCCAGTCCTTGCTACCTACTGCATCCATGATGGCTCATGACAAAGAATTCTGATGGAGTCATGAAACCTAGGATTCATCAAGAGTCAAGGTGAGCGTGAGAAAGAAGTTGAACCTGTGATAGAGGACGCCTGGGCGCTGACAGCCCAAGAGGCCACCGCGGGAGCCAGAATTTTCTGCAAATGCAAAGACAACCTTCATCAAGGAGTCCTCTCTAGAGCTTCCCTCTTGCATTATTTCATTGTATCTGGCAAACACTTGCATCGAAAATAGCAGCACAGAAAGAAAGGGACGGCAAGGCGACCACAGCTGCTTCTCCTTCCTCCTTACCCCCCGCAGCACAGGGCCCAGGATGAAGTATCATGTGCGTGTGCTGAGAAGTGAATAAAAACAGGAAAGAGCTTCAGGCAGCATTTTAATTTTTCTGATGAATAAAAATTCTGCACAAACAAGGAAGCGTAACCTGCAGAACTTCTCCTGCTCCACTCCGGCCTCTGTACTGAAATGGCCATCGCACGGGGAAGTTCATGGCAGTCATCTACATCTTCTTGTTCTTCTTTGCTTAATGCATCATGAAATAGAAAATAATGATATTAAAACACCATGACTTTTCCAAAAAGAGATTCATGAACAAAGCAGAAGGCTTTATTTTTCCCGTGTTCCAATTAAGAAACACTGTTTGCATTTTGCACCGAAGCCTGCAAAGTGCATAGATAGGTCTGCACATGCGCACTCACCGCTCTCTCTCCTCCCGCTTAATATTCTTATCACTTACCACAACTTATCACCGCTACAAGTTTGCAGCTATGTTGATTACTTAGTGTCTTCCCTTAGAACATAAGCACCACAAAGCGAAAGCTGTTTTAGTTCGTGAAACATCCACAGGCCTAAAGCCACACCTCGCACACCACAGAGGTCTGAGGAATATACTGATCTTAAATCGAGGTGTATAGACTTATATACTTGCTACCTCATCCAAGTTGTTCTTTCTGAAACAAACACAATGCTGAAATAAATAACATACATTTACAAGTAGATTTGCCTAAGAATAAGTTGCCCAAAATATTCTTTTAAGAAGTCCATACAATTCAGTATAAAGGTTCAGAGGCTTTGAAATTCATATTAGGACAAAGGCTGTATTTCATGAGTCCTCAGGTGAGGACTAGAACTCCAAACGGTCACTGCGGTGGACAGATATATGTGCCAACTTGTCTAGGCCACAGTGCCTTATTGAACCTGCCATGAACATGGGTGCTGCTGTGCAGGTCTTTGGCAGATGTGGTTAAAGTTCATTATCAGTTGGTTTGAGGTAAGACAGACAGTCCTTGACAACTCAGATAGGGTTGGTTCAGTCTGATGATAGACCTGTAAGTGCTGAGCTCAGGCTTCCCTGAAGAGGAAGAATATTCCTGCTAAGGATCCCAGCATAGCCTACATCTGACAGTCCCAGCCCACTCCTCCTGATAGTGTACCTTATCATCTCAAACTCTGGTTTGCTGAGCCAGCTCCCATGATTGCAAAAGCTACTTTCTTTGAAAAAAAAAATACATAATCTCCTAGTTCTGTGCCCCTGGTTGAAACCTGGTGGGCCCACTCCTCCTGATAGTGTACCTTATCATCTCAAACTCTGGTTTACTGAGCCAGCTCCCATGATTGCAAAAGCTACTTTCTTTGAAAAAAAAAAATACATAATCTCCTAGTTCTGTGCCCCTGGTTGAAACCTGGTGGATAAAGCCACCTTTCAGGAAACCAAGTGATCAGCTCTGATAAGATTTTTTTAAAACAGGAGAGCCTTATATTTTCCAGAGCATAATGCAGGTAAGAAGGAAGAAAAGAAAAAAATGGAGGAAGGAAAGGAGGGAGGGAGGGGAGATGAAACGGCAGTAAACAAGGGATTGGCAGAGGTGAAGAGAGAAGAGGTAAGGGGTGAACAGAAGGCAAAGAACGGGAAGAAATGGGAAGGGGTGGAAAGAGCAAGTTTCCATGTTAATCTGAGGGTTTCTGTGTGGCTCCTAATTCATTTCTGTCTGATAGAGGTATAGAGTTTGGAACTCCTGGGTGATATGAGCTGTCCGAAGAATAAGCAGCTGAAGCTGGATTATCTCTGTAGGAAAAAACTGGGCCAAGGGATGCGGATAAAAGAGCCCAAGGAGAAAGAGGAAGCAGGAATCTGTGGATCTCTTCTGTCATGAAGCTGAGACTCCAGGAGAAAGCCAAGAAGCCAAAGATCATCCCACTCTGGCTTCTGCCACACACGGAGTTCCTGGAGATGTGCTAACAGTGACTCCCTTCTCAGGAGGGCAGGATAGCCACACTACCTAGACAGTCTTCATGGCCCTACTATCCTTATCACAGGACCAAATCCCACTGCACACCAACTCAATCATAGCACGCAGGGTACTAGAAGCTGCAGACAGGCACTTTTACTGTCTCGTGATTATTTGGCAGTGGAGCCAAGTAAAAGAAAGAAACAGACAAAAGGAAAGTGCAGGATTGGAGAGACGCTTCAGTTGATAAGAGCTCTAGCTGCTCTTCCAGAGAAAAAGGGTGAGGTATGTCACAACTGCCCCTGATTTCAGATCCAGGAGATCTGATGCCCTCTTCTGGCCTCTGTGGGAATCCACACTTGCATGCACATATACGCACACAGAGATACACAGAGGTACACACACACAAATAAAACTAAAAAATTATTTTAATGAAAGCCTAAATTGGAAATGGGAATATAACCAGGTTCATAGTCTACTTCAACGCACTGTGCTGTGCAACCTCAGTCACCTAACTCTAAAGAACCTGGGCTCCCATGACCATTCAGGTCCAGGTCAACTGTCACTTGCTGATTCATGCTACACAGCCTTCCTGAACACCTACGCTCAGCTGAATATGGGATCAACCAGAAGGAGCAGAAATAAAACGTTAGGCCCTACTTGAAAAGTTCTTCACAGCAAGTAGACTCAAGTCACAAGCCAAACAGCAGGTCTGGGTGACTTCTTTGGAAGAAATCAAACATTTAAGACAATAAAGTGAAATCAGAGAGTGATTGTTTACAAAAAGAAAGTTCTTCCTCCTAATGGTTTTGTCTTCTTTGATTTCTGTGGAAAGATACAGATTTTTAAAAAGGAAAAAAATAGAGATAGTTGATGAGTTATTGGATCTGTAATAATATATCCTTTTATGGAAAGTTAGCAGTGGGTCTAACTCTGACTTTGCTAATATAAGTCTTGGATGGCACAAGAGTTAAGAGTAGACGCTACTTCTGACGAGAACGCTTCTGCTAATTTTCTGAGGGAACTTTACCACCACTGTATCCCAGGTTTTCCATCTCTAGTATTGTGATACCCAAAACATGTCTGAGTTCCATGTATCTCTACTTAACAGCATTTGTTCAGAGGAATCTCAAGTCTGGTCAAATAGACTCTTCCGGGAGATAAATACATATGGCTCCAAAATATTAGCAGTGACCTTCTTACCCTTCAAGGTCAGTGCAAGACTAAGAACTCAAAAAGACCAGGAAAGCTGGGGTGTGGAGTGACAGCCTCTACATCATACATCCTCTGGGTCCAGCTGTATCCAACATTCTTAGAATATGAACCAATATACACTTTTTCCGGCTTAAGTGAGCTTGAGACAGAGGTCTCATCCTTGCAAATAAAAGAATTCAATAGTATAAATTATTTTGTAATAAAAATTATCCATGAAAATGAAATGTGGCCCCTAAAAAACCTGATAAGAGGATTACACATGCAAACTATAGACGCTCACAGAAATACTGTGTTCTTTTAAAAAGTCAATCTTGTGCTTCTTTCAATAGTTAAGGCATAGTGATAAAGTACCCATTCATAATCTAAACCACAGCTTCACAAACTATGAGTAGCAGCCTCATATGAGATTAAGTTATTAAACCATGTGGGGCTCACAAAAAAATTGGCAACTTTATATAAAAGGCTTATGAGCATACAATGATCAAAACTCACCCAATTCAAAATCAAAGATATCATGACTCCAAGCTGTTTCTAGCAGTCAGTGATCTCCCATGTTACACAGAGGGACTTCCTGCAGCCTTGGTTCTGAACATGTAACATGCACACTTAGCACCGCCCATGCCTGTGTACTATGCAACACTAGTGAATACTATCCCGAACACCTTGGCCAGCCTGGAGATGATCAGATGCAATGGAGTATGGGGCTTGTCATGCACAGGCACAGTTTTCTGTTCTGATAGAAACATGATGGCTTGCAGAAAACAAATTTTAATGTCTTCCTACAGTCATTCTTTAGTATGTATAAAATCAGTATGTTTTGGGATTCGATAATGTTAAAATGTTTGATTTTAAAACTTAATGTTTGAGTTGTTGACTTGAGTTTAATTAAAAAAAAATCATTGGGTTTTGACTTAGGATTGGGACAGAATTTCCAACAATTTCTAAAATGGCCTCAAATATATTTCTGTCGCTTTGTACTATGTGCTTATGTTAAAACACCACTGTTAGCTATAAAATTAAAATATTGATCAACTCTGGAAGATGCTGAAGACGCTCTTTGTCCTCAGTATGACATATTCAGCCAAGACTTAACTCTATGTAAAAATGAACAAGCACGTCCATCTCATTATTACACAAAATTGCTTTCATTTATAAAGGTAAAATTGTTACAGTTCAGATAGCCCTGCCCCCTCCCCAACAGGACCTGAAGGACTTCTCATGCTCCTGAGAAAAGGAAACCTAGCTGATAAGCACCTTGGTCTTTGAAGTCAAGAGAAGCAGACTTTTCTCCACTGTGGCCAACACAGCAGGCTTCCCCTTTGATCTCTAAAGAGGACAGGTTTTAACAGTCCTGCTCTCCCACTCCCCCCCAACCCAACTTAAAAAAAAATACATCTTCCTGCCTTCTGCAGGAAGCAGAAGCCTCCCTTTTAAAAAGACCCCAGCTCAAAACCCAGGCAGACATTTTCCCTGCCCGGAAGGGAATCTGTCCCATGTGTTCCTTTGCTAGTAAACCCTATTTTGATGGAGTTTTATCCTATCAGATGGTGCCAACACCCGGTTCTTACTTCAAGGGACCCATGCGGACTTCTCCAATGCCACTAACTTGGTTTTCAGGTATACTTCTTTTCTCTCTCTCCTCCTCTCCCCAGCCCTCTGCTTTGCTCTCACCTCTTTCTGGCTCTCCTCACTGGGAACACTCTGCCTTGCCTGTGTCTTCTCCTGATCTCCTTTCCCATTGATTTTCACCACTTCTGGACAGCACTGTAGCCTCCCTGATGGACCAGCTTCATGCCCCGTTCCCTATCTCGGGTCCCCCACCGCTGCTCACCACGGGCATCTCGCCCCCCTCCTTTGCCATGGGCCTGCAAGACCTGCTGTCTTCCATCCTTTTCCCTGTCCTTGTCCTCTTGCACTGCCTTTCTTCCTCACTTTACTGGGATGATTTCTGATACCGTTCAATCCAACACATACAAATGCTCTGTATCCTTTTCCTCTCCCTCCCCCTCCCATACTTTCTACTTTCTACTCCCTGCCATGTGCCTGCCAGCCCGCCATGTGTCTGACCTCCCATGCAGGTGCTAAACCTGCAGGACCCCAAGACTTTTTTTTCTCCCTTCCCACTATTTACCCCCTCCAGGCATCTGCCAAGATGGCCAGCTTGCCTGCTCTGGGATTTTTTTTCTTTAACATTCTAATGAAATGATGTTTCCAGCTGGGCCCATTCTTAAATTCTCTTATAAATTTGGCTAAAAACCCTTTAGGGGACCCTTTATCCCCATTTTGACCCAACTAGCCTAAAGCAGCTGGGCAACTTTGCTGGATCATTTTTAAAAATTTCAGGCAGCTTGCCCATTGACAAACAAAAAACGTTTTAAAAGCCCTTTTTTCTCCTAAACTTTTTCTCAGACAAAGGGGCTCAAAATTTTGATCTTAGGCCCTCTTGGGCATCAAGAAACTGGTGCTCGGGTGCCTACTTTTCTAACTAGACCTAGCCATTTTAAATTTCACTGTACATAAAAGGTCACAGGCACTGCTCAGGCGAGTCATATGCTTTCAGACCAATGAACACTGATTCATATCCCCCATTTCTTCTGCTGCCCTCATGAGTTTCTTTTCCAGCATAGCTTCTGTCTACAAACTAAGATCCTGAGAACTTGGCTTCGCATTCACAGCTACATTGGTTGGTGAGAAACATGGATTCCTTTGATTTGCTTTTCTATTTGGGTCATATACACATATGCATCTGAGGGTACTTTCTTCTTTAATATCAAGCCTAATCTACTGATACCAGGGATGCCTAGGATTCTCTTGCAATTTATGATGATGTCATATAGTAAACAATGCATTTCTGGTTCAAACTAAGGTAATAATGCCAGATCTACAATGGGAGTTTAAATTTTAACATCGTTTAATGCCTGTTTCTAAAGGGGATTACTTTGAGTTTTAACTTCTTCATGGTATATTTACTGATTTTTAAAGATGATTGTTTTAAGTTTCTACATTGTTTGACATAATTACGGATATTTTAAAAGGAATTAATTTTAGGTTTTGACATTGTTTTAATATTGTTATCTGGTAATTTTAAAGGAATTATTTGGATTTTAACATCTTTTATATGGTATTTTTATGAATTTCTAAAAATGACTATTTTAAATTTCTACTGTTTTACATGTATATTTGTTAGTTTCTAAAAGGAACTTAAAGTTTTTCTAGTCATTTGCCTTCAAGGTGCAAAGGGAGCTGACACTTTGTGATGACTAGACCTGTGAAGCACATGGAAATTTGCTGTACTCCAGGACCAAAACCATAGAAGAGACAAGCTACTACCAACACATAGTTACAACAATGAGAGGTAAAAAGTAATAGTCTACTTGAGTGAGAGGCTTCAGATGCCACCTCTACTGGTCTTAACTCTTTCCCTTTCTACATTATGATTCTAAGGCTGTTTTTCTCTGGAATAGAGTTATTTCCCTCTCTGATACTCAGATGCTCTGTGCTTGCTTATGTTCCTGACCCATCATTCCCTGAGTGCTTTCTAGTTATAATGTCAGGGTAATATTAATTATATTGGTAAATTGTCACATGCTATTTGAGCTCACTGAGACGCTAACTCTGGAGATAGGATTGGCCCTCCCATTTCAGATTCAAGCCTATTATCTCAAGATGTGTTTTCCAAGACTTTTCCAGGTTCAGGCTGGCCCCCTATTATCTCAAGATGTGTTCTCCAAGACTTTTCCAGGTTCAAGCTGGCCCCCTGACCCTGTGACAAGGAGGAGAACAACAAAACAGCCTAAGAGTAAAGGCTCTGTGCAGCTGAGAACTGCTAAGGTATAAATTAATTTCAATAGAGGGTATTATTGACGATAACAAAACTAGCTAATGGAATTATTTTCAGCACTATTTACATTTTACTTATTCTTAACCTAATCTGTTAATGATTCCTTTTGTCCTTCCTATCTCCTCTAATTTATGTTTAGATTGACAAGGTTTTATTAACTTCCTTCAGTTATTTAGCTCTTAAAAAGGAAACAATGCTACCTCAAATCATTAAGGAAACTTAACTCTTTCTTTAGGCCACTAATTACCTATACAAAATGACATCTAAACTGGTTGGCTAAAATCCTACTTGTTGAATACCATTTTTTGTTCTTAGTTTACTTTCATGGTGTTTTAAGATGTATTCATTTTGTTTGTCTACTTCAAAGGTGTTTTAGTTTAACAATGATAAACCAACCACATTCTCAACAAAGACTATATAACTGAAGGACCTCTACTAAACCTTGGGATCAACGTGTTCCACTAGCTTCCCTCCCTTCTGGCTCACCACAGTTTCCCCCCCCCTTTTTTCTCCCATCCCATTCCTTTTATTTTGTCTCCATCTACTGGATGGTGGTGCCACGCTCTTTTTTCAGGGTTTTCCACTCCTCTCTTGCCTTGAAATCACACTGGTGTGTCAGAAAACTCCTTCCTTTCTCTGGATATGGGATGCTATTTCCAGAGAGAGGAACATACACTACTTCTTATCTAGGACAGTATCTCACCTTTCCTCTCCCTGATGATCTGATTGCAGGATGCCACCTTCTGGGACTTGGAAAATAACTCGAATATAATAACTCAAACCCATACTCGAACCTATGCAAAGAAAAGGATACTTTTTTTGGTGCCTGGTTCTCCTTGCTCTCGTTTTGCGTGACCTAGGCAAAATCCCTTCTCCTCCTACTCCCTCACCATCTCTCTCTTCCTCATCTGCTGCTCTTTCCTGCCCAGACTCGTGATCCTGCCTCCACTCCCTATGGAGAGAGGATTTTCTTTGTCTCCTGCCTGCTCGGTTCTGTCTCTACCTCCCACCTGCTTGCTCGGTTCTTTCTCTATCCCCTCTTCACTCTGTACTTAATCTGTCACTATGGGAACCACCCACTCAAAGTCTCAGGGTCTCACACCTCTTGCTTGTCTTCTTAAATCCTTAAAACAACTAGGACTTTCGGATACAATCAAGCCGAAATGCCTGAAGTTCCTGTGCACCACTGCATGGCCTCAGTATGAGTTAGATAATAACTCTGTTTGGCCAGACACTGGAACCTTAAACTTCAATATTTTGAGAGATTTAGAAAATGTCTGCCATTGTAAAGGCAAATTGTCTGAATTACCATACAGCCAAGCTTCCTTTGATCTCTGTGCTAATCCCTCTCTCTGGGTCCCATGTTCTTCCCATCAGGTTCTTCTGGCTAAGACAGTTTCACGGGATCCCAACCCACCAGGGGTCTCCACCCCCTCCTCCTCTTCCTCCCTACCACTCCATCTAAGCTTTTGATCCTACCAAAGCCAATGAACTGCCTCTGATTAGGGCCCATCCCCACTCCTCCTGCTCCCCAGCCTGAGGCACAGCCAAGTCCTCCCCATGCTCTCCCCTTGCTATACTCTCCCTTGCCTCCCATTCCAGGGTCCAACCCATCTCTCCTCCTTTCTCCAACTCGAACTCTCTCACCACACCATGACCTTCCCCCCTCCAGTGCCACTCTAAGTCCATCACCCACTCTCCTTCTACTAACTCTCTTCTACTTGAGAAAATCCAAAACCTTAAACACCTCCTCGTCAAATATTCCCTAGTCTTCCCTATTCTGGCTTCTAGCACAAATAACCTGTTTATCCCTCCTGTATCTAACTTCTACTTTGATTCCAGACCCTGCCTCCAATACCCCTGCCCCTGCATCCCCTCATGGACAGGACACCCCTCCCATCTCTCCTACTCCAACAGTTATAAAGTCTGAACAGGGTTATAGCACAGTTTTCCTTAATTGATTACGCTGGAGGTTGTAAACATCAATTTGATAATGTTTAACTATGTACCAATTGCTTTTTTACACCTAAAGCAAGGTTTTGGTAGATGACTTTCTAAACTACATAATGTAAAAGATTTACCTAAAAACTTATAAAACACAATATGTACATGGGTAATATTAATTTATTACATTATCTTATGTATATAATCTAGATTCCATGTTCTTTTAAAAGAATGATGCTGCACACTACTTCCTTCTGAGTCAAACAACTACCATCTTCATGACTTCAGCTGTGTCCACTAACAAAAAAATCATCACAATTGGACTTGTTGATGTAAGTATCTAATTAAAGGAGGAGGGACAAACAGAATCATTGGACCCTCACCTGAGTATCCAGCTTCTCTTCTCAGCCAACTGTATGTAATTTGACCCTAATCACATGGTCTCCTGGACTTGGGGAAGACTAAAGTATATTATCTGAAAAAGGCTAGGAAGAGAAGGCTTGAATCATGCTGGGCTCAGGCCTCAGTCATCTCTGTCACTAAGCTCAAAATTCATTGGTTTTTCCCCAAAAAAAAACTTTAATGTAATCAAACATTGGTTTGATATTATAACCTAAAAATGGGAAAAACATTGCTTAGTATCCCCAGGAAAAGAATTCTCACAACAGATGAAAAATTTGTTTGTTAATGTTATTGTCTCATGGTTATTAAAAAAAGAAAATGGAAAAGTGGAGGATGTTGGAAGGATATGAGAATGAAGATATTTTTAAAGAAGGATTTATGTATGAAGATTATGATGGCTGGATACTTCCAGAATTGACAGAAAAGAGAGCTGGGCAGGTGATGAAGGTCTGTGTAGGGTTATTACCATATAACAAGGATGAGACAAGGATAATGTGTAGACAATCTTAATATTTCTAAGGTTGCAACTTAGTCAACTAGTCTAAGGATGTCTAGTCAAGGTTTATTTAAGGATGAGATGTTTCCCAAGCTCTGTCTACATAGCACATGGTAGTTAATGTACCAGGCTGGTGCAACTAACCTTGTTGGGTATTTAATAGCCAGACTCTAAGGCCTATATTAATCTGGTCAGAAGGACTTAAAGGGACAAATTTTTGGCCTTCCAAGGTCAAACAAGTTACAGGGACTATGGCGAATCTCTCAAAATGTCCTGTAACTTTGGTGAGTCACCTGTCCTCTTGTTCAGGGAGGCCATGGAGACCCCAGAAGACGGACTTAAACCAGTGTCCAGTCTGCAAAGAGGAGGGTCAACACAGAGGAAACATTTCCTCCATGCTTCCAAGTGAAGC
>NW_008347891.1:362576-365482 GCF_000622305.1 Nannospalax galili
TAAAAGGAAAGTATAACCAAAATTAAAGTCATCAGTATATTTTAAAGGTTCAAGGGATTACACAACCCAGATATTAGATGTAAGCTCTTATGTTATTTAGACAATTATCTCTCATTGTTGATTTTCTTCCTAATAAGATAACATTACTCAGATGTAAGACTTCCAATCTTGGTCTACAATACTGTAATGCCCACTTACAGCTAAGAGAGGCAACCCACTATTGTTCTAGCCTAAAAAAATCAAATGATGGCTAAATTTGTTTTCTCTCCCTATCTAGAAGCCTTTGAGAGGTATCTGACACTGATTCTAGCCACTCCAACAGCTATCAAAATGCCTGAAAACAAATCCTGAGTCCATCACTCTCCAGTTCAGCCCTGGCAGAAGAAAAAAAGAAAAAGAAAAATGATCTATTACCTTGCTGCTAACCATTGCTTCTTGCCTCTTCAGATATTTTCAGGACCAAAATCCAAAACCTAACTCTTATTCTCATACTAATTTTAATCAGTTGTTACTTTCCTTCCCTCCACATGTATACAAGCACCTGTCAACCATCGAGGACCCTGTTGAGATGCAAAAAGAGGGAACCCCCGCTGTCTGACCAACCCCTAATCCAGCCCCCACCATCGACCCTGTCCAGCAGCAAGATGACAACGGCGCCCCCTATCCTATAACACAAAAGGTTCAGATCACCCCACCCCTCACCAACAGAGTCTCAGGGACTTCTTCATGCTCCTGAGAAAAGGGAACCTAGCTGATAAGCACCTTGGTCTTTGAAGTCAAGAGAAGCAGACTTTTCTCCACTGTTTGGCCAACACAGCAGGCTTCCCCTTTGATCTCTAAAGAGGACAGGTTATAACAGTCAGGCTCTCTCCCCCCACCACCCCCAACTTTAAAAAAATACATCTTCCCTCCTTCTGCAGGAAGCAGAAGCTTCCCCCTTTAAAAGACCCGGGCAGACGTTTTCCCTGCCTGGAAGGGACTCTGTCCCATGTGTTCCTTTGCTAATAAACTCTGCTTTCTGATCAACCCTATTCATCATACAGCTACTTTTTATCTATCAAAAATTATTTTTGTTCCAAAGAATTATTTTAAAATAAGTTTCCTCATGGCTTTTTAGCAATAAGTATTTGATTGGTGCATATGTTGTAGATCCCCTACACATATGAAGGCCGCATAAAAATGTCTTAGTGGGAAGAAGTTACAAGTAGAGAGTTTTGGAAGCTCTGCTTGCGAGTGGGTAGTCGTGTCCCCAGCTCCGCCACATCCAAGATGAAGTCCTCAGAGCTATGACCACAATAAGGTGAAATCCAAGTCTCAGCAGAAAGCCACATAGTGTCCCAGTGACACCAACTTTATGACAAGTGCTTTTACTACATTACGAAGACCTAGGTACGATATCCAGCCTTATAGTCTTATACCACACCTGAGACTCAGGTTTTCACAAATCTGTTAATTTTAAAATACCAGTGTTTGACATGTCAAAATAGGGTATCAGACAAACAGGTGCAAAATGATAATGCAACTTAAAAGGACATAACCCAGGAGCGTTCTCAAAAGTAATGAAAGAGCTTGGAAAAGCCCCTATAGTTGGTTCAGAGATGCACAGAGTTCCATAAAGAAAACGTGTTATTCACTCTTCAGAGGAAGTGAATAATGGAGACAATCAGGGCAGTGCCCTGGACACATGAGACGAAGCTCAGCTTCTGCATTTGGTGCTTTGTGTGTGATCTCAAAATAGAGCCTCTAAATCAACAGCATTATGCGGATGGGTGATAGCCCTGCCCTGTATAATTTTACAGTTGGCACTGTTTCCTCCTCCTCTTCAGACATTAATCTGACAGTTTAGCAGTTGGGAATTTACATATTTTACCAATTCAAATTGGGCATACCTCACCTTTGTATTGACTCAGTATCCAAAATATAAAGCATCCCTGGAACGCAAATCCTGATGGTCTTTTTATGGGAGCACTGGAGCACTGTCCTCAAATTAGAACAAAGGCATTCTGATTTTAATCTTTTGCTCATCCTTACAGTTTGAAGCCTGAGGATAATGGCCAGTTGTAATTTGCAAATTACTAATTCAGCAATGCCCTAATCAAGCCTCAAAACTGCTGAATGTTCTGGAGAGAACCACAAGGAACAAGTGAGGGAATCAGATTAATGAAAACTTCAGTCTTCCAAGCAAATGCTAATTTGTACGAGTGCATAAAATTCATCAGGACCTTTGTATTCCATTCATGACCACATGTAGGGATAATAAGGCGCACTTGGGGTTCTCTGGTACTTTTAAATAACGCATAAGTGGGCTCCAAATATGTGAAAATAGACCATGGTGGCAGTCCTTTGCTACTTTTATAAGATCCTTTGCTGACTTGTAATGTAAATTTTAAAGTTGTATTTTTACATTTCACATAAAAGCATAAGTTCAAAGAAACTTGTTAAATAGAAAATTTGTATATAATTAAGAGTACTAATGAGTGAATAAAGGAAAGCCTTGATGAAGTCATATTTTTATTTAAATGTATTTGCTGTAAAGGGTTCTGTTTGTATATTTAACTTGTCCTTTTTAACAATAAAATCAAAATTAGATAATCTCCTGAAATCTAGGAGACAAATACAAAATTGGACCATTTGACTTTAAGAATTAATTTCTAAGTACAATTTATCAACATATTGTTTCCAGAAAAGAAAGACCTACATGGTTATGTCATTTGACATCTTGTTGAAACTCATCCTAGCTAAAAATCTTAATCAAAAAAGTTCAGGCTTCATTTCAAAGACCTGCACCTAAATGCTCATGAATGGAAAGGGTTGTCTATGTATATATATATGTGTATATATATATATATATACATATATATATATGACAAGGTTCTTATTAAACCACCTAAAAATATTTGTGTTCT
>NW_008347891.1:365528-370266 GCF_000622305.1 Nannospalax galili
CAAGGGTACATTTGAAAGACCCCAAAGCTATAAAAGGTTCACTCACTCAGGGTATTTAGGATGTCTATACATATTTTAAATATGTGTATATAAGTATATGTATATACATATAAATATATATAATTATGTTTGAATACTTGCAATGCACTTTTCTTATTCATGGGGTTTGGGGGGTACTTTCCAAGACTTTCAGTGGATGACTGAAACTACTTAAGAGTGTTAACTCCTAATACACTGTTTATTTCCTATGCACACATACCTATAATGATGTTAGTTTATATATCAGTCACAATAAAAGATTAAAAATCATAATGAAAAAGGAATGATTATAACAAGACACTGCAATTATAAAAGATACATGAACGTGGTCTCGCTCAAAATGTTCTAGTTTTTGCCTGTCCACTTAAAGGAAGCCCTCTTGGGCCTCTCCTTGGTGGATGTGAATCACCAGCATGATTAGTCTTGCATGTTGGGACTGTGGCTGATGGAAATCAAAGTACCACAATATCACTACCATCAAGTGAAGACGCAGGTGGCCACAGAGTTGTTACGGGGAAAATCAGAGACCAGCAGCCAAAGTCAGGTGAGGAGAGGGACTGACCCACAGGTCCTTCTGTAAAGGAGCCAGTACCCCCCTGGCTTTACAGGGGTTTTAGGGGCTTTTACATTCATGTGAGGAAGTACAAGTAAAAGACAGAACAGCACATACGTGGCAATGAAGTAAAAGGTACATGTGATAATTAAGCAAGGTAATGTATGGCTGCAGGGGTTACAAAGACTTCCTTCTAGGTCAACCATGGGGGTAGGATAGAGGAAGACTCCAGCTTACCTCCCCAGTCTTATCTCTTGTCCAGGAGCTCTTCCTGCTCCAAAGTTCTTAATTACCATCACATTGCAAAAGCTTTCCACCTCCACAATAGAGTGACTAACAGGTAGCATATATGGTGTGCATACAAAGGCCAAGTCACATCTTCCTCACAGGGAATAAGAGTTCACCAAGCTTCTCAGAGTGCTATGCAATTTAAAATGAATGAACTATTCACATCTGGAACTTCTCAGTTAATATTTTGGGGCTATCCTTGGCTGTCTGTGGTGGTTAGTGTTGTCAACGTGCCAGGTTCTAGAGTCACTCAGAAGACAAGCTTCCAAGCACACCTGTTAGGGAAGACTTAGCTTCTGGGTGTACTTATGAGGGATTATTTGATTAGGTTAATTGATATGTAAAGAAACACCCTAAATGTGGGTGGCACTGCTCCCTTGGCTGGGGCTCTGGACTGCATAAAATGGAGAGGGGAAGGTGAGCACTTACTTCACTGCTCTCTTCCCCCTGATTGCAGATTCCCTGTGACCAGCTCCTTAGACTCCCGCAGTCGTGATGGACTACACCTTGAACCATAAGCCCAAACCAGTCCTTCCCTCCTTAAGTGCTTTGTCAGAAGGTAACTGATGCAAGTCACTGACAATGAGGAAACTGATACCACAGATAAGGAGAGATGTGCATGTGTGTGCACCCATGTGCACGTGTGTTTGTGTGTGTGTGTGTGTGTGTGTGTGTGCATGTGTCTCTGGGTGTGTCTGTGTGTCTGGGTATCTCTGTGTGACTATATATTTAGCTTTTAGATCAGTAGCAAAAAAAAAAAACGTGTTCTATTCCTATGTAGTTTCTGTAATGGTCTAAACTTTATTCTATGTACAAAAGGTTGTTTTTCTATTCTAATTGAGAACAATCCAGCTATTGCTAAGCGTAGGTTGCAAACTATTAGCCAAAAGGCATATTTGGCCTTCAGGTTATGTGCTATTTGATTCAAAGATTACATTGTGATTAAAATTTAAGTGCTATTCAAAAATTGTTAGATATATAATTAAAATCTGCATTTCTACTTCTGTTAAAAAAAAATCAAAAGATCTGCAAAACAACTAGAGTTTCCTCAAGGCAATAATTAGCTCTTGCCATGTGTTGCTTCTGTCTCTACTGACCCAGGGCTTTCCTCTGCGATTGACCATGGACTTCCCTTACCCCCAGAGCAAGATTTCTTTTTCTTAATAAGTACCAGAACTTTCTTAATAGCCATTTTATGTCTTCTCAAATTCACCCCTATCATTTACTTGGTTGACCCTTGAAACCACTTGGGTTTGCAATTTCTGGTGCAAAATGACAAACACCAGGAACATGGAATAAAACTTTTAACCTCTCCCAAAATAAATTCAAGGCAGATGAATTAAATCATACCTGGGTTTAAATTATGAAAATTTACCCAAGCCTCTTGATGTAAGTGGAAGACAGACGGACCAGCACTACTCCATCACTCCACACTGATGAGCCAGATAACTTATTTATTCCCACTCCTTATGACCTATTTTGTTGCACTGAATGTAATTTAACTTGTACAGCTCAGTATGTTTACTTCTGCTTTCAAACATCATGAATTAATAGGAATGAGACTGATCCTCACTTTTTTTAAACTTTTTTTTATTTTATTATTTTTATTTTATGTGTATGCGTGTATTGCTTGCATGCTGGTAAGTGTACCCGTGTCATACAATGCCCATGGAGGACAGAATAGGCTGTCGGATTCCCTGGAACTGGAGTTACAGACAGTTGTTAGCTGCCATGTGGGTGCTGGGACTTGAACCCAAATCTTCTGCAAGAACAACCAGTGCTCTTAACCACTGAGCCATCTCTCCAGCCCCCTGATCCTCACTTTAAGCCATCAGAAAACCTTGAAAAAATATCAAACAGTTTGTGAGGCACTTGGGGTCAGGCTATGAAGGAAATAATCCTGTAAAGAAATAGTGAATGATGCTGGCTAGGCAACTGCCCAGCTTACTGCCTTGTAAACCTTTGTAAGTCACAGTGCAGGGAGAACAGGAAAAGTCAGCACCCAGTACTCACCATCCCCCAGCTAAGAAGACAGAAGTCAAAGCCTGTGGAAACAAAGAGGTGAACTGCACAGTGATCAAGCTGCAACCTTCCAGGGGCCCTCTTGAATATTCAGCTGAGAGCTGATCAGCATACGGATGAAAGGAAACTAACCCAGGCTGGAATGCACTGCTGGGAAGAATTAGAGAGTCTCTTCTGATGCCCACACAGAGCCAGTTAAAGTTGCTTATTGACACCAGCTAGACTGGAAAAACTCAGGTACCCAAGGCTGTGGGTGGATACTCAACAAGGGCTAGCCTCAGCAGTGAGCAATGGTAAGAACGCAAAGCTGCTTTGCCCCCACCTGCTAGGCTTAAAAGGAAGATTCAGAGGGATCATATTGTTTTCAGGCAATTAACGGAATAAACACAAAGTTGAAGAATAAGAACTCAAAAAAAATCTCCAGCCAGTGTCCACCGAAGTAAAAATCAAAATGTCACTTCCAGAGAGCTTAGGATGAGGAGATAAATCAGGTACTGCAATCTACAGAGAACTGACACATATAATGGTCAGTGCAAAAGACAAGTCAAAGAAATAAACAGACTCCACATTCGAAAGACAAAAGTAAAACTGTCTTTACTCCCAGTGTAATTACCCAAGACTTACACATAAATTCAAGTTAAGCAGAAAGCGTTACTCGAGTCAATGAATGAGCCTAGCAAGGTTGAAGGACATAAAATCAATATATAAAACTCGTCTACATAGTAACAGAAAATTGCCAATGAGAATATATTCTCATGAAAAAAATGTTCATAGCAACCATGTTTTTAACAGCCACATCTAAAAACAGTCCAAGCTTTCATCATCAGAAGATTAAAAATATGTGGTTTAGCCATACAATGGAATGTAGTACAGAAAAATAAAAAGGAGTAAAATCTGAATATACACTGCAATGTGGGTGAATCATCAAAATGTTGCTCTGAGACCACAAACAAAATAGAGAAGAGACTTTATGATCCCATTATGCGAAAACACAGGAAATATAAATAAATGTGTAGCCACTGTTAGCAGACCGCTGGCTGGCTGAGAACAAGTGGGGAGAAGGGGAGAAAAGAACAGGAAAGTCTGTGGTAATGGCTTCATGAATACATAAAAATATCTAAAAACTGAGAACCAAATCCTATATCTAAGGGACATAAGAGAGTCCTAAGAAAAATTTGGACTATGCAGGATTTTGATCCTTTATAATGACTTTGGAATTTAACTCTTACCTTGATATAATAGTCAGTGGCCTTCCCTTTGATAAATGACTGATTTTAAGGTACAGACAAGGAAAGGATAAGATGAGATTAGAAGGCCAGAGATATAGTTCAGTGCATAAAGGTGCCTGCTGTTAGGATCAATAAGATGAGTCTGATCCCCACGATCCACAAGGTGAAAAGGGAACCAACTCCGGCAAGTCATTCTCTGACCTCCACATGAGCTCCATAGCATCTGTGCACAGTGAGCACACACACACACACACACACACACACACACACACAATCAATCAATCAATCAATCATCAATGGACACTATTTTAAAGATGAAAGTATTTTGTTGAATCATAAACTAAGAAAATACTCATAAAAAAAGATGACACATTTAAGAGGAGCCCTGGAAATCAGCTGAAATAGTTCTCAGTGGTCAACAACGGACCATCTGAGTAACAAAAAATTACAACGGTTTATAACCAATAAAGTGTAATAAATATCAGTATACAATGTTGACTTGAGCAATACTGATATACTGGGAAACAAAGAGATGGAGGAAGGAAGGAGGATTAGATAGAAAGGAAGGAAGGAAGGAGGGAGGGAGGGAGGGAGGGAGGAAGGAAGG
>NW_008347891.1:370305-435620 GCF_000622305.1 Nannospalax galili
TTTACACAAGTTAGACTTCATAAAAATACACAAATAGGGCTGGAGAGATGGCTCAGCAGTTAAGAACACTGGTTGTTCTCACAGAAGACCCAGGTTCGAATCCCAGCACCCACATGGCTGCTAAGAACTGTCCGTAACCCAAGTTCCAGGGGATCCGATAGTCTCTCTGTCCTCCACAGGCATTGCATGACCCAGGTGCACTTACTTACATGCAGGCAATATACGCATACACACGAAATAAAAATAATTAAAAAAAAAATTTTTTTTTGTCTTTTTGAGACAGGGTCTCCTTGTAGCCCTGGCTGTCCTGGAACTCACTATGTAGGCCAGGCTGGCCTCAAACTCACAAAGATCCGCCTGCCTCTGCCTCCTGAGTGCTGGGATTAAAGGCGTGAGCCATCACACCCGGCTAAAAAATAAAATATTTTTAAAAAATATACAAATAACAAATCTAAAATAATCATTTAGCAAAAACTACAGCAATTTTTCAGACATGAGTCACTGTATAAGGTTAAAATTAGTGAGTTGAATTTGATGGAAATCAAGATACTTCTGTTGCCTCAAAAAAATATCTCCCCGGAGGTATTTACTTTACAAATTATAGAACCTGGCAGGCATTACCAGACCAAGAGACGAGGGAAACCACCCCCACAATGGGACAGTCTGACATCATGCACGACTTGATGTGATACCCCCGTGAAGGCACAATGCCATTTCTGGAGCTTCCTCACCCAAAATGAACAACCTGATCCTAGCAGTTATGAATTGCAGAGAAGCCCAAACTAGAGGCATCATAAATAATAACAAGCTAGAACTCTCGAAAACCGTTAAGATCATAAAGTTGAGTGAATGACTGAACTGATGACACGAAGGATGCAAAAGAGACCTGACGTCAACTGATGTCCACTCCAGACAGAGGGTGTTACTGGGGCAAATGACAACACTTGAGTAATGTCTGAAAATTATGGCAGAGTGTTTTACAAACATCACTCTCCTGATTGATATCATTTTACTGTGACTGTATAACATGTTATCGTTTGGGGAAACTTGATAATTCTTTGTACCATTTTGTCCCTATTGAACATCTAAATTCATTTCAAAATGAAAACTGTAAGAAAGGAAAATAGTGCTCTTAATCCTTATTTTAATTGTTGCTAAACATCATCTGTATGTCTTTCTTTATGCATGTGTATACATGTGCATTTGTGCAGGTACATGTGCACGTGTGTGTATGTGGAGACCAGCGGCTGGCTCTGGTATCTTACTCAATTGCTCTCCACTTTAGTTTTTCAAAACAGGGTCTCTCACTAAACCCGGAGCTTGCCAATTTAACTAGATTGGCTCGCCAATGAGCCCCATGGATCCTCCTGTCTCCATTTCCCTGGTACTGGGATTACATATGCATGACGTCACACCTGGAATTTTATGTGGGTTCTGGGAAACAAAACTTAAGTTCTTATGTTTGCATAGCAAGTACTTTACTGAGCCACTTCCCCAGTGCCTACTTCTACATTTTCTTCCTTTAAAACACTTGTTTTATTTTATTGGACTGTTTCTTATTTTTATACACTGTACTGTGGCCACATCCCCCTCCTCCATCATGTTGCTTTCCCCTCACACTCCTGGTGACCCCCTTCCTTCTTCACAACTAGCCTTCTACTTCCATGTCTCCCTTTTTTGGGGTGTGTGCAGGTAGGCACAGCTGCTGCATGTTTAAGATTGCTGTGTCCTTATCATACCCAGAAGGCAGCATTCTATGACAACGCTCCCATCTGCAGGATCTTAAGATCTCTAAGGCTAGCTAACTTTGGACTTTCTTCATGCTCACATTTTGGTACCATGCGATTCCACTGAATTCTGCCATCCCAGTTTGTCATTAATGATCTGGTATGTTCTCCGTGTTTGTCCCTCTGTAATACATGTTTTCTAATTCCTTTGAAGATGTTTTTAAAGAAACACCACTTCCACCTCCCTGAATAGTATGAATCTAGTTGTGAGGCTTTTTAAAAGTATTTTCTTTAGTTTCCTCTGAGTTCTTGGATCTGTAGGTTTGTAGTTTTATATCTTTCATTGTTTTTCAAAAATGTTCAGGCATCTTCTTTTCAATGTTTTTTCCCTGCTCTATTTCTCCTTTGGAGATTCCGATTCCATACATGTTAGAACATTTGGTCCTATCCCATAAATCTTTTAAGTTCTGTTCTGTTCTCACATATAACTTCTCCGTTTGTCGGGTCAGATAATTTCTGTGGCCTGTATTCAAATTCGCTTAGATTTTCCTTTGACTCTGCTGAATCTACTAATAAGCTCATTAAATGCCCTCTTCTCTATTTGTTTTTCTTGTTCTCAAAGTGGCTGATGCTTTCTCCTAAGGTTATATTTGTTTATTAAAGTTTCTTTTTATCGACATTCCTCACCTGTTCACGCAGGCACTCTAGTTTTTCCATTAGAGCAGTTAATGCCATAATCAAAATCATTTTAATTCTTTACCAGAGGTATCTAAGTCTGGTTAGGTTGATGGCTGTCTCTCTTCAAGATGGATATGTTTTCTTTGTTTTTCTTTTTCTCTTCTTTTTTCCTCTTCTTCCTCCCTCCCTCCCTCTCCTCCTCCTTTCATCGATTCATTGAATGGTTGACATGATACATAGTGACCTGGGTTAACTAGCACTCAATGCACCAAAATGAGCACATCTTTTCTGCTCAGGCCTCATCGTCTAGAATAGGGCTGCATTTTAGTCCAATTGCTGTACCACAGACTTCGATTGCTCTAGGCTTAACCTGTCCTTAGGGTGGCATCTGGCTGGCAGGAAGGTATTGGCATAGTTAACATTGCCAACTTGAGATTTAGAATCGCCTAGGAGACAAACTTTTGATAGTACCTGTGAGAAGAGCCACTCCAAGCACCCCCAAGCGAGTGGCACCGTTCTATGAGCTAGGGTGCCAGATTGGAAGCCCACAGCTGGCTGATATGCAGAGAACAAGATGCCGCAGAGTTCTTATCCCTGAATAGGATGCTTATTTCAAACCTCTGCCTCCCCAAGGCTCAGGGAAGACTGGGGAAGAAGAGAAGGAAAGATTGAAAGAGCCAGAGGTAGTGAATGATCATAAGGAAACAGTTTTCCAGACAGCTGGTCAGTTATACACATGAACTCACAGCAATGGTGATAGCATACACAAGTCCCATGCAAGCTCAAACCAGACAAAATCTCAGCATAGACATGGGGAAGTGGGTAAGAAATCCCAACTGAATCTAAGGAACTTTTGGCAACTCATGGCTACCAGGAAGGAGAGAGACAGTCTCTTACAGGGATGGAACTCTTGGTAGGGTAACCAGACTCCAGTGGATGCACCTACACTGAAAGACATTTGAAGACACAAATCAGACTCTATAGGCCATATACAGATATACATAGATAGATACACTATATAATAGAGTACATTGTATAATGGACAACAAAGTATATGTAATATATAACAGAGTACATTGAATTGGGCAGGGGCAGTAAGGGGAAGTGCAGGATAATCCTTGCATCTCAGAACCCTGTTCTACTCTGTACACCCCTGGTTCAGAGGGTCCATCCACCTCCTTGCTCTTGACTTGCCCCCAAAGGCTGACTGTAAATTGTTCAACAGAAAGATCTTTCTAGCCTCAAGCAGAGGAATCTCCATTATTTCCTTTCAGTCTCAGAGGAGCCCTGTGTCCTTCAGTCTTGGAAAATGGGACTTTCTCGATGTTCTTGACTTTGTTCTCGCTATAAGGATTCTCTAAAGGTCGGGTCAAGGATGTTCCCTGCCTTGTTCCCAAAGCTGGATGGTTCTCCTCTCTTTCCCCTCCACAGTTTGATAGGAATCTTTACCTGTATGCCCAAGGAAATTAGGATTTGCCACCTAACTTCAGTCCTGAGTTCCTTAGGGGAGAAAAGGCCAGGTAGGACTTTGTATGCAGTTACCACATTTCTCCAGACCTGCTCCATCAAAATAGGTGTGTGCTGGGGTCTAGCCTGACTTTCTTCTAAAGCCCCAGGGTTGGTGTGTTTAGGAAAACAAAACTTGTCAATGAAAACCCTCTTTAAGCATCCAGCTACCATCTACCCAATATTCTCAGGATAGCCCACAATTGATCTTTAAATGCTGTTAACCATTTTAGCTGAAATTTTTAGGTCCTGATATATTGCAGGCCTTGGTATTCCCATGTTCTGCCACAGATGAGCCAGAATCCCAGTATGGTCTCTTTTGAGAGGTCCTGTATGCTATATGTTTCAGGGTAGGTAGATTTAATGGGACTTCTGCCTTTCCCAGCTCTTTTATGTGTTTGAGAAATTTTGTGATTTCATTAATTCCATGCTTGTTTCTTGTTAATAAGATGATGGTGATACTTTGCCCAGCTTTCCACTCCCTAGGCAAAAGTTAGTGGTCAACTCATGTTTTTAATCAGAAAAGTACATCAAGGAAGGCTTTCAGTTTAGAAGACATAAATAAAACGTTATGGAGGGCACAGAAATATGGTCTCTCGGTACCTGCAAACCTTGTCTTTTTTTATCTAGATACCCAAGGCTTCGGAGATGCTGACACTATCTCATCACATCTCCCTTATACAACACCTCCTCTTATAGACATTAGCTCTATCCTCCCTCACAAGTCAAGGTGGAAACAATAATCTGCAACTCTTTCTAGGATGAGCCTAAAATTACAGATACTAAGGACTGAATACTTTACAGATGACTTAAAACCAACCCTTTCATTCTAGACAAAGAAACTGAAATCTATAGACGTAAGATACCAAGTCTGACGTCAAACAGAGCTAAAAGCTTCGGAGTAAACCTGAGCTAGAGCCCCATGTATCTGTTAGTTGGCTCAATTCTTGATCAACACACCCTCCTAGGTCATGTCTATTACCCCTGTCTGAGGAAGATAAAGTAGCTATCCTTTCATCCTTAGAACTGTATAATAGACCTGGCTTTGTGGTAATATCGCAATCATGAAACAGAGGTTTTAGAACCCCTGAATACTAGGTTTACTTATGAATGAAAATATTTGACTGTGATTAGATAGTGTATGCTCTCTGGGATTCACCTGCCTTTTCATAAGATAGGGCTGAAAACACCTTTCCTGGAAAATTGAGATATCGGGGAGTGTGTGTGTGCATGCGTGTGTGTGTGTGTGTGTGTGTGTGTGTTTCACATCTCATATAAAGGATTATCTCATTTACATTTCAAATAAGACTCTAAAGAAAGCAGAGCAGAAACATGCTCAAGCATTCTGACATTAGAGCTCAAGTTTTCATAACGTGCTGAAACATGTCCCCTCATAGCGCACTTATAGGCTAGGAGAACAGCCAGCACTTACACACACACACACACACACACACACACATTCTGCTCCCACTCCTTATTCTCTGCCACTCCAACAACCACTAAAAATATCTAAAAGCACAGATACATAAGCATTAAGATGCCTCAGTTCCAGGTTGTAGGGCTGCATATGATTTTTCTTTTCTTTCCTTGTGCTGATTTCTATTTTGTTACAATTTAAAAAGCCAGCGTGCATGAATTTTATGCAAAGTGTTATGTAAGTTATTTGTAGTGAAACAGTTGATGAGGCCCAAATGAAGACGACACCCGCCCGTTTCATTCTTTGATAGAGGAGAGCTCATGAAACACAAGGCAGTCTTTGAAAATCTGATCAAAGCAAGAGCACAGGGAGAAAGGACACGGAGTGCTTATCTCCCTCCAAAAGAGTCAGGGCACAGAACAGGGAATCAGAGCAAAACTGAGTAAACACTTAAAAGAAAGAAAAGGACACAGAACAGTGTAAGCTTTGGAAATCAAACCAAATACTATGAGCTTAAATTTCCAAAGACCGTCTCCCATTTCTTCAGGGGACTTCATTTCAGTCCCCAAGAACAGTCTCAAGGGCACCTTCACATCCTGATGGGAAAAGCTTGTCATGACTGTGTTAGTGAACACCCTGCTCATCAAAACACAACACACACTCAGAGATGTTATAAACCTTCACATATTTCTGTCCACGCACATTTGGTTTTGCTTTTACTTCATTTTTGCTGGACAAAACTTCTGTGCAAGACCATGCAGAAGTGAGCATCATACAGGCAGGTTGTAAAGAAACTAAAAGCAATTTCGTCCTTGGGCTTCAAGCGGTCAGGAAGGCGACAAGCTTGAGCTTCGACAAACGACAGTTCATTCTGATAAGGGCTCAGTAGAAAGCATGGTGTTGCAAAGTCACCTATAGAGGATTTCGTTGCTAGACTTGATGCCATTAAAGGATCTCTACAGAAACAACTTTAGTATTTTGCTGACAGTCTATTCAGTTACAATCACGTTTGTTAAGACTTCTGAATTCGCTTGCCTTACATCCCAAGAAGAACCAACCTCTCTTTGCCTCACAGCTAACCTGTAGCGCATACAATAATTGGTATTCTCATGGCTAGGACAGCCAAAACCAGTGTTTACATATCGGCTCTTCTTCATCTTGCTAGTCTCCAGCAGAATGGCACACAATCACCACCAAATGAATGTTTAATAAGTGAATAAATACATGAGTCAGGAGGAACAGCATCAGAATTTTAAAACAGCATCTTCCAAGAAATCACCACAAGCCACACACTTCTCCTCTTCCTTGGCCCCTTCCATTCTCTGGCTGAATGACTTCATTCTGGATACCACCTTGGCCATGAGTTTGGTCCAAATCCACAGCAGATAAAGTAAACTCACTGGGAGGATGCTGATGACTCAGCCATGGGAGCTATGAGTCAGAGCTACGCTGAACTCAGGTCCACTGAAATCTCATGATTCCCTCAGACAGGTGGACCCCGCCCCTGTGGTGTCATGAAGGGCAGCATGTAGATGTGGGCTGTCTTCTAGCTGGTCTTTCTGAACTATAGCAGTAGGCATGTCCCAGCATGTTGACAGAAAGCTCAAGTCACAACAGTGAGCAAACTGACTCCCTTTTAGGTCACAGTAGAACATGGGCACCATCTAAGGAAGTGCCTCTCCGTCCTTGTCCCAATGGATTGAGAGTCAAATGTGCAGGCAGAACCAAAATTTCATATTAACATTTACGGGTGTGGCATACATAAGTAAGAAACAGAGCAAAAAGTAGGAAGGCAGGGAGGGAATGTAAATATTTGGAAAGGGTTCTGACTAAAAGGGGCATGGAAAGAAGAAAGAGTTTCTGTAACAGAATGCCCCAAACTGGTTGGTTTGAAACAACAGACTGTTGTCTATTGGTTGTAGAGGTTAGAAGTAGGACAGCAACTGTCAGCAGGCCGTTCTCGCTGATGGCTCTAGGAAACAAGCCTGCCAATTTCTGGTGTCCGTTTCTTAGCTTGTAGCTGCATTGCTCCAAACACATGGTCATTTCTCTGTGTGTTTGTACATTGTACACTTTCTCTGTGTGTTGGCTTCTGTGTCCAAATTTCCCTTTTGTAAAGATGGTGGTTCTATTCGATTAGGACCCTTGTGAATGACCTTATTTTAACTTCATTCCCTCCTTCCTTGCTTTACCTCTATATAAGGTGACATTCTGATATAATAGGACTTAGTACTTCAAAGTTCATCCCTCAAGAGAAAGGGGAGGTAGACCCTCTGAGAGTATAAGTTCACCTGAGCAGAGACATTTTTTGATCATCATGAGTCAATATCACTAGTTTCCACTGTACTTCAATCTAACCAAATCTAAATGTCTCAGGACTAGATACCAATACAGCTGGGTAGGAGCTGTCCTGGAGGGTCTGAACTCAGTGAATGTGAACTTGACTCTAGGCTGTGCAGTCACAAAAATGACCCTGGTTCAGTAAGCATCTCCAGCCTCCAACAACAGCTTTACCTTGTGGTTAGTTGGTTTGTTTTCTGTGAAGTTATAAGGCTAAGGGCACCTGGCACTTGTCAGGACTCATTTTCAGCTATTGTCTTCTTTGAGCCAATCTCCCTTGAACTGACACAAAAAGGTTACACCTCTTAAATCCCCATGCTAAGTTATTCAACCATTTATTTAGTAATCCTCTTATTTACTGAGTCAGCCAATCTTTGATAAAGACAGGTGTGCTTCCTCTTTCAGCGCAGAACTCCAACCAGGGATATTGGGACTGAGAAAGAGTCGCCCATTTCCAAACAAAAGTCATTCAACCTCACTCTTCAGATTGTTTTCATCATAAAAGGCAAAGGAAACCATAGAGTCATCACTACTAACATCCTTTCCTGTGTGCCCAAGACTCCTTTGAAGCCACAGAAAGAAGGTACAATGGAATGCACAACCCGGAGCCCTCAGTCAATGAGTAAATAAAGAGTATGGATACTCACCGCAGCTGCCAGCCACTGCATGTAGTAAGCTCTGATTGGCGTGTTTTATATTTCCGAACCCTTCCCTAAGGATCACGCTTCCCTCACACCCCATGCAGCTGGACGTACAGGGTCCCTTTCACTGGTGTCCTCCTTTCCCATCCTACTCACCTCATCTCCAACGAAGCTTCCCATATGGAGCAAACATCTACTTGTACTTAATTCTTTATCTCAGGGACTATTTTGGTAAGACTCCTCACTAAGACAAAGTCCAGCTGTCCTTCAGTCCATTTAAATTCAGACTACTAAATGTGGGTTATGGGCATTCCATGGGTATAGGACATACAGACAGTGCATCTCATCATCAGTTAAGCTAGAAAGAGAAGCAGGCATCTTATAACCCCCCAAAACAGGTTGTAGATAGGCACATGAAGAGCTTCAAGTGAACAAGAATGAATAGTTACATTTGACCGCCGGGTTGGGGTAGCCTTTATGGAAGAAAGCATGATGGATCTGGCCTGGAAGTTAAGTAGTATTCCTCAAATTTTCTTACATTATTCGTCCCCTCTACTGAGCCTTCTTAAACACTTTTCTCCCCAAGTGGTGACCTGTGAAATCGTAATACCACATTTATACTGTATATCTGCTTCAGCTCTTTGGTATAGATATTTCCATTATAATTTCTAAGATGCCCCCCATCTCTACCTAATTCTTGCACCTGTTGAAAGTGCATTAATGATAAAAGAATAATAAGTAAAGGAACACAGTGAGGCATGCCACAGGATAGGAAGATGAACCACTGATAGAGGCAAGGGGAAACAGGCCAATTTGGTCTACAGTAGTTGAAAACTAGCAGTGACTTCTTCTTCATACCTTCAGAGGCGATGTCTAGGTCCCTCCCAGAGAAACCTTTAGTAGACTAGAAATCCAGCCCCCATACTGTGAGGAAGCTCAACTAGCATCAAGGAGATGTGTAGGATGAACCAACATACCCCAGCTCAGCTCCTCACCTATATCAACACCAATTCACAGCCATGAAAAGTCATTTTGGAAGGCATTCTAACCACTGCACCAGGAATACCTCTTAAAGCTGCCATTTTGAAGCAGATCATTTAGTGCCAACTGAACTCATCCAGCTGGCCCCAATGGCACCCTATCCAAATTGAAGATTTCTGGCAAAATCATTGCTTATCTCAGCAAATGATTTTGAAAGTAATTTGCAATAAAGCAATAAATAACCAAAGCATAATGCTTACAGACATTACTCAATGCTAATCAAACCACCCCGAGGGTCCACTGCAGATTCACACTCCAATCTGAACCAGCTTAGCTCACTAATTTTCATGTTCCAGAGTCAGAAATTTGAGCAAGCATTGGGTAAACAAGGAGTTACTTTTTAAGTGATTGAGTCACTGTTTAGGAGATCAAGGTCTTATTTTCTTGTCAAATATAATTTTTTTAAGCAAGGCTGCTCTTGTTAATGAGCCAATTAACTTGTAAATAAAAAAAAATACCCTTCCAGGTCTCCAAGAACAATAATAACATATTTCCAAGGAGCAGGAAAAAACTTGATAAATGCATTTAAACTGCATGTTTTTACAAAAAGCTATGCCTACAAAAAGCATTGTGGAACACAACTGAGTGAAAATATTGGCTGGGGAACCAGACACATCATGACACACCAGAAGGAGAAATAAGTGATCCTCATACATACCCATCCTGTGCACACAAATCTCTTCTTAAAGAACACTGGTTCTGAAAAAGTCCTATTTTTCTCTAAAACCTACAAGACTCCTGATCCTCAGAACTCCCATCTTCCACCTTCAGTGACATACTGACCTGAAGCAAGAGTCACCCAAGACTATGATTTAGGTTTGTTAGGAAAAATGATTTTTATGGCACAAATGCATTTTGACGCATTAGCAGCCACAAAGGTTGATAAGGAAAATAAATTCCCTACTGATTCCAGCGGGGAGAATAAGAGCCAGGGGAATTCTGTGACTTGTTAAGATGGACTTCAGCATCCCGGTACATGCTGCCCTCCAGCTTCCACTGAAAATACAGCTCTAGCTCCCTGTACCTCTTCCAAAAAGTAACATCCATCAAAGCAACAAATTTAAAACAGGTGCATAGTTAGCATGTAAATTTAGAACAACTTTTATATTTCCTGAGTTACATCCAACATGCTCATAAAATCTGGATTTGCGTTTAACTTAAGTTCTGACAAACTTTTTTAAAAAACCAATTAGCAAATTAAATTACAAACAAGAAAGATAAAGAAACTTGACTTCCCACCAGTGAATGGACTTGGTAAACAAACTTCAAATCCACATCCAAGTGAACATTAATTGGTTCCATTTGGCTCTGATCAGTCATACACCTAACTGACTTTGCCCTGGAGGTGCATGATTTTCAATTCCTGGATTCAATACACATTCCCATTGCAGTCTTTACTATATGTTGTTTCCATTAGGTATTCAAGCCCCTCTATTCAGAAGCCCACAGTTTGACAAGTCTGAAAAACTCTTGTTGACACCAATAATGCTGATGATACTTAACAGTACAAAATCTTTCCCTACAACATAGTCTGCAGATTAGTCACGCCTAATTTCAACAATTCCAGGTGGGTATCTACAACTATTATGTCATCAGTGGCTATTAATGTTTTATTCAACCTTACTATGAATAAGAGAGACTATGTAAGCTTTAAGAACCCAAATATTCCATTTATATGATATCTTTCATTTTCTCTTTAATTGCACAGTTAACAAAAGAAAACAAGGCTATCTGCTATGGGCCAGAAAGAACTCATCAGTAGATAAGATGAACTGGGGAAGCTCTCCTTCTGATATAACAGCCCTAGTTCAGGTTGAGCTGACCTTGAATTCTGATTCCACTTCTTGGTAGATGCATCGTCTCAGGAGCCCAGTTAACCCCTCAAACCCCATCTGAAATAGTCAGCCATGATCTCTACCCCACATAAGGCCACCTAAGAATGAAGCAGGTGAAATTTAGCAAGCAAATTCTGGCTTTGACACAGCCAGAATTGATCCAACTCATTACTTGTATGTGATTACCGGTATCCACTCTGGAGTTTGGGCATTAGTTTCTCGTTTGCATCCTCTGGTGTACTTTGCTGTGTCTCCGATTTCATGATTCCCATGTTCTCAGTTCTTTGTGTCTTTTTCTTCCTCTATTGCATTGATTTTTAAAAATTTCCTCTCCGCCTCTCTTATCTCAACAAGTGACCCATTTCACTAGCAACCTGTTTATTAATAGTGAGTTATAAGATCATTCTTAGTGGCTTCTCATAAGGAAGAGATTGAGATGAAACAAATGTTGATCAGACGAGCTCGAGGGAATGAACTACTCAAGCCTCTGACAACTTACATTATCATCACGTCATGATCATGGAGGGCATGTAGGCAGCTGTGTCTCCAGTGGCACTATAGGTATGATGATTCAGAAAATGCCTGCAATGACCCTCAGGTGGGTTCTAAAATTAAACCCATTTTGTAGAGGTCAAAACTGGAAACAAAAAGATAAAATAATCCTCCATGCATGCTCCATGTCTCTAAAACGCCTCGAACTCCACTATCCCACCCTACGAACTTCTCCACCTAGAGCAAAGGTCAGCCCCAGCATCAACTCACAGGCCCCAGTCAGAGCCCAGGCTGCATTTTTGTCCTGCTCTTCCTTAATAAACTTTTTATCTTTCAGTGCTGAGGATATCCAACCCAGGACCTATGGCTGCATCTCCTGCAGTTACCTGGCTTTTGTTTCTTGTTGTGTTTTGTTTTGTTGTGCTATCTGGCTCTTTTATTTTGCTGTGTATACACTTAATTAAAACAGTCAAGCAATTATTTCCATCAAATCCCTCCATTACTCTGTTTTTGTTTTATCTGAGGTTAAAGAAAAAAGATAGAAACCAGCTCATGGCCCGGTGTCCTCAGGAGAGGGTGCACAGTGGATCTTTATCCCAGTGGGGATGTCGGTCCTCAGGCTGTACACACTGAGCTATCTATTGCATAGTACCCGTTCTAGTAGTCATCAGCCATGGTCTAGCACAAAGCAGTGAGCAGAGGACCTCAAAAGGTGATGCAATTAAATAGTTCTATACAAAGCTATTTTCTTCAATCATTTTAAAAAGGAAACACGCAGGTAATAGTGCTTTGTCAGTAGTGATTGTTCAGTTTCCCCACTTTTAGTCTTTATTGGAGACCTTTTTTGTTATTCTAACCCTCCCCAAATCTATTCCCTGTAGTCTATGGTTCATTTTCTTTAATAAGTCACAATAAAAAAAGCCCACTCGTGTATGCATATTTCATAATTTGATTCAACCAGATGTAATTTATTATTTATAAAGGCATTTAAAATACATTGAGATGAATTTTTACCATTTTAGTGTCAAACATATAGAGCCAGGCTGTGATTAAGACTGTTCACTTTCAAGACGCTCAGAGGAAAGAAGGGTAGCAACATCTGGGAATGACACAAACCACATGAAGGAAGAAGGAGAACCCTCCATGTGCGGTGAGAAGGAGGAAGGACACAAACGTGGCCTGTACAGTGCCAAGCCGGCCTGGGAATGAAGCGCCACCTGACTTCAGAGAGACGAGGCCCCCAACCTAGAGCTAGAGCCCCTCTAAAAGGGTCAGATATGAAAACAGGGTCCAAAGACACCATGTGTGCTCCCTTTGACCACGGGCTCATTCATTACTCAACCCCCCCCCCCAACACACACACCTCTGCTTTGCATGTATCTGGAAAGGGAGGGTGAGAATCTCACAGCCCCCAGGTCCCAAGACCATCAGCAAATTCTGCCACCCATGCCACCCATGATCTCAATGCTACGTCTCCCCAGACTGAGACTTTGCACTCTATTTACACAGGAAGATTTTCATGTCTTGAGGTTACCATAAACTAGGCAAAAAGCAAAGACACCTGCCAATAAACAGCAGGGTCCTTATAAACAGAACCTGCAGACTGGGGGCTCAAATGGTTCTTGTCAACCCTACTAAGCCTTCTGAAAATAGAGCCCATCCACTCTTGTCTCTGTTGAGACATCAGCAGATATCTGAGTGCCCCTGGTTGCTGATCTTATTCCCCTAGGAAAATGCAGCACAGCCCAGACTGTACAGACAACCTGTTCAAAACAGAGCAAAGAGAAAAATACCAAAAGAGAGAGGTCGATGAGATGGCAGACTACCCAAACAGAAGTTTTAAATGAAAGACACCAGAAATTTTATACTATTTACAAAGACATGATGACGTTCATTACAAGTCATTAACTGTTGTCACTACTAGAAACTGTATTTCCTTTATTACAACCTTATCAAAAACTCAATCGTGCAAGATTTAAAAAAAAAAAAAAAAACTCCTCTAAAAGGACTTATTTTTTGGAATTTTTCTTTTTAAAAAAATATTTTTTTTTATTTTTGTTTTATGTGTATGAGTATATTGCCTGCATGTGTGTAAGTGTACCCTTGTCGTGCAGTGCACTCAATCGTGCAAGATTTAAAAAAAAAAAAAAAAAACTCCTCTAAAAGCAAAGGTAGTTAGATACAAAGTCAGTGCCAGATTCTATCTGTTGTGATATCACAGCCTGCTGAGATGATTTCAGTGAAGGCAGCTGTGTGGCAGTTCTCTGTCCTGCACTCAGCCACCTGAGATGCTGGATTCTCCTTGGGCACAAAGTCTTTTCAGAAAACAAACCAATCTGCCCCGTCTCACCTTATCCTGTTCTGCTCAGCAGAACCCTCGCGTGTTCCTCTCCCAGCCAGCATCAGCCCAAATCTGCACCAGACACATGAGCTTTGTCAAAGAGATTGGCTGAATCTCCAGGGCTAGCAAAAATGACTATAAGCACATGCACCATGCACACAGATTCCAAATCAGATGTCGCCTTCCCCTGCTTCATGAATCCCTGCAAAACCTCCAAATGGTCTCATTATTTCCTAGAGCCCAAAGTGACTGATGTGCATAATGACACAGGGCAGAGAAGGCATATAAAGAGGTATTTGATGAGTCACTGAAGGTTAAATTATGTTCAACATAATTTCAATTGTTACAATTATTGTAGTTTCTTGGACGTACCTAATCTATGAGCATACCGATGACATTAAGTAAATAACTATTGCTTGGTAACATTGTGCTGACATTATGTTTGCAATGGGACAGAAGGAAGCCTTCAGGGAAGGTGTCTCAAAGATGTAACCAAGAAAAAATATTTCAAAACTTTAGCCTGGTGGCTCTCAGGGTGTGTATCCCCAGACTTGCAGAATTGGTATCACCCAGGAACTCATTAGAAATGCAGGACCCCAATCTACCACCTCGGACCTACTGAATCATTATCTCTAGGCAGAAGGCCACATCCTCTGCCTTCTAGCAAGCCCTCACAGTGGATTCTGATATGAGCTAATGCTTGAAAGGACTAGTAGGAACCTCCATTAGGGAGGAGGGAGGTACTCTGAGCACGGTCTTAAAGGTCAGGCAAGATAACACATGTTAACAGAAGAAGCCAGGAGCAGGGGGGAAACAAACCCGTATTTGAGAAGCAGCAGGTGGTCTAGGTTGGCTGAAACACAACAAGAGGTGAACAGCAGAACGTAGTGCTAACGAATTAGACGTGGATCAGGCCAAGACACACACTGCATAGTCTACAGGTCCTGAGGAGCCAATGAGGATTTGGGAGGATGGTGTAACAAGGCCACACCTACCTACTGTGAATATCTTTTGAAGTCAGATCTACTACTTCTATTTTAAAAATAGCAAGATGACAGTGACAAAAGCAGGTTATGCTGATGTCATTTCTCTAGATAATCCTCTACAACACCACCACTGATTATCAAAGGGCTCAAATTCACAACTCTCACATCCTTACTGTCCAAACTGAGTATTTTGAAATTATGAACCATTGAGCTGCAACAGGACATCTCAGAAGTGATATTGTGCTTTATTTTTCTTTGTAGACATAAACAGGTGTCTGCCACTAAGCGATGAAGACTTCAGAAATGGAGCATGCAGTGCCAACCTGTACCAAGTCCATTTCACAATGAAAATTAATAACCCCCTGAATTTGCCTATAGACAGAAGATTGGATGGCATAGTTAGGGAAAGTCATAAAAAAAGATTTTAATGCATATTTTAATACTGTGTGAAAGAAGCCAGTCTGAGAAGGCTGCATAGTGGATAATTCCAACTAAGAAGACATTCATTCTGGAAAACTGAAACTCTGGAGGCAGCCAAAAGGATCAGTGGTTGCCCTACATTAGCAAGGAGAGAGCGGGAATAAGTGAGACAGAAAGGGTTTGTAGAGAGGTAGAGCTGTTGGTCTGATGTTACAGTGTCAGGTGCATGTCATTAGAAATGGGCCTGAACTCATAGATGTGCAACAA
This sequence comes from Nannospalax galili, assembly GCF_000622305.1. Lineage (NCBI taxonomy): Eukaryota > Metazoa > Chordata > Mammalia > Rodentia > Spalacidae > Nannospalax > Nannospalax galili. Next base: position 385,997 of record NW_008347891.1, read on the forward strand.
GAGTGAACTCTAGTGTAAACTATGGCCTCTGGGTGATCATGATGTGTCAAAAGAGACCCATCTGTTGTAGTAAATGGACCACTGTGGTGGGAGAGGATGCTGATGATAGGTACAGCTATGCATGTAGGGATGAAGAATTTATAGATAGACGATTGATTGAATGATAGATGACAGATAGATAGATAGATCGATCGATAGATAGATAGATAGACAGATAGATAATAGACAGATAGATGATAGATAGATGATAGATAGATAGATAGATAGATAGATAGATAGATAGATAGATAGATGATAGGTAGATAGATAGATGATAGATAGATAGATAGAGAGAGAGAGATAGATGATAGATAGATAGATAGATAGATAGATAGATAGATAGATATGATAGATAGATAGATAAACAAATAGATGATAGATAGATAGATGATGACAGATAGATAGATGATAGATAGATGATATAAACAGATGAATAGATGACAGATAGAAGATAGATAGATAGATAGATAGATAGATAGATAGATAGATAATACATTGATAGAGAGATCGGTAGATAGGTAGCCAGAGAGACAGACAGATAGATAGATGATAAATAGTACTATAATGTGCTAATATTATATGTTGATATAATTGATACTGTATTATACATTCTTCATATCATGTACTCAATTCTCTCTGGAACCTCAAATTCTCTACAAAGTACAGAATATACTTTAATAGAGGAAGCCGCCTAGAACTCTAGCAGAGTGGTGTTAGGAGACACTTTGGAGCCATCAGTGTTAGAGGGCACCAGCCGCAGTTTCATACCAAGAATCAGTGCCACCTCCTACCATTGTTTCTGCTGTTTCTCAGGAATACTGTGCACTCCCACAACCTTCAAACACTTGAGGTCCTCGATTCATTCATCTACCCCTGTTCTCTGTGACCCACCCTCTCATATTATGGTGGTTTGAATGAGAATGTCCCTCATAAGTTCAAATATTTGAGTACTTTGTCCCCACCCAGTGGCACTGTTTGGGGAGGTTTGGGTGGTGTGGCCTTCCTGGAGGAAGTATGGCACTGGTCACTGGTTGCGCTTTGAGATTTCATAGGCTGATCCTACTTCCAGTGTGTTCTCTCCACTACATGTTTGTGGTTGAACAAGTATGTCTGCTAAACCTCCCCTGCCATTATGGTCTGTCCTCTGGAATGTAAGCCCCAATAAACTCTCCCTCCTATAAGTCACTTTTGGTCACAGTGTTTTATCACAGCAACAGAAAAGCAAACTAATATACATATCCTTAGTCTGTCTTACCCAGCTTACTTGCCAAAGTCAGTCATCACAAGTCCCTTTATTTAATGAGTGCTGTATCAAACTCCCTTGGAAAACCAACCTCAGCACAGTCATTTTCATGTCAAGTCACGGATACATACAACTAGCCGTGGCAAGAGAAATGCCATCAAGCCAGTGGCTCTCCTATGCAGTTGATAACTGCAGACTACAAGTGGGCAGCTCCCCCCTTCTGGGCAATCTCACCGCATCCTTCAATCAGCGATTCTTCCCTCTACATGACCGCTTCACATGCCCCACACTCCATTCTCAGCTAAGAGTTGTGCTTCCTCTTATGAGTTGAACTGATTCTCAGCAGGAGTGAAAGCCTGAGTTTTGGAATATGAATGTGACATTATTTAGCAATAAGCCATGACAATCATTTCCCATGGATAAAAACATCATTCCTTAAGCAACAGGTATTTTCCCATTTCTCTGATCCCTTCTGTAGCAAAACTCAGATTTCTACGTTTTCTTCACCTTCTCTAGTTCCCTCCCTTCCACTCTCTCAGGGCCCCAGAGATGCTTCAGTGGGTAAAAGTACTCACCACCAAGGTTGGCAACCCGAGTTCAGTCCCCTAAACCCACATGATAGAAGCAGAGAAGAGACTTCTGCAAGTTGTCGTCTGCCTTCCACATGCACTATGTGGCAGGTGCACATACACACACACACACACACACACACACACACACACACACATTAAATAACATGTAATTTTTAAAATCCTCATCTGGCTTTTACCACACCACTCCACAGAAATGACTGAAAAAATACTTATTGAGGGTGTCAGGATAGCCAGCTGGTCTAAAGTGTCAGACTCCAATAATACTTGCTGAATTATATAATTCTATACATGGTTTTATGCTACCACTAGCAGTACTCCACTGGCTGAGAGCTCTCTAATTGGCTAGCCTGGCCAGCTAGCATATCCTAGGGATTCATCTGTCTCTGCCTCTCACCACTGTGATTACAGGTGTGCACCACCACAACCTGGCTTTTTATTTGCATTCTGGGAGATCGAACCCAGGTCCTTATGTTTGCACAGTAAGCACTTTCCTAACTGATCCATCTCTCCAGACCTCCTCTTGACTTTTAAACTGACAGTTACCTCATCCATCCTGACGTATGGCATAAATTACACAGTGCAGAATTTAAGTCACTATGAGACAGGCGAGGTGACTGATAGATCTAAGTCATTCATGCATTCTAGGATCCTCATCATTTTTTAATGTTGAAGAAAGTGTCTTTCGTAATTTCATAATAGGACAAATTTTTAATGGATTTCCCTTGAGCTGTGCATTTCTTTCTCCCTGGAGAACAAAAGGAAAAGAGAAGCTCAGAGAAAGGAAGGGGGTGCAGACAGACAGAGAGACGGAAGAGAGAGGCAGAAAAGGGGAAGAGGGATGGACTGGGCAGGTGGGCAACACCACCCACAACACAGCTCTGTCAAAGAAACATTGATTTTTTTATATCCTGACCCTACAATAAGAAATGATTAAATGAAATAATCTCTCCTTAAATTTCCTTAGTCCTTGGTAATCATGCTTTTAAATATTTATGTGAAGTCTCTTCTTCTCTATTAAATTTTCCCGATAATTAATGATTACTCTTTCTCAGAACAGAGACTGTGTCCAAGGGAAACAAGAAGGTTCCCAGAATGTAACTGGTACTCGGGGTCTGGATTGGGTGTTTCCAGGTTCTTGGTGTCTTATTCAGGAATGAAATAAAGGAACACACAGTTTGCAAAGTAGCAAGAATACCTTTTCCAAAGCAGAGTGATGGTAGAGGTTGGAAGGAAGCCAGCCACCAGGCTATTGCCTGGGGCTTCTTTTCATGCAGTCTGAAAACAAGGAGGGCTGGGCATGGTAGCGCTCGCCTTTAATCCCAGCACTTGGGAGGCAGAGGCAGGTGGATCGCTGTAAGATCGAGGCCAGCCTGGTCTACATTGCAAGTTTCAGGCCAGCTGGAGCTGCAAAAAACAAAAACAAAATAAATAAATAAATAAATGGAAGGACAATGTAGTTTGTGTGGGTCTCTATTCTGCTTGAAAGATTAAGTTAGGTAACTGTTTTCTGTTGCATCTCTCCCTTCCCATAATCCATCTGATTTTGATCATAGTACAATCAATTACACATAGGAATAAGATGTTAAATAGGAGGTTTTCCCTAAAAGCTCACTTAGGAAAGGTTTTACCTTATTGCACATGCACTAAATCTATGCTGTACCTGCCTTCCTACCCCACAGCCAAACATAACCATATGATACAATCGAATCTAAGTTTGATGGTTGTTAAGATGAAAAGAAATTTATTCTATTGTTTAGACTCGAATAGACATGTAGCCCAGTGAGGATGGGGCTCCTACGTTGCTAAAAGGTCACTAGATGCTGTGTTTAGAGTGTGTGTGTGTGTGTGTGTGTGTGTGTGTGTGTGTGTGCGCGCACGCGCGTGTGCATAGTCCATGCAGGTAAGGGTTTCGGGTTGCCAAGTGCATTATTAGGAGAGGGGTTTGTACACAGCCAAAACCAAGCAGAGTTCCAGGCTGCTAAGTTACTCCCTATGCTCACCTGCCTCAGGATCATTCCTGTCATGAAGAGGATGTGCACAAGTCCTCTCCTATTTCTTCACAGATATTTCATCAGCTACAAGAAAGAGCAGGAAGGTGCACCACCGTATTTCCTGCTTCAGAATGTCCTTCGGCCAAGGGTGAGGGGAAGCCGAGCACAAGGCTCTGAGCACAAGGCTCTGATTGCCCAGTGCCCATTTCCAAAGCTACGCCAAATCTCAGGCCTCACAAACGCAGCTGACCAATCCCCTGGGAACAAATGGGCGCAATGAAGACGCACATCCTTCAGTCATGCATATTGTCTGTGTTAGGTTTGGTGTCAAGTATTAGACAGAGGAAGTGCAATTTGGAGCCTCCAGTGGTTCATGGTGATATACAGGGCAGTCTGTTGAGGGCAGCAGAGGGAAGAGCACTCAGTGAACCAGCCTAAGTCTGACCAGTGTTTCCAAAATACGGATGAGACGCCTGTGCCACATGAGATGATCTTACAGACTATGTTGGTACAGCTTTATATGTAGTTATCAAATGTACATAGTAAAAATATTTCCACTTGAATTCTCTTTCACATTGGCATCAGGCAGAAAGTGTCACGGTGATGCCAGTGTGCTATGAGCACCCTTCATGAGTGGTGCCATTGAGGTGTCAGATGCCTTGGAACTTGAATGACAGGCAATTGTGAGGTGCCACGTGGGTGCTGGGACCTGAACCCAAGTCCCCTGCAAGAATAGCACATGCTCTTAAACACTATACCATCTGTTCAGCATCAAGGATCTGTTTCCCCCGACTCTACATATTCCTAAGCCTCTTCAAGGCTTTTTGTGGCTGTTTGTCTCATTCAATGATTTAATATAGTTGGGTGATTTAATAAATTTTCACTCTATGAAGTGATCCAGTGATATGTGCAAACTCAGTAGGAGCCAAATCACCCCCGAGGGGACAAAAACTGTCCTTAGTAGCTAAAAACATTATTACTTTTACATATAAAGCACAGGTACAACTATGGCATCTAACCCATTAGATGGCTCCATATATTAAAATTTCATCGGAAGGATTTTAGTAGGGTAGAAGAGGCCTGAAAAGATCCTGGTGGACCAACATAATGAGTAAGAAAAAGAGGTTGAAGACTCAGAAGTTGTTCCTTAGGGACATTGCAGTTTCCCTGACCGTAACATTTGAATTTCCCAGTTATCTCCAGAGTGGACTATTTCCTGGAGAAGGAGGGCAGTTGCTTTCCAAAACAAATAGAAAACGACTTAGCTAAAGGAATCCCTTCATAGGTAGCACGGGAGTCAGCATCTCAGACACAGGACCTACTGCTTCTAAGAATGAAATGTGTTCTCTCCAGGGGCTGGAATGAAATTCTTCCATGACCAGGTTCTCCTCTCAGACCTCGCCAGCACAGCACAGACCCCAGCTCCATAGACAAATGGAAGGAAATGAAATGATATATCCATAAGAGGTTCACATGGATCTTTACATGAATAAATTGAACTCAGCATCTCACACACGCACTGCAGCAGAAACCTTGGAAGGCTTAGAGGTATTTTTCAATTCACTCAACAAATTCTTTTGGGAGTTTCTATCCCTTCTTAATACTTCAATCTAATGAATGGTTCAAAGTATCAGGGAGTGCTGTTCAATATGTAAATCAGCACTTTTAACTGGATTAAGATTTCTGAAATAATTAGTAAGCCAAACTTAACTGATTCCCATTAACTAAGCAGAGGTCCATGGGAGGTTGAGAGGCAAACTGAATGTCACCATTAAGGTTAGAACATGGACTCAACATCTAGTTCCGGCTTTTCCAAAGCAAATAATTTTAGGGCTTCTAAAATTTTCTTAAGACAGAGTCTCATTTAGCAAAGGCTGGCCTCAAATTTTCCAGGTAACCAAGGATGACCCTGAATTTCTGATCATCCTGTACTGACCTCCTGATTACTGGGATAACAGGCATGTGCAAACATGCCCGGCTTTATGCCACACTGGGGATCAAACCCAGGCCTTCAAGCATGCAGCACAAGCACTTTACCAATGGAGCTACAGCCTTGGTCCCTGAAAACCAATGCATTCTAAAAATACGAATGTTGAATGTTTAAAATTTTGAACCTGAAAACTTGCTCGCAAACCATGTTCAAGTGAAACTCCAGGCCCTTGACTTCTCCAATATAGTGTCAGGATGGTCAGACCTCTGTGGTACCAGGTCGAAAGAGCATGTTCTGCAAGGTGGGGCATGGGCAGCTGTTGCAGGCTTCTTCTCCAACACCTGAAGCCTCAGAAAGCCATTCCTGTGACATCTTGCTATCAAGTCATAAAAGCCAACCTGGGTTGAAGGAACGAAGTTAGCCTTCCCCCAGTGAGAAACATTAACAACATATTTTCAGGCCTTGTCAGTCAACCACAAAGACCACAAGAAAAGAGGAATGATAATATGATTCCTGTATGAGTCAGGTCCCAGGGGTGTTATGGAAGAGGGCTGTGTTTGTTGTTCATGCTGTTGTGCTGTATGAGTATGAGTGTGTGCAAAGAATTTAATTGGCACATAATAAATAGCATGTACTTAATAAAATTATATTGTGGCTTTATTGGAAAATGACCTTTCAGAGGAGGTTTTCCAGAAAGAAAAACAAGTAAAATTGATGTCAAGTACAATTTGCTCCCAGCCAAATTAAACAGCAGTTTCACAAAACGAATGGGGAAGCCATATGTTATTTTCAAAGTGACTTCCCAAGGGGGCAAGAAATATTGAGATGGGCTATGCGAGTTGCAGAATGGAAAGGCACTGTTAAAGAGGACGTGTTGCCCTGTGTAAAACAAGAGTAATCTTTAGTCCCTTGGAACCAAGTTATGGCTCAGAAAGGCTAATGAAAAGTCTAGAAGGGAATTAGATTTAATTTGTTATTCTAAGCTGAGAACCAACCCACAGCTATTCCAAGGATCTGGTGAGCCTTTTGGGTTTTGTAAAAAGTAATCTCAAGATGGTTAATCTGAAGTTCAGAAGTTCAAAAAATAATGACACAGAACTCCCAACCTTAGTTGGATTAAAGAAACTTAAGACCTGAGATCTATGACCAATATCTACTCATAAAGCTAAAAGTTTATTAATATAGTTATTTCTCTTTAAAAATGGGATGAGAAATCAATATAGAACATTTAAAAATATGCAGACACAAGGGGAAAAATGTCGTTCCAAAGACAAATGGTGAGGCAAGTTTTCACATACTGCGTCCTTCCTATAGGAAGCCGAAGAAAACTTTAGAGATTATTTTGCAAATTCAATAGCATATAAGACGACATCATCAGTAAGAAACAGAATTTAAAAATAAAGACTGTAAGATGGCAAGAAACTCAACTGACATATTTCCTGTTCAAGTTTAGGATCACAAATCTTTTTATTCTGGGTTCATATTTACTAAAATCAAGTTCATTAATGGCATTACAATAATCGTAAGTTTATTTTTCATTTTATAACCTATATAGAATGCATAGAGAGACTATAATACATATTATATATTTGTTCATGTATGTGGGACTGCGTACAAGGCAGAGCAACTGATTAACGAAAGACAGAAAATGGTGTAATACAGGATAAGGTATAATAAGATATAAAAAATGAGTATCCATATATATTACACACAAAATGAGCTCAGAAAAACAATACCAAAATCTTCAATGTAAAATATTACTTAAAGCCAATGATTACTGAAAATAGCAGCTTTCTTTTCTGTTTTCAGAAATTATAAATTTGGCCTTAATTTTACCTACATAAAATTATATAGTTCCACAAAGCTCTTCCCCACTTAGAGAATTCTGTTTTCTATCTCTGTCCTCTCTATTCATCACACTGTTCCTTCCTTTCTCCACGATAAATCTCACTTATGAGTTCTTTTGTTTCTTTATCACACACAAATACACATATACAAATGCATGTACGCAAACAGATACAAACATAGATACACGAACACACACCACATTCATATACATATTAAACTATACTACATATACTTATATACATAGTATATAAGTATATATTCAAAATTCTCCATTTTTCCATTTGTATTTTGTCAGTTTTCCTTAAGTAACATAATACTAGAAACAATCTTCCCTATTTGGATTTTTAGCTTGGTAATATAACTTAGGCACAATTCTTAATTTTTAAAAAAATAACTACTAGTACTTAGCATGTTTGTTCCGTGCATCATTAAGCTGGTCTCTTCACTATAATCTGACATGGTTCCAGTCTTCTGCTAATAATGTGACAGTCTTTGGATTATGACCAAAAAGTTAAAGAGTTTCAGCAGAAAAATTAAAGAGTTTTTAAGCACATTGGTTATAGCAATACATGTAAATGGATTATAATTGGGGTATTTTGCAGTCTAGGCTATATATAATCAATATTAAGTTACTTATAAAGTCCATATAAAAATAGATCATTTATACAGATTACAAATGCTAAGAATACATATCACCACATTTACATTGCTCATATAATATATTAAAAGATGCACACAAAGGAATATTAATACTAAATCCCCAAGTATTATAAAACTGTGATATAGGAAAACTGACCTCTAAAGTAGTTAAACAGGAAGGTGAATTTGAAGAGTAAAAGTTAAAGTTATTTCCATACATTTCTATATGCAAGGCATATAATTCAAAACCAATAACTTAACAATAACCTGGATGCCAAATCCTTACAATATTTTCAAAGACTGAAAATTAGGGAGGGAAAGCAAAAGAATATGACTGAATTCTACTAATACTTTGAATAAATCACCACTATAGGAGAAATGTAGGTTAAGCCACTCAAAAATATTCTTCAAAGATAATTACAGAACTCATACCTTCAAAAGAAAAAAATACCTATACTTTCTGAATCACTGAAGAAAACTAAATTAAATATGATTCATTAAAACATCTAGTGCAAAGGAGCATGGGAAATAAAAAGCTCAGAATAATGTGATCAAAATAGTTCTATCAGTCATAACAATACATACAAATGGGTCAAATTGTCTTGCTAAAATTTCTCAGCCTAGGCTGCATCAAACAATGCTGTGATGCTTAATAAAATTCCCTGAAGAGAGGCACAGGAGACTCCAAGGTGAGACAGTTACCTGACTCTGTGCAAGTCATGTTTGACTGATTGGGTTTCACCTTAACACATGAAATGCACTAAGAATAGCCATCAGTTTTATTGAGGACCAAAAGTGGTATATGTATATTCATTGCTTAGAGTTAATGCATATTTATCTTTTGTTGAACATGTGGTTTAGATTGTTACTGTGATAAAACACTGACCAAAACCAACCTGAGGAGGAAAGGGTTTTTTCAGCTGATAGCCTACAGTCCTTTACTGAGAGAAGTCAGGGCAGGAGTGTAAACAGAAAAGAACAAATACTAGGAAACGCTAATAAACCACTTTAAAAACTGGAAGGATGAAGTAGAAAAAAAGACGCACAGGAAGAATTTGCATTACGTAAATAACAATGTCAATTTAATTAATATAAATCAAAGCTGGTAACTTGATAGAATGATTTCAAGAATGTCAATAAAATTATTAAGTAAAATAAAAGGGTTGCTTAGATTTTTGTTGTTTTAAAGCACATACTGGAAAGCATATCCTCGCTCCAGTGAAAAATAATTGGGCACTGATGTCATACTAGTTCTACTTAAAAAAAGAAACAAAAAAACTTCTTAAAATAAGTCCTAACAAGAGAAGAACCATTATAACATTGTTTCAGCACCACTTAACAATAGTTACTTCGTGATTCTTTTTCACATAGCATGTGGGGTTGTATACTATAAGTTGAAAAGTTCTTTTAATGTATAGATAAAATTTCTATCTTACATACAACATAATTAAAGCAATAGATATGCTGCATGTTTAGTGATGATCTTGGTTCATGTTGTATTGCATGGTAAATAGGCAAGCTAGGGCCATAATGGAGTAGAGGTTTCTTACTAAACTACAGCAGAGGACAGCTAACTTAAACCACTTGCCTTTTAGGTTTATAGTATGGGTGGATGGGAACACCAATACCTTCCCTAAAATGTACTTTTTTTTAAAAAGCCTTCAAAATCACAGTGTTGGTATTTATTGAATCATCATGCTTTTCTTTTTATGACAATGTTATAACTATTTCAAAGACCTTTCATTCTTTTATTTTAAAAAAGTCAATGCTCTGAAAAGTTAAACCAATTTAACATCAAGTGTTTTGGCTTAAAACCCAGGATTATACACTGGTGGTAGCAATGAACTAAAATGAAAATTTTCTCATACCTTCCTGAATATCCAGCCAATTACTAATAAAAACACTGATAGCTTTCAGCTTTAAAGTAATAGGAGGTTATAAAATATTGGAACACTGAGAAAGCAATCTCAGGTTTTCAAATAAATATTTCCTAGAAACCAAGTCTTCCCAAACTTTATACCTTTCCCTTTGTCCTACATAGTAAATAAAACACATGAGGCTTTTTGCAAGATGTCATAATTTGAGAGGAATTTATCCATGAAATTTATATTATAATCTCATGTCATGCTACGTAACTTACAAAACACTCACAAAGTGCAATAATCTGTTCTCAGCTCTGCCCTCAGCAGCAGTTGATACAATGCAGACAGTACAAGGTCAAATGCAGCAGGAACCAGAAAGGGAGCTGTTCTCAGACCTCCATCCATGACCTAGGCGTATTTGTTGTGCTGGTTACGTTTTGCTAGGTTGACACAGGCTAGAAACACCTGGAAATAAGGACCCTCAACTGAGGGATTTCCTCCATCTGACTGGTTTATGTGTAGGTCTGATAGTTTCTTGATTGTTGAGAGATGGAGGAGGTCCCAGTACAGTGGGGGTAATAGCACCCCTGGGCAGGTAGGCCTGGGTTAAATAATAATGCTAGCTGAGCACATGTCAAAGGAACAAGCCAGAAAGCAGAGTTCCTCTGTGGGCTCTGCTTCAAGTCCTGCTGCCAGGTTCCCACCTTGAGTTCCTCCTTTACTTCTCTCAAAGATGGAATGTGCCTTGAAGTGTAAGATGAAATAAACCTTTTCCTCCCTGAGTTGGTTTTAGTGTGTTATCAGAGCAATAGAAAACTAATACACTTGCTTTCTTCATATCTTCAGTTAAGTGCCTGAATCAAAGTCTCAAAATTAATGAGCAAAGAATATAAACTTCTTTCAAATCAACCAACCAAAACATGCAACCAAGTTTTCCCTGGAACTCTTGCTCATTCCATGAATGGTACCAACATTCATGTATTTGTTTAAGCTAAAATCCTAAGAGACAGTTTCTTTCTCTAAGAGTCTATACCCTATCTATTGATAATTTCTATTGGGTCTACACTTAAAAAAAAATCCCCAAACCAAGCACTTTTCATTATCTACATGGCTACAGCTATCATTTCTTTCTTTCTTTTCTTTCTTTCTTTCTTTCTTTCTTTCTTTCTTTCTTTCTTTTTCTTTCTATTTTCTATGTGTATAAGTGTGCCTGCATGTAGGTAAGTGTACCCATGTCGTATATGCCCTTGGAGGACAGAGGAGGGCTTCAGATCCCCTGGAACTGGAGTTACAGACAGTTGTTAGCCGCCATGTGGGTGCTGGGATTCGAACCTGGGTCTTCTGCAAGAAGAGCCAATGCTTTTAACTGGTGAACCATCTCTCCAGCCCCTAGCTGTCATTTCTTAACCTAGAGTTAATGCAACAGTCTCATAATTAGCCTACTTTTCCTCCTTCTTGTTCACCATACTCTATGCTCCAATCAATCCTCCTTCTACGAAAATTAATTCTATGTCAACTCTCTGTTTAAGACCCACCCACAAGCTCTCTGTTTAAAACCCACCCATGAGGTAAAATTCTAAACCCATCATGGCTTGCAGGGCCTAACTCTTGATCACTCTATCAATCCCATCTTCCTCTGTGGCCTCGCACAATGTTCTGGACACTGTGATCAGGCTTATTTCCAACCTAAAGTCCTGCAGGTGCTGCTTCTACTGTCCCACAACGTGCATGACAGCCACTCACGAACACTCGTGTTTCCACCAGCTCCTTCTCAGTCGGTCAGCCTTCACTAAGGCAACTCCCGTCCCAGAAGGACGCTGCCGTACCTTATCTTCTGGACAGCACTGGCACTGCATGGTGCTATACTATTGTACTACTATTTTGCTCTAATTTCTGCTGCTATTTATTTCTAATGCTCTAATGCCTGCAATTTATTTCTGGTATCAGAACAGCAGCCCCTGCAGAGTAGGAACTCACTCACTCAGCAGCACAATTGCATTGGTTCCACCTTTCAGTACCTAGTGTAGCACCTAGCTTTTAGCAGACTTTTGAAAGAAATGTGCATTCCTCTAGCTGACTACAGTAACACAATAAAATTAAATTTTTTCAACTCTATGTGGCTGCATGAAACATGTATATGTGTATTCACATACATGTGGGTGTCTTTGTGTGCAAGTGCATGTGTGTACAGGCATGTGGCTGCCTAGTGCTGATGCTGGGTGTCTTCCTTGATTGCTTTCCACCTTGTGCACTGAGGCAGGGTCTCCCATTAAACCCAAGCTGACTGTTCCATTTAGTCTACCTAGTTAGCTTGCTCCTGGAAATACCTTTCTCCACCTCCCACCCACTCAGATCACAGGTATTTACATAGAACGGGGGGGATCCTTACTCTTATCCTCACATTTGAGCTGAAAACGCTTCATCAACTAGACCCTCTCTCCAGCCCCAAGGGCATACTTCTTTAATCATAGAAATTTTGGATTTGTAAAATATCCAAATTATTTCCAAAACTGAGCCATCTTAACATTCCAGGAAAAAAAAGTGTATCTTAAGATAAATGGGAAATTCTTAATTAAACAGATATATGAACATGTGGGTATTTTTCTATCAAGGCCAATTTCAATAGCATTCAACAATTGTTCAGAATGTTACAAATCAGAACTTGTATACATAATGAAACACATCAGATATAAAAACGCTTAATTCAAATAGCAAAATATTTCATCAAATAGTAAAATGTTCCTATATACGTTTCATATATAAAGTGTATATATACACATACTACTTAATAAATGTTAGTGCTTGTATTTCACACAAACACCTTTAGAAGGTGGACTTGAGGCTCACGATCATTTCTCCCTCTTCTGATACACACAGTAACCCTAAAATATGGAGAAGCAAATGTTGCTCTTCATGTGGGTAGCTATGTGGTTTAGTGGGAACTCAGATCTTTTATTCACCCAACACATCCTAGTCCCAATGGAAAGAAAGGCCTTGGCAGAAGACTCTGGAGTTATTAAAATTCTTTGCCATGAAGCACATCAGACTGGCTTATCTTTCTTTACCCAAGTAATCCAGTGGGTAGACAGGAGAGCTGCTTCAGGGAACCATATCCTTTACCCCTTTTGCCAAAATAGAACTGAGAAAATAGTAGATGGCTGAAATCACTGTGCACGCCATACATTATAGACTTGCTAGGGAACTCACCCCCACCTGGGTCCTTGTATCTGTTGTAAGCTGCTAAGATACTGGTCCAAGTCCCTGCATGCTGTGCATCCTACCACAGTGTAAGTGGGAACAGCTGCAGCTGCTTCCATCTCCACCAGCTGATCATGTGGAGCATCTTTCCAGCACCACTAGCAAATTCCCATGCTGCTGCGTGGCCATCCAGACCCCATCTCCCTGTACTTAGAACTTTCAGCCATGTTACTTTCTTTTCTATGATTTAATTTACCTCAACCATTAGAATAAAATGTTTACTGAAACATTTAACAAGCTTTTAAGTGTATTCCCTGCCATTAAAATTGAAATTAGAGAAATCAACGTATTATAATGAATCTATATCAAATGGCATGTAGTAACTGCAGAAGGTCACAGAGCCTATTTGGTAAAGGCATGTGGTACCAATATCTGCGGAATAAAAACCAGAATGCTGAGAAGACTCTAAAGTGAAAAACACAGGAGTCTTCACGGGGTTTGGCTTTCTTTTCATCCCTTACAATGAACAATACTGTGCACCAAAACCAAACAAAACCAAACAAAAAGAAGTCTATGTCTATTTCTACTTTTTCAAAAAGTAGGACAGCAAGACAAAAAGGAATTCTTAACCCGAAGGAAAAATAAGGTTCAAAGAGGAGGAGAGAGGGGTCTGGTTCTGAACTTTATCCCAGTCTGTACACTTGACCTGACACCCCTCTTGTTGATGAGATGAAGGAATAGTGTTGACTGCTCACTGAGGCGCCCCCACCAGCAGACACCACCCTAGCCTGAGCCTCAGGATCTCAATCCCACCTTAGCCAGAGAACAAGAAGAGATGGGGGCCAGCAGGGCTGTGGGGGGGGCTGTGTCTGTGTGCCTGTGTGTGTGTGTGTGTGTGTGTGTGTGTGTGTGTGTGTGTGGGCAGGGCTGTGGGGGGGGCTGTGTCTGTGTGCCTGTCTGTGTGTGTGTGTGTGTGTGTGTGTGTGTGTGTGTGTGTGTGTGTGACCTTGGACATGCATAGAGGACAGAGTTCGGCATTAGGTGTCTTCTTCAATGATTCTCCACCATATTTTTTGAGACAAGATCCTTCGCTGAACCAGGGGTTCATCGATTCAGCTAGACGGCCTGGCCAGTGAGGTCACAGGATCCTCCTGTCTCTGCTTCCCAGTTCTGGGACTGCAGGCACAACCACTGTACTTGGCTATTTGTGTATGTGCTGGAGCTCAAACTCAGATCTTCAGGCCCCCATGGCAAGCACTTTACATGCACTTTACACACCCAGTCATCTATCTCACTAGCCCCAAGAAATATATTTTTTTAAAACTGTATGAAATTACCTTTAAATTATCTCCACATTCCTTCAATTTTTAAGTTGAGGTAAAATACAAACAGCATGAAACACAGTGCCATAACCATATTTAAACGTGCTTGTTCATGATTTGCTTTGTATTGTTTCTCCCTGTAGCCCCCACTGGCCTGGAATTCATTATGTAGACCAGGCTGGCCTCCATCTCACAAAGACCCATCTGCCTCTGCCCCCCGAGTGCTAGGTTTAAAAGCCTGTGCCACCATGCCTGGCTGTCAGTGGTTTTAAATGTGTTCATATTGTGTAACTATCATCATCATCCATCTCCAGAGCTCATCTCCCCAAAATGAAGTTCTGTATTCCTGAAAGAACTCCCCTTCCCACGTCCGCATACTCCTGACAACCACCACTCTAGTTCCCGATTCCCTGTGCCATTAGCCATTGTATGAACTTCTAAAAGTGGAATCATGCAGCGCTTATTGTTTATGTGTCTAGCCTATTTTAGTCCACAAGGTTCATCCATGCTGTGGCATATCAAAATTTCCTTCCCATTTAAGGCCAAAGTACATTCTGTTCTATACCACATTTTTTTGACTATTCATTCATCAATGTCTGGATTCCTTTCAAATTTTGTCATTGTGAATAGTATTGTTAGAAACATGGGTGCTAGATCATGTGGTAATTTTATTTTAAATTATTAAGAAAATATATTTTGGGGGCTGGAGAGATGGCTCAGCAGTTAAGAGCACTGACTGCTTTTGCAGAAGACCCAGGTTCGATTCCCAGCTCCCACATGGTGGCTAACAACCATCTGCAACTCCAGTTCTAGGGGATCCAACTCCCTCTTCTGACCTCTGCAGACATTGCCCAACACCCCAAAACAGGTGCACTTACACACATGTAGACAATACACTCATACTCATAATAATAAAATATATTTAAGAAAACCCATGTTTACACAGCAATTGCACCATTTGACATTCCTGCCAACAGTGCACAGGGTTCCAATTTCTCCACAGCTTACACAATACTTTTGACCAGGGTTTCTCTCTGTCACCTCCTCTTATGTGAAGGGGAATAAAATGAAAGCTAGTACTTAAATTGTATCTTTGGTCACCCTGAGAATTCTGGGAAACAATCATTAAGCATTTAAAAAAGAGACACTGGCATGTAATCCCTAAAGAAAAACTAGATCCTCATTTGGCTGCCTAGAAACAGAGAAAGGAAGAAGATAAGATCTCAGTTCTCATTACTGGTTCCAAAATAAAAGCCCACATTCCAAAACGTTTTGGAATGAAGAAGCTCAAATTTCAGGGCCGGCGTCTGTGTGTCCCTGTGCCTTTTATTCACTTCTGTCTTTGAACCTCAAGAAAGAAGTTTTCTTGGAATTCAAGTCAGTAACTTTGATATCATGATTATTTCATCTATGCTATGACCGTGTCTGCCCTGAGTTATGAATACCTTCTTACCGTTCCATTCCTATGAAAATGAAGAGCAGACAAGGGATTTGGCTTGAGCTGAAATCCCCAGGAATCCTGGGCTGAGGTGGCTAACTGATCAGCATTCCAGATGGCTACTCATCCATTCATAAGGTATCAGCAGATTCCAACATATCTGACTCAGATGAATCACAAACAGTAACACAATAATGAACTGGAAAAATGGCTTCATGGTTAAGAGAGACCTGATTTCAATTCCAAACACCAAAATCAGGCAGCTCATGACTGCTTGTAACTCTAGCTCCAGAAGCACCTGATGTCTCTGGCCTCCACAAGCACCTGCATACACCTATATGCACACATAGGCACACACATAAATCTACTCACATAATAAAAATCAAAATGTCTTCAAAAATTAATATAATAATTAATATCAACTTAATTTTCCTGCACCTGTCACCTTGTCATCAGCTCTTATAAATACCTAAGATGGTGCTTCAAAAGGAATATTTTTTTTCTCAGTGGACATGTAAAAACCTGGTTTAGCTGGGCATTATGGCAAATGCCTTTAGTCCTAGCACTAGGAGGTAGAGGCAGACAAGTCTCTGTGAGATCAAGGCCAGTCTGGTCTACATAGCAAATGCCAGGTCAGCTGGGGCTACAGAGAGACCCTGCCTCAAAAAGGCGAAAGGAAAAGAAAGAAAAACAAGCAGTATGACTTCATCACACTGCCGGTGGGTTTGATCCACTTATCTCGGAAGCTCAAAGAGTAACATTCACAGGGTCATAATCCATGCCCTTCACTGCACCCACAAAAAATGGCTTACAAAGTCTTCGTAGATGTCAGGCCACATTATACATCCAGATAAAACTATAAATCTGTTCCCACAAAATGTGCACAATCTGAATTTATAACCCCAGAGGTTTTGGTCAGCCCTTTATGAAATCCAAGCATAGGACCCATTCCCTAGGAGGAGCCTCTGTGGTGCTGGTTACAAGTGAGGACTCTTGAGTAGAAGAAAGGATCTCCATATCCAGCCAAAGCCCAGTGATTCCAATGGACACCAGTATTTGAGTGCCAATGTCTTCAGGAACCCAGGTAAAAACCATTCACTCCTGACATAAAGTGAGGTATAGGATGGATTCATGTTAGAAGAATCATTCTTATTAAAATCACATCTATGGAGGGGATGGGGCAAAGAATTCCTTAAGTCAAGATACACGAAATATAAGGGAAATCAACAATATAACTGCATATGCATTTTGTTTTACAGCTAGTACACGATGCAATTAAGAACTGGCATTTCTAGTGGAGAATTACTACCAGAGAATGTTTCCTGGGTCAATATCAAGGGATGCATATACGAGCAATGGAATATAAAGGAGTTGTGTATCTAGTGCATCCTGATCATGATGTAAATACAGGTGGACAGTCTCAATTCCTCTAGCATCTAGCCCAGCATGTGCATATCTTCCCTTCCTCTAAGCTTGGAAGCTAATGCCTTGTGCAGTGTAGATGCTCAGTAACACCCTTTAGATTTAATTTGAATCTGCTCTGCTGACAACTCTGCCTAAATCCAATGTTTCCTTAATAATACATACCAGGACGTTATTGTAATAGTCTACTGTTTAATCTTATCAGAACAGTAGGATATGTGCCACTATGTCCAGCACTTTTACATGGGCCCTGGGGACTGAATTCAGGTCCTGATGCTTGAAAGAAAAGTACTTTACAGGCTGAGCTATCTTCCCAACCCAACTTACATTAATTCTACAACAAAGGGGAGAGAGAGAAAGAGAGAGAGAGGAGAGAGAGAGAGAAATTCTTTTTCACATAAACAGAATAAGATTTAGCTTTAAATTGCTTCTTAACTGTAAGCTAACAGCAGCACTCCTTAAGAGGCAAATGTTTAAATACCAACTACAATACACATCATCACACTATATCTAAACATTTACACAAGTTACACATGTACACATACACACAGAGAATCACACACTGTAGATGCACATTTTAGAACCCGTATGTGTAGATATAAATAGGAATCATTGAATGATCTTGGTCTATTTCTCACTTTCTAGACTCTACTTGGTAGTAATTAATTCCCACCCAACAATTAAAACCTACTGGAAATTCGTGTTTTCTACAACTAGGATGTCCTTCAAAAATGTGGTGTGTGGAGGTTGGGGAGCACTTTGTTCAGTGAGCAATTTAATTAAATCATTATTTTCTCATAACCTTTTACTTAAAAATCCTATTCAGTCTTTCAAGGATTATTTTCTGCACTCTAAATGAACAAAATTTCAAGTGTAAAGAGCAGCACCCACAAGTACAGGACTCCGCGAGGTAAATGCCACCTTTCAAATCCCAGAGTCAATTCACAGTAGCTGCTTAAGAGATGCAGAAGTCCTGGCAAGAGGATTTATTTCCTGCAAGAATCCTGTGCGAGCAAACTGTCCATTCAGCAGTTCTGCGAGCTACTGTTTCAGCATGCGACAGGCCCACTTATTCATAAACAAATCATTAACATTCTTGACATAAATCCATAGTGGACCATTAATCCCAGCTATGATAATGTTTTAGTACATTTGCTCTGCTCATCATGAATGGGAGTGCTGTCTCTCAGAACCCTCCCTGACAAATAACAGACAAATTATGCCCCGTGAGAAAACTTGGAGAGTGAACAGCTTACACACCAATTACCGTCTCATTTTCTGGCTGATGCCAAACTAGATCCTGTGTGCTCTGGGTGAAATGTACATTGTTCTTAATCAGAACAACAACAACAAAAGATACAAATATATATTTTTAAAAAACGTTTGCCAAGGTCACTTTTATTGCTCAGATTTCTTTCCAGGTTGTACTCTTGGGAGTCCTTGTAAACTAGGAAGCATTGCTAACAGGACAAAAGTTCCCACATAAGTGCAATTAGCAAGAATATTAGCATCTACACTAACCAAGTTGTTCTTAATCAGAACAACAACAACAAAAGATACAAATATATATTTTTAAAAAACGTTTGCCAAGGTCACTTTTATTGCTCAGATTTCTTTCCAGGTTGTACTCTTGGGAGTCCTTGTAAACTAGGAAGCATTGCTAACAGGAAAAAAGTTCCCACATAAGTGCAATTAGCAAGAATATTAGCATCTACACTAACCAATTGCTAATATGTTTGTCAGCATTTCGAGGTTCACTATAGTCTAACCGAACAGTAAATAAGGGATATGAGTGAGAGAAACAACACTGCCAGAGCATTAAAAAAAAAAAGCCCAAGTAGACTCTACAACCATTCTCATAGACTTTGAAAAATCAACTTCTTCATAATCAAAAGTGCTGGACAAGCATCCATCCTTAAGACTAACACTATTGTGTGTGTGTGTGTGTGTGTGTTTTTTAAGCTTTAGAAAGCATATGTACATTTATTTTTCACATTTTTTTTAAATTTTTAAAAATTATTTATGATCTAGGCTAAATGTATCTAATTCCAGCTCTTTTTAAAATTGTATTTATTATATTTATTTTATGTGTGAGAGTGTATAGCCTGCATGTATGTAAGTGTACCGTGTTGTGAAATGCTGGTGGATGTCAGAAGATGTGATCAGATCCTCTGGAACAGGAGTTAGGACAGTTGTTAGCCACCATGTGGGTGCCGGGAATCGAACCCAGGTTTCTGCAAGATCAGTCAGTGCTCTTAAGCATTGAGCCATCTCTCCAGTCCCCTAATTCTAGCTCCTTAACTCTGACATCTTAAGTGAAATAAATACACTGCTCTTAAGTCTATAAGAGCAACCAACTCAAAGATTACATTTAATGGAGTAGTACCCCTAGTTCTACCTACAAACCATCTGCTGAACTGAACCACAGGCGTGTGCTCTAATGACCAGCATCCCATCAATTTGTGCTCACAGTGACGTTACTCTGATCCTGATTATCTCTCCAGAAAGTATCTGACTTCCAACAGCAGATGAATAAGGCAGTGCCCCTCAAATACTGCTAACACAGCATCACCTGGGGATTTTGCTTAGACAGATTTTCCCACTAAGTCATAGGAGACCCCTGGGATTCTACATTTCTATCAAGCTTCCAGGTGATGTGGGTGCTGCACCCGAGACCACACTAAGGAAAGTGAGGCAGAGAACCATACTATGATGATGGAGTAGGAGACCAATGGCTTGGCTCTCTTTAAGCACGACACAAAAGCTTCTATTGAGTTTTGCTTTTTCTATTAATAATGAAATTATTACCAAACCTAGTGCCACAGACACTCCTGAGGCCAATCCAGGGGAAATCACAAATTTAAGACCTATCTGGGCTACAGAGGAAACTTACGGCCAACCTGGGTAACTTAGCAAGAACTTGTCTCAAAATAAAAAGTAAAGATGGGGATGGCACGACTGGGACAGTGGTAGTTTGACTTGCCTAGCATACACAAACCCAGGTTTAATCCCTAGCACCATAAAAACAATATAGTTGGGACTAGAGAGATGGCTCAGCAGTTAAGAGCACTGGTTGTTCTTGCAGAAGACCCAGGTTCGAATCCCAGCACCCACATGGCAGCTACCAACTGTCTGTAACTCCAGTTCCAGGGGATCCGGCGACCTCTTCTGTCCTCAAGGGCATTGCATGACACAGGTGCACTTACCTATATGCAGGCAATACACTCATACACATAAAATAAAAATAATAATGAATAATTTTTTAAAAACAATACAATTATTAATTTAATTAATAAACATAAATTTAAAGCAAAGATTCACATGAATCTACACTTAGAGTAAGAGAGAATGTGTAAAAACCTAAGGGAAATGTGTGGGGAGAAAACTGGTACAGAGAGTGCAACCTTACACATTTGAGTCCTACTCCGCCCACATGTTAAATAAAGCCTGGCACCATGACATGGGACTGGAATTCTCTCAGTCTGGGTCTCTAAATCCATGAACTATGGGAGGAAAATCACAACAGACACGGGATGAAACTTTAACAAGCATGCAAACTGCCTTAGCATGGCACATCTTTAATTATTATCAAGCAACTCAGTCTAATCCCAACCCAGTAGCAAAGACTCAATCTGAGGAGATGACCCAGCTGGTTTTGAAGCCTCACTCTATTTTTTTTTTAACTACTCATCTTTACTTAGCCCAGAGGTTTTCAGATGTGAGAGTCAAACCTGCTCCAAGTTAACTGTATAAGAATTGTGTGTTGATGCACAACACGGGTGCACACACATGCATGCAGGCAATACACATAAAATAAAAATAATAAATATTTTTTAAAAAGAATTGCTGCTGAAAGGCTCGATTTCACTGCCTGCCTCACAGGGATTCACACACAGCAGGGCTGAAGTGCAATCTCAGTGTCAACATCTTTACGAACTTCCCTGGCAAGGATTAGAAAGCACCACATTCGCCTTTCCAGCCCGAGCTACCTCTCGTGGAAGGATGCTTGTGACAAGGGAGATGCACAGCTATCTGCCCCAATGGGGCTGTGATGACTGTACAGGCTGCCACGACTGTACAGTCGCCTTCCCGTGCACAGTCTGAAGGGATTGATGCATGGTGACTCCAAACTGCAGACGCTTGAATGCTTATCCTCCATCTTATAACCGACCAGAACAAATCAAGAGCAATTGCAAGTTTTGGTTTCTCTCTTTTATCCAGCCCCCCTCTCTCTCTCTCCACAAAAATATCCATTACTCTGTCCAGGTCCCTCCAGGGTTTCACTCATTTTTCCCACCTACAATTTCAGTGCCTGGGTCTATGAGATTGGCTTGCAGACACTGGTGCTCTCTAACACTTCCTTGTAATATTCAAGAGCAAGTACCTGGCCAGCCATCTCTAGAAACTTCAGGCATGCCTAGTATAGCTGTTTCACGGATCATAATGAACAGAATTCTTCTCTCAGATCACCTAGATAACCATGCCCCTTCTGGCATGCTCCATTTGGAGAACCTTCCAAGGTTTATCCTGGAATAGGGTAATCTTCATAGCAAATCCAAGTATGTTTCCAAAGAGAAGCATATATCCCTACCTTCTGGTTCTAGAAGACAAAGATTCCATTTGCAATATAATACAACAGCTTCCAGAACATAAGCAGAGACCAGGGAGCTCTTGGGAAAAGCACAGAATGCGTTCTCTTGGTTCTGCTCTCCTCCTTTTCTGCTTGTCCTCCTTGTCTTCCTTCCTTCTAATAGCATTCATAATCGTATAAACTCTACACCACGTCCTGACCAACAAGAATGTTTCTTCTTGAACCTCTCTGTCAAAGAAAATACGCCTTGTAACTCTTATGGTATCACAATAGGGAAAGGAGAGACAGGTGTTACAAGAGGCTGTGAACCACTCTCTGGTTTTCAATCCTGGAGTCACACAGGCAACAAAGGTTGGAGGAGAAGATCTAGTGTAAGCAGTATCATTGGGTAAATGAAAATAAAGATGATACCTGGCGTTCAAGGCTAGAGATGAGAGGTGAAAGAGGAGGCTGGTAGGGTGGTGTCAAGGAGAGGCACTGCTCAATTCAAGACAACAGTGGCAATCAAGAATATGGAATTAGCACACTCAGTCTCAAAATTTTCAAGGTCACATCTCATGGCAAGTGTGGCTTGTTGACCAATCATTTGTGTATTCAACCATAAACTATGTCTGTGGCAGGAATGCTGGCTGATCACCAAAGTCTGTCTCCCTCCTTCCTGGGCAGTCGGCTGGGCTATACTACCCTACCATCTGGAATCAGGTATGAACCGATGACGGAGTTCTAGCCAATGGAATGTGAGCAGAGAACGCACATACATGGCTGTACACAGAGGCGCATGGCTGTAATCCCAGAATCTGGGAGGTGTAGGCAAGAGGATCAGGAATTCAGGGCCAGCCTCAGCACTACAGTTTGAAGGCCAGCCTGGGCTACATGAGACCTTGTGTCAAAAAACAATGAAAAGATTGTATGTCCTTTAGAGCAACGATTAAAACTTTAAATAGCGACCGCAGCAGTGCCTCCTCAAACTGCCTTTTTTGCACTCGCACCTAGATTCAAGAGCAGTGAAACCACAATGAGGAAGATGCTGAGGCCCCTGAGTCACCATATGGGTTGTGACTTACGAAATCCAGAAAGACCGTAAAAGCCAGGAATGGTAGAAGACCACAAGGAAACAGAGTTTTCCAGACAGCCGGGAAGTTGCTCATATGAACTTCCAGCAGTGGTGACAGCATGCACGAGACCTACGCAAGTTTAAACCAGACAAAAACCCAGCATAGAAGGGGGGAAGTGAGTAAGCAGTCCAAACCTTGGCTGAGCAACTCCTGGCAACAGATGACTGCTGGGAGAGGGAGGGTTGGTTCTCTTTAAGGGGGTGATGCTACATAGGTTGACCAGGCTCCAGCGGATGGACCACACCCAGAGACATTTGGGGGCACAAACAGCTCAACAGGCCTTAATATATAACAGAATGCATATAGTCTGGTGTGGGGACTATGGGAGAGTACACATGGGGAGGAGGTGTAAATATCACCAAGTTGTATAATATTTGCAAAATTTAAATAAATAAATAAATAAATAAATGAGAAAAAACTCAAAAAAAGATCAACACCTAAGGTCTGAGAGATAGCTCAGTGCTTAAGAGTACAGACTGCTCTTGCAGAGGCCCCAGAATTGGGTTCCCAGTGCCTACGTGGCAGCTAATGACCATACCCCAATTCCAGGGGATCCAGTGTCCTCTCTGGTCTCCTCAGGCACTGTACATACATGATACACTTACATGCATGCATGCAAAACACTCATACACATGAAATTTTTTAAATCAACACCTAGAGGATTTAAATAATTTTATATTTCAGAGTCTATTATTACTACTGCAAACTAGCTTGAGTTGTTTAATACATTCTCAAGGGTTGTGGTCTCAGGCTTTGTGACATCGTCAGCATCCTTTACCTGTCTTTTCTTCCAGTGTGTGGAAGGTTCATCACTCTCTCCTCCCTTTAATACTGATTAGAATAGTTTCTCCATGCCTGCTCATTGGCTTACATTTTTATTTTTCAATTACAAACAAATAGAAATAAGGCTTGTTTGAAGCATTCAGAAAGATGCTCTGATCAGAGTGGTAAGGAGGTTACCAGTAAAGATCACTGCAGTGAAAAATGAATAAGCATCCTGAAAATCATCCTCACACAATAGCTTTTAATTTCAAAAAATCACAAAATATCTCCCAAGTAAAGGGCTAACAGTTTACATTTGACCCATTCCCTAAACTTTTGCTTATTGACCTTTTCTGCTTCATATGCCGTCCCAAAATGTTTGGTATCACAAAGGAAATAATTTAACTTAGAAAAATTGATCAAAATATGAAAACTATATGAGAGAGTCATTCTAGATTGGAAGAAAGAGGTAGAGACAGCAGGACACTGCCCAGTACCATTTGCTGCACAGGTAAGGATAAAGTTTTTAAAACATAGCTTTGTATCTTACAATTTTTCTTCTTTATGTATCAAGATTTTGTTGGAAAAGTGGGGAAGGAAACTGAATACTGTGTGTCAGAAGCCAGCAGTGAACTTTGGAAGTAGATCCTTGCCTCCAGACAGACTTGGATATCTATAACCAGCAGCAGTGCCCTCCAGGGAGGACACCTAAAAGCTGAGCAGAGGCTCGGTGCAAACACTTAGATAGGGTTAATCACTTTTTCCATTTGCTTCACCAAACAGGATTTGATTAAGTATACTTTAATTAAAATTTAATCAAGCCTTCTGTGGCTGTAGACAGCCATTGCTGAAAATCACATTAACCAGTATTTTATAATCCCTTTCCAAATAAAACTGCCTTATAATGAAAAATTATTTATTGTGGCGATGTATTAGACTCTCCTACAAGTGGGAGAAGGGGATTGAGGCAAAATGAAGTGATTACAGAAAAAGAAAGAGTAAAAAGAAATATGTGAACAAATAGGAGAGGCTTTTTTAAGGAAAATAAATCATCCACAAGTCAGAAAGCTGAACAACAAAGGATTACCAAAAACTACAGCAATGTTTCTCCGCAAGCCACCGAGAACTGGCGGACCATGCGTCGTGTACTGTCAGTCTGCCTCTGCCCATCACTCGTGGATGCACTGATACTGTGCTGGCGACACTGGCCTAACAATATAGGTAACATCTTCAAATGCTGAATCTTTAGCTGCCTGTGATGTGTGAAAATATTTATTTATGTATTTGTGATTCTCTTAGGCAGAGCAGGTAGATAAAAGTCAGTCATTTGTTGACTGGGTTTATTATTCATGAACATAAATTATTGCTGGACTCACGTGGAAAAAATGTCCTCATAAGCTACTGAGAAAGCATGACTCTCTGTCCCAAAGCCAGGGTAATATTTTTATGTATTGGTGAACTCTCCATCACATCTTCTACAAAGACCATGGGGCACAGGCTTTGCAGAATAATTTGAATGCCAAAGGCTCTTCTTACCTGCTTCTAAACACACCTCCACTGTGTCCCACATGAAGGAAGTTATCAGAAAAGCAACCTTTAAAGTAGAGGGCACCACAATGAAACTTTATACGTATCTTCCAATAGCACTATGCAAATGTTGGGTGGTACTAGCAACTGTCCCCTGGTGCTGGACATGAAACCCAGGGCTTTGTACATGGTGAACGAGCACTCTACCATGCCACCGAGCTACGTCCCCAGCTCTTTAATAAATTTTGACTAATCAGAATTTCAAGAAAATTAGATGTTCCAATTGGCTGACTCTCTTCCTCAACTTGAAATTGGACACAATTCTGCAGACTTTGCTAATGAATAAGAATTCTTAATGGGTCTCAAACTCATTCTTCTGGAATCAATTTTAATTTTATAATTCCACAAATGAAGAATAGATCAAGTTGGTTTCATATGTCACAAATTCAGATACACACAGATTGTTTTTAAAGTTGGGTCTTTAGAACAATCTCTCTTCCTTGAAATGTATATTTTCTGGGAAAACAAAAGAAAAAACAAAGAAATACCTGGTTGAGGGCTCTACCTATTCAGTTTCTTTATCTCCTAGAATATAGTGGCCCAGAGCTGTGCCTGAGATAGAATTGCCCTCCGTGCCCTTGAGTCAGGTGCCCAAAGGTTTCTTCTAGAGAAATTTATAATTCTGTTTCAAAGTACAACTTTCTGAAGTTCACCTGGAGACAACGCAGCAATCCATCACAGACAGACGTTATAACTGTCACATGCTCTTTCTGTTCTTTTCTCTTCTGTCAAAAGACAAACATGCCAGAATCCTATATAGCAGGAAGAATAAAACCGATAAGAATGTCACTCAGAAACGGGAGCGAATCCAAGTCCTATGTGTACCTGGGGCTGGAAACAGGGCCTAAGTTTAGACACACGCTTTTTCCATGTTCCATTGTATACTGCTATTTCCACACAAAACCAGCTTATCAAAAATGCTAATAAGTCACAAAGACAGACTGAGGTTTCTCCCCATTCCCCCAGTGTCCTGAAAGGTTTCTGTTTTAAGGGCTGGACCTGGAGAGGGGGTCACTGCTGCCAGCTGGAAGTCTGTACCAAGACTCTGGGATAGGTAACCAGACAGAAGCCATGCTGAGCTCTTTACAGGTTTTACCATTTTATTAATTGCATAACCCAATGCTAGAGACAGTATTACTCCATTTTACATGATGAAACAGAATTAGTCATTTATCCCAAAACATAGCAAGGTAAATGAAAGAGACCGAATCAGAAGGCAAGATTGCCAACCCCTCTCTCATGCCTCAAATCTGAGCCACCATATAATCCACCTGTCCCAGGACCCTTCTGAGCTTGTTCTCCACACTCACTTCTCAAATATGATGTTCTCTATAGCCTAGACTACAGATTAATGATGGATGCCCAGGGAGGAGAGTAGGGACACACTCTGTGATTCATTAAATACCATAAAACAAGCCAAGGAGATAAAAAGGAAAAGAAAAAGTACCTGACAGGGAGTGGACTGTCTCCAGTACAGGCTGTGTGGTCTGCTGACCTGAAAACTGTGGGCAGGTATTTTAACCCCTTTCAGCCTTCATGACTCGTTGGTCAAAAGCCAGCTTCCCAAGTATCTGAGAACTAAGGAAGGAGAATGGGAGCACGGCCCAGCACACAGAGGCCTCCTCCACCCTTCCTTCCCTGCCTGACCCACCACACAGCCATCACCTCATTCCACCCCATCAGGATCTCTGGTTATTTGGAATGACGTTTCTCTCAAGGAATACTGTCTATACCATCCATCTGCTTCAGCACTGGCTTTTTTCAATTAGGGAAATTAAATTCAGAACAACTGAGCCAAATAGAAAACACAGAACCAAGGAAGGCAGAGGAAGTGTTGGATCAGGCTCCAGGGTGTTCTGCAAGAATAACAAACGGCTTACAATTCTCCCTCCAGTCGGACTTCTCGGGCAGAAACATGCTGACCACATGGTCTATTCTATGGGCATCCCTTTCTTCAAAAGTCTTCCTGTTTCTTACTCCTATGCCTCTCAAGGGTAAATATTACACTGTCCTTCCAGTCTTTATTCTTGGCATAACAAATACATGACACTAACTAGATCCAGACACAGATGAAGTCTGTCAATTAAAAAACAGCATAAGTCATACAATGTGTTGGCTTTTTGAAGCTAGCCAAGGACTGTTGACAAAAAAAATGATGTCAGTGAATTCACTATCAAATACCATAATCATCATTCACAATTTTAAGCCATGTAGGGCTTAATGCGGAGTATGAAAGGAATACGGCTATTAAATTATTAAATTCTGTATTACAGAACTTCCATTTCAGTCTGTCCATGGAATTATAGGTAAATAAACTACAAAGTGCAGGGGAGGTGAGCATGCCTATCAACATCAAAGTGACAAAACAATACGATCTGGTATAATTAGGTTCCAGGCTCCCTTCCAAGTGATTTATGACTCACATGACTTTTAATTCCTTTGAGTCTGTATGAGCGGTACTGTTAACAATCCCACCCTACAGGTGTGGAACAAAGACTAGGTAATCTTCCCAAAAGACCATCTCCAGAGGGTGGTGGAGCTCAGAGTCATGTTCCCAATGGTTGCCCTTGACTGAGAACTGAGATGTAATACGATCATTACAAACACTACACAGGATTTCCCAACAGAAATGAGCTTTGTCCTGTTCAACTGTCCTGCTCCTGAGTCTCCAGTGAGCAGCTGGCTCCAGTCAGTCAACTATACTTACTTCCTCTATACTCAAATGATACAGAAAACCTTGATATACTAAAAGTCAATCTAGAAGTATTTAAAACTTTAAAACAGAATTCTAGAATCATGCCAGGTGTGGTGGTGCACACTTTTAATTCCAAGACTTGGAGAGGCTGAGGCAGGTAGATCTCTGTGAGATTGAGGCTATCCGGGGATGGTCTACCCAGCAAGTTCCAAACCAGCTAGGGCTACACAGTAAGACCTGCCTTAAAAAAAAAATTTAAAAAAATGGCAGGAGGGGTACTGGAGAGATGGATCATCATTCTTGCAGAAGTCCAGGGCTCAGTTCCCAGCACCCACATAGTGACTAATAATCATTTGTAACTCTAGCTCCAGGGGATTCAACACCCTCTTCTGACCTCTGTGGGCATTGCATGACACAAGTGCACTTACATACATGTAGGCAATATACTCATACACATAAAATATTTTTTTGGTAAATTTTTATTGAAATTTTGTGTACTTCACATAAAACACTTTAATCATCTTTAAACCCCCTTCCCTGCCAGCACCCTCCTATAGCCCCACCTCCACTGGAATTCATACACTCTGTCATATGTGTTAAGGCCTATCAAGTCAAGACAGTGTCCCCAGACATCCCTTAGTACAAGTTCACCAACTGAGGTCTAGTCAGCCTGAAGGATTCTACAGTCACATATGGGGAAGCGTAAGGACATTGTTAGAGACTGAGGAAGAAAGAGGAGCTGTTTTACACATTCACTTAAATCTCTACATGCTCATTCAAAGAAAAAGGAGACAGGGCTGTGGAGGTGGCTCACAAGTGGGAGGCCAGAGTTTGGATCCCAGCACCCACGTAAAAGTCATGTAAGAGTCAGGCAGGCATAGTGGCCACCTGTAATCCCAGGGCTGGAGAGGCAGAGGTGAGGAATCCCTAGAGCTAGACTAGTTGGAATCAGCTAGCTCTGGGTTCAGAGAGAGATCCTGACTCAATAAATAAAGCCGAGGCAAGAAAGACACTCAGCATCAACTCTGGGACTCCACGTTGCACTCATACATATGAGAACATTCATGCACACAAGCACAAATTACATGCACCCACGTGGATAAAAGAGAGGCTGGATCAACACAGAAGAGCACACAAAGAGGTACAAATGGTTCCTCTCCCTTCTCTGAATCTGTGCCAAACCCCAAGTCACCCACAATTCTTAGGGCTGGTTTTATTGTTCGGTCTTATTTTGCTTTGCATCTCTTTCTTGACATTTTCAATGCATTTACAAGAAAGGAAAGTTTCCCTTCCTTCCCTCCTTCTAAGTGTAGAAATGCCATCACACCATTGTGACATTTTATACTTCTTCCTACTATCTAGTAAATGTTTTTCTTATGCCGTATCTTCTCTCCATCTTTCCTTAGCCCCCATGTGTTGCAGTAAATCATGCCATGATTTCACTAACTGTATGCAGACATTCAGGTTGTTTCTAGTAGTTTAGATGTATTGCTGCTATGACAATCACTACTGAGAAGTATACATATCTCAAGCAACTGTGGAAATAAGTTTTGGGAAGGGAAACTATCATGTCAAAGAGTATGCATTCGTCCTCCAAACAGGTAACCCAAAACCCCTCCAAAACACAGAGCAATTGATACTATGTGGCCCCTGGTCAGGCACACTAGACTTTGCTTTACTTTGAGAGTTGGGTTTGGGGTTTTTGAGATCGGAATTCATGTAGCCCAGGATGGCCTTCCTGATCCTCCTTCCTGCATCTCCTACATTGTACTTTTAAATAATTGTGACCTCTCTGATAGGTGGAAGAGGCAGGGGTGGAGAGTGAAAGTTTTCACTATCATTACATTTTACAGTTTGTTCTAGGTTCATTTCTGTTTCTATGACAGTTATCCTGACCAAAGACAACTTAGAGGAGGAAGGGGTTTAGTTGGCTTACAATCCAAATTACAGTCCATTTCAGGAAGGTCAAAGCAGGAACTCAACAATTGCTCACACAACATCCAGAGTCAAAAGCAGTAAAAAAACAAGTGCACTCATGCCTGCCTACTATTTCACACAGCATTACCTCGGACCAAAGAACTCACTCCACAGCCAAAGAAGAAGGAAGGATTCAGAGAGGATGCTGCTTGCTGGCTGCCAGGCAGGCTTACTCATGCTCAGCTAGCTTTTTGTACAAGGACCACCTGCCTAGGGAACAACTGTTGCCCACAGTGGGCTGCACCATCCTCATCTGTTAACAGTCAAGACAATCCCTCACAGACATGCCCACTTGATCTAGGAAATTCCTCAGTTGAGGGTCTCTTCTCAGGTGCTTCTGGGTGGTGGCAAGTTGACACGTACAGCCAGCCAGTGCAAGGTTCTTTAGCCAAATGAAGCTAACCATCTTTTAGCGTGTTCACTGCAAGTTTGTACTTTCTCTCTGTGACTGTGTCTCATCCACGTTTCTACTTTCTTGTGTGTCTTTTCCACAAGCGCTGTGAAAGTGTGTATTAGTAAACAGACAGCTAGCCCATCAAATGCTTGTGCATTTTCTCTATTGTGCCATTTACGTTTGGATGTTTAGTATAATTCCATAAACATAGATTAAACGGTCACTTAACCAAAAATAGTAGAATGTAGCACTCTTTGTTCATTTTGTGGATTTTTATCCTTGTTTGCTTGCTTCTTTCTCTTTTTTTCTTCTTCTTATTGAACTTTTGCAATTTTCTTACATTACAGTCTTTAGATCGACTACCCTCTCCACACCTCCCCCCACTGCCTCCCGAAGTTTACTTTAATGAACTCTCTTAGATATATAAAATATGGCCTATAGAGTATGAATCGTGGCCCAATGTCCTTCAGTGGATCCATCCACTGGGGCCACCAAGAGTCCCAACTCTGTAAGACACTGTCTTTCCCCCTCCCAGAAGCCAAAAGTTTTTTAGGTTGGGTTGGGATTTCTTACCCACTTCCCCATGTGTGTGCTGGGATTTTGTCTGGTTTGAGCTTGCATAGGACTTGTGCATGCTGTCACCATTGCTGTGAGTTCATCTGAAGACTTTCCTTGTCTTCATCCACAGCTCTGGCTCTTACAATCTTTCCACCTCCTCCTGTTAGTTTCTTAGCGTGGTCTCACTATGTGGTCCCAGTTGTCCATGCACTCATTATGTAGTTCAGGCTAGTCTTAAACTTATGATCCTCAATCTTCCTACCTCTGACTCTCCCAATGTTGGGATTATAAGCAGAGGCCAAACTATCTGGCTACAGGAGACATCTTTATTCTTGGAAAGCCTCTTGACCATGAGCAAAGCATGGACCTCCCAGCTGCTTCTAGACCTTCCTTGCAGACATGAGTGCTCACTTGTGCCTCGGTGGAGTGTTCCCAGGAAAAGGCTCTGCAATGTGAACAGGTGCAGACTTGAACTCAAAACATCACTTTGCAGCACTGAGTTCTAATGGGGGATACATTTTACCATAAATCCAAATACGTACACACACAGTAGTAGAGATTTGTATTATAAAACCAGAAAATAATAGAGTTAAACACACAGATCTACAATCAACATGCTGACACTATACCAATGCATTAAAATGCTGTCACTGGTACAGGCAGCCATTTGTAAAGTCTTCCTTTTATGTTTTCTAAGTAATGCAAAGGACTTTTACTATGAGACACCTGAATCACCTCTGCTGAACCTGGCTTGGAAATCACTGAATACAAAGAAGATGCCAGCATTCTTCCTATTGAAAAGGATGTCTTCTTCAGGGACCCATCCCTTTTCAGTCTTGACAGCCAGACACTTGTCTTTAAAAGAAAGGTCTTCAGAATGTGAAGCCTTTGAAGCTTAGCCTTGTGGCCCTAATTGTTGGGAGCTGCTAGTCTATTATGTGGCAGACTTGTTTACTGAGTTTGTGTTATGCACACCAGTACCTAATCTGCCTAATCAGGAGGAATGTGTTTATATGGAGAGCCTCACAACACCTGACCTGGAGGCAACAGTGGTAAACAAAAGAATCAAAGAAGCCTTTGAAGTATCTGACCCCTCCTTGACCCTCAGATACAGGTGGGGAAAAACAGCTGTTGAAACTAATTGAGTTCTTCTGTATAAAAAGGCAGAGCTGAAATAAACCAGGCTGCAGGCACTACTGTCAGCCCTCCCAAGCATCTTTTCTGTCCCTATTTTTTTCTTTCAATCCTCACTCCCCCTTTCAGGTACTGTCCGTCTTGGCCAGCTGGCACCGACACCTAATCATAAGTTCTCAAGCAAAGAGAAACTAAATAGAAAGATAGTTTTTATTAATAGCTAACAGTAAATATGATGCATTCCAGAAGGTCCCCTCAACAGGTCCAACTGTACACCAGCATATGTCCAACTCTGTAAGACACTGTCTTTCCCTCTCCCAGAAGCCAAAAGTTACATGGAACAGACACTTGTCCAAGGTTTCTCCTCTAAGCTTAGAGAAGACACTGCTGGTCTGGGTGTGTACCTAGCACTGCATCATCAGCCACATGGCTGGATACCATGTGTTCTTGGATCTTTGCCTCTCAAAATGATGGGGTGAGGGAACAAAGATAGAGGTCAAACAAAGAAAACTACATCATGATGACAAGCATTCAAATGGTTGCAGGTCTCAGAGGGAAGATCCAGACGAGCTGGAGAGACAGCTCAGTGGTAGGAGCACTTGCTGCACAAACATAAGTACCTGAGTTCGATCCCAGCAACCCATGTAAAAAGCAAGTCACAGCCAGTCTACCTCCAGGTTCACTTAGAGACCCCATCTCAAAGAATAAGGTGGAGAGTGATAGATCAGGACAGGCCGCACCCTCCTCTCTCTGCCAAATGGCATACACAGGGGTGAGCACACCACACAAACATACAGCACACTTACACATACACACACAATCACACACACAAAGAAAGTAAAAGCAAAGTGATGGAGGGCCTATGAACTGAAGAGTTGGCAGTTTAAAGGGCTAGATTTCAATCTAAATGTTTCTGATTGATTCATTTTATGTATCAGAGTATCTTGCCTGCATGTATGTAAGTGTATCCATGACATGCAATGCCCTCAAAGGCCAGAAGAAGGTAGTGAATCCCCTGGAACTGGAATTACGGATAGTTGTTAGATGCCATGTAGGTGCTGGAAACTGAGCTGGCTCTTAGGTAAGAACAGCCAGTGCTCTCAACCACTGAGCCATCTCTCCATTCCCCAGGATTTCAATGTATGGATAACTCTCAAGCTGTCAAATTCTAATCAAGTTTAAAAAACTGAATTTCTTGCTACTGTTGACATCTCGTGTGTGTGTGTGTGTGTGTGTGTGTGTGCATGTGTGTGTGCCTGCCATAGCACACACATGGAGGTCAGAGGACAACCTCGGAGGTCAATGCCCTCCTTTCCACCTTAAGACAGGGTCTCTCTACTGCATAAGTCAGGCCAGCTGGTCCATGAGGTTCTAGAGAGACTCCTGTCTCAGTTTTCCATCTCACAGTAGGAGGACACAGTGCATCAGGTTTTCATGGGTTCTGGAGATCCAAATTTAGGTCATGAGGCTTGCATGGCAAGAGGTTAACCCACTGAGCTAGCTCTCCAGTCCTGCTGTTAACAGCATGAACCATTTTCTTACAGAACCTGCATGCCACAACTTTCAGGAGAGGGAAACAACCACACAGAAAGGAAAGCACATAACTCAAAGTCACAAATAACATCCTTACCATCACTGCTCCTGTAATTTTCTCCTGAAAAGAGAACCTCAGAGTTCTCATTCTAAGCAAAAATAAAATTAAAAGAGAAGGAAGGCTTTTTTTTTAAATGCCAAATTCTTTTTTATTTAGAACATTCTATTGGGGTATAACTTAAGTGTGAAATCCACAGATCTCAAGTATAAATCCAACATTTTTCTTTTCCTGTCCTTTCCTTTTTTAAGACAGGATCTCATAGTATAGCCTAGGTTTCCCAGAACTCACAATGTAGCCTAGGCTGGTCTCAAACTCCTGTCTCAGCCTCTTGAGTGCTGGGATTAGTGGTGTCCACCACCATAGCAAACTAGATTCAGCTTTTAAATAGACAAGTAGGGGGTCTGGGTATGTAACTCACTGGGAATGTACATGTTTAACAATTTGACATTCACAAAATGCCTGGGTTCAGTCACTGGCACTGACACAGTAGAAAAAGATAGAACCAACCATTGTCTGTTGTTGGGTCTATATTCCAGGCTGTGGGAGTAGGCTGACCTTGACTGCCCTTTCCATCAGCCTCTCAGCTGAAGCAGCCAGGTAAGTATGGGAATCATTCTTACACGATCTATAAAGCACTATAGACCCATCAGAGCTTTGAGACAACTCCACAGGACTCTAGTCAGATAGTAACGAGGCCTGAAGAACAGTCCATCGAAATGAATGTATGCACTAGGTAAGCTCCAAATTTAATTTATTCTATGCTAATGAGGTTTATGGGTCTTTGAAAATATGAAGCTCAACGGTTTAGGATTTGTCTTGTTTGTTTTTCTGTAATTAATGATAGCTCCTTGCTGGAGAGGAAACAGCAGAGAAGAAACACACTCAGAAATAATCCATTCTTTGGCCCTGGCTCTGAAGTGAATGAGATTTGTCAGTACCACTGAGTTTAAAGAAGGGGAGGTTGAGGGATGGGGCCAGATAGGTCCATATGAAGAGAAGGAGGAGGTTAAAGGAAACACAAGATCCATCCCAAGAAAATCAAGGTTAGTATATGGCTGGCAGCTTTTGCAGAGGAGCTGGGATGACTTGGCTTAACAGATGTCAGCCCCCAAAGCTCCACATACCTCAGAGGCACCCACTGTGAGACCCTAAGAGTTATGCTCCTCACACACCACTGCACTAATTTAGACTTAACCTATTTGCAACAACTTCCTATCACCATTAGGAAATCTGCTCATCAGGGGCTGGAGAGATGGCTCAGCAATTAAGAACATGCACTGCTCTAGCAGAGGACCTGCCTTCAGTTCCCAGCAGATAAGTGGGGTGGCTCACAACCACCTCTAACACCATCTCCAGGGGACCTGATGTTTCTGACCTCTGAAGGCACCTTCACTCATGTGCACATACCAACACAGACACACACACACACACACACACGCACACACGAAAATCATTTTAAAAATAAAGAAAACCTGCTTGCCATAGCACTGCAGGGCACATGGAAGCACGGCTCCTGCTTCCTTGTCTGCGCACCTCCCACTTCTCCTCATGCACCCACCAGCTATTCCAAACCAGCTCATTTCCTAAGAACGACTTTCTCTCTTCAAAGTCCTGTGCTATGCTGTCTGCTCCACCTAGAATGTCCTTCAAGATCTGGCCTCACTACACACAACTGTAGGTCACCCCTACTGTGCACCCCAAAATATTTATGTCCCTCTAAAATGGCCCTTTAGTTTTGCTAAATAGTGATTATAGTTCTCCACAGAAGTACTAATTCCTCTTCTGTACCCAAAAGGGGGTCGTCCTGAGACCTGAGGGTGTTGAGAATACAGCAGCTACTGGATGAGGAAATCATTCAATATGATGCTTCACTGAAATTCTTGTCACTTGAGCAGAAATTCTCCAGTAGGTAAGAGGGAGGGAGGGAGGGAGGGAGAAAGAGGAGGGAGGGAGGGAGGAAGCAGGGAGATGATGATGATAGATAGATAGATAGATAGATAGATAGATAGATAGATAGATGATAAATAGATAATAGAGAGATAGATAAAGGACAAGATGGATAGATGATTAGACAGATGGTAGATGGTAGATGGTAGATAGAAGATAGATAAATAGAGATAGATAGATAGATAGATAGATGATAGATGATAAGTAAATAGATAGATAAATGATAAGGTGGACAGATGATTAAACAGATAGATGTTAGACAGATAGATGGCAGATGATAGGTAGATAGTTAGATAGATAGATAGATAGATAGATAGGTAGATGATAGATGATTGATAAATAGATAGGTAGATAGATAGATAAATGATAGATAGATAGATAGATAGATAGATAGATAGATAGATAGATAGATGATAGATAGAATAATAAGACTCTGAAATAATAAAAGTCAACACAAGAGGCAGGTGCAGTACTCAGAAATCTATGCATGGCTGACTTTAAACACTAGAATGCTATTAAACTGATTTATATAGAGAAAGTGAGGTGCAGAACAGATGGACGACTTACATAGAACCAACAAGTGGAAAGTAACCAGGAGAAAGAGCTTCAGACTTGGGGACACTTGTCGGTTGGCTCCTTGATTCCTAAACAGTTTTCTATCCTCACAAAAGGATAATTCACAGAGAGCGAGAGGTTGGCCCCAACCCCACACATGTTGACCACCAGAATCCCAATGGTCCCCGCATCACAGTAAACCAATAAGCAATAAAGTTGGGGCCAGCTGGGCAAACAGGAGGTGACTTCAAAGTTCAGTGGACTCCATTCTATCAAGGAGTGTTTTCTGAAACCACAAGTTTATTAGCATTGTGTGTCATTGGACTGAGTGCTTGAATACCAAGCAGCACTCGACCTCCCCATTAGTTCAAATTAATGAGGTGTTATTATAGGCTTTTTTATTCCGCTTGGTGTAAAATTAAAACCAAATAAATAAAACAGTAATTGGAAAGCTCAATGAGGAAGCCATTTAGCTTAAAACTGTCAATGTTTACACCAGTGCTTTACTTAACTATGATTTTACTGTGTAACTCTGTCTTGATTCTTTTAAGCTGAAGTCTAAAAGACAAAAATCTCAGACTTTTCCCCCAAAATTTGATTGCTTCTACCCTAAAATGTTTTTTAAAATATCCCCAACTCTGTCCCACTAAATTAGCAGCTCAGCATCATCTTGGGTCTCCCGCTGCTATGAAACTGCACTGTGTGCATATGTCTGGTATCTTCATTCAGCTTTAGTATCTCCAGGAGAACATATATTTCAGTTTGGATATTTTATAGTAGGGTGACCAACTCATTCTAGTTTGCCCAGGACTTTCCTGATCCCAGGAATGGAAGTTTCACATCCTGAAAGTTCCCTCAGTCCCAAGCAAAGGAACAACTGCTTACACTATTTTTTAGCCTCTTAGTGTCATAAGTACTTTAGGTCCATGAGTCTAATTCGTCACCTCTGTTAAGGTCTCATGCACAGTGTCTGCTTTCCGTGCCCATTCCCTCCCCATGACCTGTGTTGTCCCTACAACAAAGGCTTCTGTTCAGTTTTGAATATGAAATGTCTCCCACATGCTGATATGTTTGAATACTTCATCCTCAGCTGCTGGAGCCTTTGATACACCGGGACTAGGTGAACAGACGCAGGCCTTCAGGGGCAGCCTTGTCCTGCTTCTGGTTTTGTCTCTGCTTTATGGTCTGGGTCATGTGAAAAGCCAGGGTTGCAAGGCCCCGAAGCCAAGGATCAACCCCCCTCGGCTGCCGTGCCTTCTCCACCAGGATGAGGTGTCTGTTCTGAATAAGAACCAAAACAAACCTCTCTTCCTATAGATTACTTCTGTCAGGTATTATTTCACAGGAAAGAGGAAAAAAATGATTAATTCAGCTTCCACCAAGACTTTTAAGCTTCAGGGCGTCATCCTTGTTCAGTGCTACTATTTTTGTTGTTGTTGCTTTGTTTTTTCCTTTGCTTTGTTTCGTTTTTTGAGACAGAATCTTGCTGTATAACCCATGTTGGCCTCCAAGATCCTGTCTCAGCCTCCCAAATGCTAGAATTATGCACATGCCTACCATGCCCATACTCCCATCTTGGAAGAACCCCCTGGCTCCACTGCCACATCTACCTCCAATTCCTTTTTCAAATGCATCATCCCTGTCTTCCTCCATCGCCAAACCCCAGGCTCTCTCATGGCTCTTCCCACAGCCATCTTTCCTACTGAAGCAATGCATTTTCCCTGAATGTCCCTCAGTCCTCCAACTCTGCCCACAAAAACAACACGCACAAGCTCCTTCCCACTGTCCCTTCTCTCCTGAGGACAAGAGCCATAGTCCGATGATCTTATAGAGCAAATACCAAATGCCAACTCATGACCTGATACCTAGTTCATGAAAAATGAAGCCCAGAACCATGCCCCTCTTCCCATCCCACCTAACAACACCCAAACCAGGCTAAAAGAGCCACAGCCTCTTCTCTCCTCCCTCTCCCACATTCCCACATCTCTGCACTTGCAGGTACTAGGGTTCTATCTCCCACACTCCTTGAGATTCGTTCTTCTTCACCCCCACACTGTAATCCATGCCTACTGGAGGCTTTCCCACATCCTCCTAAACCATTAGAACAGGCTCCTGGGTGCCACTCTCTACTCTGAAGCCCTCCTGCCGTCAGAATACCCCAAACATAAATTTAGTTATAACAACTTCACTGTTCTTCACTGCCTCTACAGACAATAGTTCAAGTATTTTAGAATGGGACCTGAAACTTTCCAGCACTTGATTCCAATGTACCTACCTATTCAGGCTCATCTTAGGACACTCCCCTTCACACATGCACACCTAGAATTCTACTTCCTCCTTTCCATCCGAACACACACACACACACACACACACACACACACACACACACACACACTTGTGCGCACCTGTGATGAGTCACTAACCTCTTTCATCCTATTTTGCCCATCACTTTTATGGAATTACTCCTAATGATAATCCACGCGTAGATTTTTGGAATTTAAATGCAGTACAACTATAAATAGGCTTTTCTTTTTATGTTGCCATCATAAGTATTTTTACATCATTATATGGTTTTCAAGACTAATTTGATGGCTATTAACTGTGATGGCTAATTCCATGGGCCAAACTGCTGGAGCTACAGAGTCCCCAGGTACTAGTCTGTGTGGATCCACCAAAGGTATTTCTGGATGACACTGACAGTGGAATTTGTAAACTGAATAAAGCTGACTGCCCTCACAGAATGAGTAAAACATATTCGATGTGCTGGAAGTTTTACTAAACTGCAAGATTGATCATAAAGAATTACTCCTTCTATCTGATATCCCCAAAGGATCACCACCTTCTTCTGACTTCAGACCAGGACTCACTGGAACCCACACCATCAGCTCTCCTGGGTCTGTGGCATTATCATACAACCCAGTTCCCTACAATGTGCTTCCTTCCCTTCCCTTAGTCTCTCTCTCTCTCCCTCTTACCACTCCATACCACCCCTCAACATACACACTCAAGTTATATTTCTCTAGAGAATCTCCATGCACATAGGCCCACACTTTACTGCAACACTTCTCTGCTACAGGATCTTCAGATGACTTCTAGTTTTTCACCACTATAACTATTATTGCAGTGAACATTTTCCTGCACATGAATTTTGTTGTCCTTTTAATTATGGCATCAATATAAATTCCCAGGAGTGGGATTACTGGGTCTAAGTGTGTAGAAATTTGATTCATTATAATTGCTCCAAATTGCTTTTCCAAAGAGACTGTACACAGTCCACAGCTGCCACACCAAGGATCTTATAATTCCCTAGCATGGTCTAAAGACTTTTTAAACAACTACTATTCATTTTAAAGCATGTAAAATGATGTTTCATTACTATTTAATTTGCATTTCTTTTATTATTAATCAGCTGAATGCTTCAAGTGTTTTTAACTCAGCATATTCTGATGTCTGTTCATGTCTCTTGTCTCTATATCAACATGCCGTTGCAGCTGCATCAGTTAAAATATTTTTTTACCAGATTTAGCCCTTTGACTGTCATATTTGATCTAAATACATTCCTGTTTTGTTTTAATGTTTGCTTTGCACTATATCATTATTCACTGATAGAAATCTAGCAAGACTTCTATACAGAAAGTGCTAATTTCTCCCTTTGTGGTTTTAATGGTCAAGATGAAAACAATCCCAATACCCCAGGGTGGGTCAGTTGTGGAATCTGGACACAGAAAAGCACTGGGCTGCATCCTAGTCTACAAAAGGGCAACCGACAAACTCTAGAGCATCAGTTTTCTCATCTATAAGACAAGGAGCAACTCCAGCACTCAGCTGCTCTGACCTTGGATGAGAAAGCACTTCCTGAACTCGACCTTGCACCTGGATTCTGTAAGCAGAAGAGCCACGATGGCAGCCACCTCTGTCCTACGGTCTTGAGGCTAGCTCCACAAATTATTTATTATGTAACTGTGGCTCACTGGAATCAATTTTACTGTTTGATATCTCATATGAACTTTCTTCTAGAAATTTCTACCCACTTACTCAGATTCTCTTCTTGTTTGTGTTCATGGATTATTCACTCACACCTTTTTGTACATACCATCAAAGGGTGGGCTATTCAAAACGGGTAGAATAAAAATGCATCACACAGCGCAAACCAGAGATTAACATTTAGGCCAGTGATTATCCACCTAACACAAGTTTCATTTTCTACTTTGCTTTGGGTGTGGACTTAATTTAATAAAACTATCAGACAGTCAATATTTTCCAGCTAGCAAAGTAGTATATTTTACTGACCAATGAATGGATTAAGAATCAAAAACCCTAAATTCAAATGCTAGTCCTGAGGTACTGTTTGATAGCAAGTCATTGCCCCAAAACTTTGAGAGCTTTGTGCCCTCCAGGAATATTGTGAGACTTCAGAGGGAACACATGTGTGACATGTATGGCAGGGCATTCTTCCTGTTACAACCATGATTCTTACCACAAAGCAGTTGCCCTTAATCTTCTGATATATTCCCCTAGCCTTCCTGTGCCATAAAAACTAAGAGCTTGGACATAAGAGCCTGGAGAGCGTTCAGGCCCCTGGACTTGGTCACTGGTCAGTGTAACTTCCCTGAATTTCAGTCTTCTTATTAGTAAACTGGAGCCTAGAAAAAAAGAATTATGGAGTATGATAAAGAGTTCAGCAGCCTGGAGACACAAATGGTACTGTGCCCATGACGGCACCGTGCCGGTCACTCTCCTTGGTCTTGGACGGTCATTCTCCATCTTTGGGTACTGCATTCTTCACTTGCCCTCAGACAGAAGAATCTAAATACCACAGACTCTCCTGATCTTCCAGGGACAGGGAACAGAGCTCCTCTTCAGAGGCCTCTCTTCCAAGGCCAGAGCTCTGTTGGGCCTTTCTCAAGACTGGAGGCCACAAGGGATTCCCAATGATGATAGCCTTTGGTGCTTTATTACCCCTATTGATTCCCTCAACCCTGCCCCACCCTCCTGTCAACAGCCTCCTCTTGAAGCCACTTCAACACTAATCCTTAGCTTATGCTCTCTGTTTTCTTTGCGATGCTGACTGGAATCTAAGGCAGTCTTGTTTCAATTGATGAGCCAACTCCTCATAGTACTGTCATCCCTACATATGCATAGGTTCTAAATCCTTGGATTCAGCCAACCACAGATGGAACTGTTTTTTAAAATCTAGACATTTCCAAAAAAGCAAAACTTAAATCTGCTAGGTACCATGCACTATGCCGAGTCCACATGAATGATGTGATGAGGGGCACACCCTTCTGTGTCATTTCACTCATCGTTGGCCTGTGTTCCTCTTTAGTAGTCTATTGAGCCATTGAGTTAAGGTATTCATTGAGTCCACTGAGCCTTGTTAGTGGCGTAATGTTTGTATACTGCATAGTGAGGCCTGTGATGTTTGTAATGTTTGTGCACTGCACAGTAAAGCCTGTGATGTTTGTAATCTTTGTTCACTGCATAGTAAGACCTATGATGATTGAACATGTACATTTTTATTGCCATGTTCCCAAAAGAATACAACTAGTGACATATTATGTATATTGTATTTGTAATTATAATAATCTAGAGCTTGTTTTAGAAGGCTTTCTGTAAGATAGATGCAAAGATAGATGCAAATAACTGCAAACACTACACCCTTTATGCAAAGGAAGTGATCATCCATAGGTACCGGTACCCACGGGGGTTCCTGGCACCAATTCTCAATAGATATTGACAGACAACTATACACCAGCTATTAAAGGTCTGACACTTAAACAGAAAAATTTGTTTCTCATGTAGACATGTGGCCTGATCAAAAATTAAATTAAGCATTTTCCTTTATATAGAATTAGCTTAATAGTTGCTTTTAAAGGTATATAATTTCCCCTCGGAAATTTTTTTTTTCTGAATTATCTCAAAAGTCAAGAGATACGTGATTGAACCTAGAACTCACTTCAACAGTTTAACTTGGATCCCAAACTGACTTGCTGTCATATCTTTTGACAAA
Organism: Nannospalax galili; assembly: GCF_000622305.1. Lineage (NCBI taxonomy): Eukaryota > Metazoa > Chordata > Mammalia > Rodentia > Spalacidae > Nannospalax > Nannospalax galili. The sequence continues at coordinate 428,441 of NW_008347891.1, forward strand.
ACTTAGCTGGAATACTGCCTCCCAAATCCACGTGACACCACCCAAGATGCCTGATCTCCGAGCTCCAGTGATGTTTCCTATTAGCACATCGGAGGTCTTCCAGCTTGGACATGTTCACTCCATCAGAGCTCTGGCCAAAGAGCACTGCCAGACTATCCAACACCCAAAAGTGAGGGGAGACCAGAGCTGGGAAGATCTCAACACTCCAAGGTCCCCAGTCTCCTCAATTAGTTCTTTCTCATAAACCCTGCCAAGAATAAAATTAAATCCAAAATAAACTCACACGTTTCTGACACTGGGACCATTTCATGGGCAAAAAGAAGTATTAACAGTTTACACAACAGCAGAGCTCAAGGAGGAAAATGGTCCCTTTAAGGATCATTTTGTCCATTAGCATTACAATGGCATTAAAATGGTATTGCAGAAGAAAACGAGCTGTTAATATATGTTTTTATTTGCAATGATGTCAGGTTTACTTAACTATAAAAAGCAACGTACAGATTAGGACTGTTCTTTCTAAGAAATCTGTGCTTGGGCAGAGAAATACAAAGCAACTGCAGATAAATGCAAAATAAAACATACATAGGAAGCCAGGAGTGGTGACCCACACCTTTAATCCCAGCACTCGGGAGGCAGAGGAAGGTGGATCTCTGTGAGTTCAAGGCCAGCCTGGTCTACATAGTAAGTTCCAAGTCAGCTGGGGCTACAGGGAGGCCCTGTCTCAAAAACTAAAAAAAAAAAAAAAACCCAAAAAACAAAACAACAACAACAACAACAACAAAATCCCACATGTATGGGAAGAAAAACCACTCAGAAATTTGTATTTTGTAAAAGCATACTTAACTACAAAAGGATTTCATCTCTCAAATGCCAATCTTGGGGAAACCTATGTGGTCTAAACTAGTAGTCACATATGAAAATTCATCATGTACTTGATTTCTTTGGGGAATTACCTATACATATCCTTTCTTTCCATTAAAAATAAAATCAGTCTGTTCATCTTTGTTCAACTTCAAGATATTGGGCCAGCATTTGCTGCCAAGTCTGATATGCTGAGTTTGATCCCTGTGATCCACAAGCTGGAAGGAGAGGAGAGAGGAGAGAGAGAGAGAGAGAGAGAGAGAGAGAGAGAGAGAGAGAGAAAATATAACAAAAAAATCAGAGGACTTGAATCCCTACCTATTTAAACCACTGGTAGAAGAGTTTCTTAAGTAAACTCCCACTTATAAGTAGAATTGTTAATCCACAACAGGGAAGTTCAACAACTAAGTGTCCTAGGACCTAAAGTAACACAGGTCATTGGAATCATTACCTCTAGAACAAGCCAACTGCTAGAAATAATTCAGATTTACATTTACTTTTATGTCACATATATTTAAGCAAACAAAATCACAAAGACTCTAATTGAATTTTATCTTTACTATCATACATGTACACATGTACATGTATCTTTCAAATACATAAACTTCTGTATTTTGATGCAGAGATGGAGTTGATTAAAGATATTTTAACATAGATCTTAAGCTTAACATACATTTTAATCTTAGAAAGAAACACTCAAGGAAAGAATAAGACTTTCCCAAGAATGGGCATGGGCTTTTCAGGAGAGAGTCACAAATAAATGTTTTGGGGGGTGATTTTGAGTTTGGGGGGAGTTTACACTGCCCATTCTTTTAAAAATATTTTTATTAATGCTTTGAGGACTTCAGACAATGTATTCTGATCATATCCACCTGTTCCAACTCTTCCCAAATACACCCCCACTTCCCTACCCACCTTACCTCGTGTTCTCTTTGTTCTTCCCCATCATATCCAACGTGTGTCCTCCTAAATACTCTTGGATATGAAACCTGCTGTGGACTACCAGGGTCATGCCCTTAAAGGAAACTGTCTCTTCATCTTCTATCAGTTACCAAATGCCACTAGATCCTCAGCTGGGGTGGTAGTTCCTGGCCACCTTCCCCTTCCCCTTGCTGGGATTTTGTCTGCTTTCAGTATGAAAAAAATAGATACTTTAAAGCATTCTAAGAAATTATAGATTAAATGACAATATACTCATCAGTTTTAACAAAGAGTTTTGGGTATATGTAGGAAAGCTTTCTGCTCTAAAAATGTTTCTCAGAGGCTCATCCTTTAACATGGAAGTAAAATCTATAAACATTCAAAACATATGTGGGTAAATAATTTTATGCTCTTTATACTTAAACAGAAATATATCTGTTAAAATCATTTCCTGAAACGATCTTAGAGATTAAGGGAAAGGTTTCTGTATCCACAGAAATAGAATTCGTTGATGTTGGAAATCCAACCCTAAGATATACCTTTAGTGTAAGCAAAACAGGAGTTTTATAGCCTGTAAAACGTTCAGTTCTCCCTAAGGAAAGAACAGAGCCCTTGCTAATCTTTAGCATGACTTGTAAGATACACATCTTATCTCAAAGTCACAGCAGCCTCCTGGAGGGCAATGGTGTAGAGTCTAATCAGACGGCAGGAAGGGGCACATGGTCTGCTGAACTGGCCTCAGTGTCCTTCAGGACAGCCTGGGCCAACACTAAATTCATGCCTCTAGCAAAAGCCTGCCATTTATAGTGGGTGCTTAGTCACAATTTGTAAGGAAATCCGTAAACAACAATAAAATCTACAGTGTGCTCTGGAACCGTACACTTAGTAGCACCCCTTACATGGGAGTCTATCATCGAAGCTCAACGGGAAGCCACAGGGCCCCCGAGGTTCCAGACTTTGAACTGTACGTCATGCACATTGGGACCCTGACACAGAAGTTGACTGAATAATCTTATATAGTCCTAAACAAAGGGAATGTTCAAACACTGGGGTCAATTAATAAGATAATTAAGTTTCTAAAACAATTCTGGCGCAATCCAAAGGTTCCACAGTTCGGACAATCAGATGTAGACTGCCAACAGCTTTCGCTGGGTATCTTGTACTACCACCGACCTGATCTCTCCCACACATGCCACTCGTTGAAGTATTTACCCTCAAAATTTCCAAGGACTCCTTTTGTCTTCGCGTGACCTACAACATGACATGGCGATTCTACAGTCTGAACTCGGCTTACAGAAGTTTTAGTCAGTAACTTGACTCAGGTGATCCATTAAGTTTTATTTAGTTCTTCTATTTATACATATGGTACATATTAAGACATTTATGATAGCACAAAGCATGCTGGGAGAAACCTTTGCCTTAAACTTCATAAAGTAAAACAACTGCCCCAGTTGATATTTTTCTGACATTTTAATACTTTGCTTCCACACCTCTCTAATTGTATTGTTCAACTTTGACCTGGGAAAGAATGACAATCTCAAAGAAAAGAATCATTTCTAATACATTCCCAGGGAGAGTTCAGATGACTCCATGGATAAATTAAAGGTATGTGGAACTGTGATTTCCTGCCAAAAGCATGGCCCATATTGCACCATGCCATTGAAGGGTAGAGAGGAAAAGGGAGGGGAAGGGAGGGGATGGAAAAGAGGGAGAGGAAGGGAGGGAGGAAAAGGAGAGACGAAGGAGGGGAACTACAGTAACTAACACAGGCCAGCGAAGCAGAGAGCACTAAGGTTTTAAAGTGCATAAATTCCTCAATAAATCCTGCGTTTCTGCAATATGAATCCTTCTTGGCCTGTACATTCAGATTAAACACCACTCAGATTCAAGGCTTGTTTATCTCTTTTACAACTGGAAGTTTTCCTGTGAAGAACTTCTATGAGCCCCTTCAGTATAATGTGCCCTTAAGTCATCTCGTTTGTCAGAGCTACAGTTTCACAAGCTTGGACCCTAATGGGTGCTAAATCAACAATTAGGAATTTATTACTGCCTTTGAAGCTTTTGTAATATTTGCTTGTGATGGTTTGTCTGAGTTATTGGGGATGAAAAGGCATTCATTTTTATATCAAATTACAGTCTATTTTTTAAAACACAGCACAATTTAATTTCCAAAGGAATATGTTTTGCATGTCCATCATATTTATGTACTGAGCATATCCATCCATGTATTTAAACAACACAAGACATAGTACATCAGTATGTGAAATAGAATACTCATTTGTCTTGATTTATTTCTTTCTTTTTAAAATTTATTTTTATGTGTATGAGTGTATTGCCTGCATGTATGTAAGTGCACCCATGTCGTGCAATGCCCATGGAGGTCAGAAGAGGACGTTGGAGAACTCTGGAACTGGAGTTACAGATGGTTGTTACGCACATGCTCTTAACCGTGAGCCATCCCTCCAGTCCCTATTTCTATTTCTTTCATGTAACAATATTATTTGTCAAACTCAAAAGTCTCCTCAGTACCACCTCATAAGACAATTATGGAAATTATTAAACATTTTTTACTTTCTGGAATGGTTAATGTTATCAAATACATAGGATCTAGAATCTCCTGGGAGAAAAGACCCTGGGCCTGCCCATGAAGGATTATCTACATCACGTTACCTGAGGTGGAAAGTGTGGGCCGTACCACATTAAGTGTAGACAGCACCACTCCATGGGCTGGGGTCCTGAACTGTACAAGAAAGAAAGGTGAACACAAGCGTTCTTCACTCTTTGCTCCCTGACTGTAGACACCATGTAACCAGCTGCTTCAGGTGCCTGCCACCACATCTTTCCTTCCATGATGAACTGCACCCTCAAACACTGAGACAAAATAAAACTTCCTCCCTTAATTTGTCAGATATTTTGCTATGACAATGAGAAACGTAACCAATATGCCTTCATGTTCGTGTGTGCCTGTGCATGTGTGCACAGCATGCATGGAGAAGCCAGAGATCTGCCTCAGTGTCATTCCTCAGAATCCTTTGACCTTTTGTTTTAAGACAGGCTCTTTCAAAATCCGGGAACTGGCCAAGCAGGATTGGCTGGCTGGCCACGGAGCTTCAGAGGTCTGCCTGTCTCTACCACCAGTGCAGGATTACAAGCAAATGCCACCACACCTGGCATTCTTACCTAGGTTCTGGGGATCAAGCTCATATTATACTTGAACAATAAGCATTTTACTATCTTTCCAGCCCCTTATCACCTTTTCAACAAACAGCACCAAATGAGGAAAACAGCCATGTTCCGTATTCCTACTCCAGCAAAGGATTTGGTAGAAGCCCAGGCACCAACGATCAACTTACTATCTTTCCAGCCCCTTATCACCTTTTCAATGAACAGCACCAAATGAGGAAAACAGCCATGTTCAGTATTCCTACTCCAGCAAAGGATTTGGTAGAAGCCCAGGCACCAACGATCAAGTGTACATGCAACATACATGCACCTCTGCCTACCTCTGTCCACCTGGAAAATGAATACAAAGGCCACCAGGCTCTCCAAAAACTCCCACCGGCAGCCAACACAGCCAATGACACCAATCCATGAGCAGGGAAGCCTGGTTCAAGTAGAACACACAACCTCTAGCTCAAAGACCTCAGATCCAAGTTGTCTCTGGTTTATGGAGATTTCACCCAAGACTGGAATTTGGCCTTCTACTGTAATTTTCACAATCAGAAATCTGTTCTCCTTGAAGAAGATTCCTCTTTGTCATCAGTCACCCTGGGAACATGTTATCTCATGACTATGTCTTATCCATCACATTAAGTATATCATAGGAACAATGTCTAAACCTTGCTTAATAACTACCAGGTAACCTGCAATTAACCCATATGCTTTCTATTCGTTCAAGGCAAGCATTAATCTGATTTTACAGCTAAAGACAGTGGAGCTCCTGTACTCTGTTAGGCCTGCCTAAGGTCTCTCCCATGACTGAACAATAGAGACAGAAATAACCCTGAGTGTGCATGGCTTTGGAGCCACTTGGATTTTTCTGTAGAGTGGTATTCTCTCAACTATGCTAGAGTTCCCAAACTTTGGTCAGAGCCTCTCAAAATGCAGCTTTCATGAGGCTTATTTCTACCTATATATCTCCATATTCTAGATACAGGATGTCATTTACAGAACTCACTTCCCACAATTCTTCTTCCTCTTTGTCTTGGTCCATTTGTGCTGCTATAACAAAACACCACAGACTAGATAATTTTAAATGAAGAGGAATTTATTATTTATTCTCTCATAGTTCTGGAGGCTGGAAGGCCCACCATCAAGGTTTTAAGAGTTCGGTTGGCTGGTAAGGGCTACATCCTCTGGAAGGGAGAGTGTCAGATCCTCACCTGGTGGAAGGCAGTTCAGGTGAGCTGAACACTGTGCAAAGCCATTAATCTCATTCATGAGAAGGGCACTCAAGACCCAATCACATCCTAACACCATCATAACAGACATAAAGTTTTAATGGTTGAACGTGGAGCAGATACATCCAAATCATAGCATGCAAATAGAGATAGCAATCACAAAGAACGGCATCTGCTAATGCTCCTCTCTCTCACCTAACTTTATCCATCTTTGTTCCCGAAAAGCATGTAATTTGCATATAGCATCTACAGGAGTATGTGTGTATTCACAGACAACTCAACTTACAGGAAAGAAACTGCTAAAAATATGAACTAGGTGAAAGGGTGCAGGAAACGTTTATTACAAACTAAAAGCAACAGAAATCCCTCTGAATCCCTATATCCAAGAGGGCACAGGAAAAGACAGTGGACTTTCTCATGAGCCACCAGGTCCTTACCTGGATTTTGTGACGAAATAAAAAACAGAATGGTTAAATTGTCTATTTTTTATTATATAATTTGAATAATTCTGATCATATTAGTTGTCCAAAGCAAATGAAAGCTTTTACACGTGCTGGGGTGTAGGAGGCTAGGCATGAAAGCAACAGCACAGGCGCACCCTGCTTCCTGTTGATGAACAGGAAGACGCTGACCAGAAATCTGCCCTGGCATCTAGAAACCAACAACACATCCATAACTCCAATAAAAGGACACCAATGGGACATAAGGGACCAATGGGAGGAGGGAAGAGGGTATAAAGAAGACTCCTGTGTTCACAATAAATGAGCTCGCTTGCACATTGCCTAGTGAGTGTCCCGGAGTCTGTGTCATTGACTTCGTGACTACTTCTCCCCTGCCCCCGCGGGGAGGAGGTCAAGGGACCTTGGCTGCAACATCTGGTGCCCAGCGTGGTAGATGGACCCTGCGTTGATCTTGGCGATCTACACCCTTTTCGTTTTTCTCTTCTGGATCGTCATTTTTGCAATCTGCTGCGCCGACTGCACCCCCCCTTGACCTTT
>NW_008347891.1:435715-447847 GCF_000622305.1 Nannospalax galili
AGAACCACAGACACCCTCCAGACAGGGTGTCCCATGACCGGAGACACCGTGTGGGCATACGGCCGTGGCCTTACGAACCTCGGAAGTCCCCCCACCAAGCACACTGATACCCCATTCCTAAACACCACCTTTCGCTCTTCTTCCTCCCTTACTTTCATTTTTGGTTGGAACCACAGACACCCTCCAGACAGCGTGTCCCACGACCGCAGACACCGTGTGGGCATACGGCCGTGGCCTTACGAACCTCGGAAGTCCCCCGACCAAGCACACTGATACCCCGTTCCTAAACACCACCTTTCGCTCTTCTTCCTCCCTTACTTTCATTTTTGGTTTCGATATTTGCCTCCTTTCTATCAAAACTGGTGACGCAACCACCAGTTAAACGCCCTGAGGGCAGTGGCCGTTCTCTTAAATTTGCCAGTGGATTTGCCTGCAGGCTCCCCATTGCTCAAAACTGTGAAATCCCCTCCGCCTTCTCAGTAAGGCTGGTCAGACCGTTTCCTTTTTCCGGGTGGCTTCCTTTCTCTTACTTTCAAGTGTATTTTGTCTGTCTGTGCCCCCCTTTCCCACTCCCTTCCTACAACATGGGCAACTTCCCATCCCACTGCAAAGAGCCCCAAATTTCAGCCCTCAAATCCTTGCTTACATCCCTTCGGATTAGGATTAAACACAGTCACCTACAGGACTTTTGGAAAGAGGCTTCAATCCTTGCTCGGTGGATCTCCCCCAAAAGCATGTGGGATCCTGACATGTGGATGGGGTTCTCTTCCTAGCAAGGAAACGGGAGGTTCAAGAAGGCAAAACACCACCCGCCCCTTTTGTCCCTATTTTGTTGGGCATCCTCAGTTCCATTAAAGCAGGCTCTACTGAGAAGATCCTTAAATCTTTTAATGACCACTGCCAAGACCAGAAAATGGTCGCCCTTTCTATTCCGTCACCACCTCCACATGTCTTTGTGGTTAACTTGGGCCCCGATGGGGCTTAACAGCCCTGGATTCCTACGCCACTGTCGGATCTATCCCTGATCCATAAAGCCTGCAATGACAGCTGCCCTGACTCGGCTTATTTTGAACAGATCCTTAACCAATGGAGTCAGACATTACAGACACATTATGACTGGTACCACCTTCTTAAAGCAGTTCTCGATCCCCCAACCTTCCTGACATGGAGGGCTTCTTATCAAGATCTAGCTAAGGGCCAAGCTAGGACCAATGCCCTCAATAATGTGCCAGTCTCACTTGATATGCTCCTGCGCCATGGAGCCTTTACCACCCCCGTCAGCCAGGCTCAGACTGGAGATGCACGTTATTTTAAACAAGTCCATCAGTTGGCCTTTCAGGCCCTAAGTCCTGCTCGCCGAAGGATCCCTCGTCCTATTTCCATAATCTCATTCAAGCCCAGGGTGAATCCTTTATGGACTTCTTGACCCAGGCCACCACTGTGGTCAAGCACCGTATACCCTACAGCCCCCATCAGGAAATGCTTTTAAAGCATCTGGTTTGGGAAGGCCTTAATCCACTGACTCTCACTCTCACTGCCCTGGTACAAATGGAAGGCATTAATAAATGGATCAGAGATCTTGATTACACACAGGGACACATTCAGGTGCTAACTGCTTCCCTTTCTGCCCTGCTCACTGACCGCCACCCTCCTAATCAGGTGACCCCCCTGACTGGGTTTGCTGGGGTTGTGGTAGCCCCAGCCACTTATGCTGGGACTCTCCTAAAGGTCTTCCTAAGACTAAATGTCCTAAATATAACAAAGGATTCCATTGGGCACGTGATTGCCGCTCCTCTCCTGCTGCTCCTTTAAACTTATCCTGGGGCAACCCTCAGCCCTGAAAGTAAGAGGGAAACAACAAAACATTTTTTGGACTCTTCCCCTGCTCTCTCATTCTCCTATGATGACCATTTATCTTGACAGCCTCCCGATAAACAGTCTGGTCGATACAGGGGTTGACGTAACCATCATCACAGACGATGAGGCCCTAAGATTCTCCCACTGGAAGTTCAGACCTGGCCCTCTGATCACAGGAGTCGGAGGACAGCAATCTTCTCATATGACCCTTCACCCCGTCCAATGGAAGGACTTGGACGGTAGTGAAGGGACCTTCTATCCCATGATTGTGGATGTCCCCCACGTCCTTCGGGGACGTGACCTCTTGGAAGAGATAGGGGCGGTCCTGACAATGGATGATAGAGCCTTTCTTGAGGACATCATTGATCACGATTCCTCTGGCCTCTCAGGCCACCCTATGGAACCCCTTCACCCCCAATCCTAAGGGCCACTGCTCCCCTGGGCGACGTCAAAACACCCCAGCCTGTCCCACTGACATGGCTGTCTGACGACACTGTATGGGTAGATCAGTGGCCTATTGTTGAACCCAAGCTCTCTGTCCTTAAATCCCTAGTGGAGGATCAATTCAATCTGAAACACATGGAACCTTCCTTGAGTGAACAATACGCCCATTTTCATCATCAAAAAGAAATCCGGTAAATACTGTCTGCTTTAAGACTTGCGGACAGTAAATGCCAAGATGGAGAAAATGGGCTTCCTACAACCTGGCCTTCCCCATCCAGCTGCTATTCCCCCTAACCATCACATATTAGTGCTTGACATTAAAGACTGCTTTTTTCAAATCCCCTTGGCGCCACAGGATCGGCGCGCTTTGCTTTCACTGTCTGGGAAACTAACCTACAATGACCTGCAGCAAGGTTTCAATGGAAGATCTTACCTCAGGATATGAAAAACAGCCCGACCATATGTCAAATCTATGTTAGTAGGGCTCTCACCGAGATACCGTAAGGAGTGTTGGTTATACACTATATGGATGACATCCTGCTTGCCCATCTGAGTCCCTCCCTCCTTAAAGAAATTTTCACCTTAGTCCTTAAAAACTTAAAACTCCTTAATCTTTTTATTGCCCCCGATAAAATCCAGTATGCACCCCCTTTCGTGTTCCTGGGATACCACGTCAGTTCAAAAATAAAACCGCTTTGCCCAGGGATCATACCCTACAACTCTTACACTCTCAGTACCTTTCAGGAATTGTGTGGAACAATTAACTGGCTCAAGCAATTCCTCCCCATTCCCGATCACAAAATGAGATCGCTCTTTTTGCTTCTCGAAGGCCATGCTTCCCCAGCCAGGGAAGTCACACTCACACAGAGGCAAAAAATCTCCTTGTTAAAGCAAGATCCCTTCTCCTTTTGGCCTCGCTAGAGCGATATGACCCCTCTAGGCCCCTGCTCACTCTTGTGATCTGGACCCCTACCAGCATGCTGGGAGCATTATGGCAACAGGGACCTCTCCTTTGGCTACATATAGCCCACTCTACTCTTGGAGAGTCACTTCCAAATTTGATCTGGCCTTCCAATTGGGACTTAAAGCTCTTCAGGCAGCCCACCGCATGTTTGGTAGGGAGCCAGATAAGGTTATCCTCCCATTTTCATTAAGGGACTCCCAACCTCTGTGGGTGAATTCTGTCCATTTCTAGTTAATTATGTCAGGTTTTACAGGAACCTTGGAAAATCACTTTCCACAAGATAGGTGATTAGCTGCTCTCCCTTCTATGGAGATTATGATCAATGCCGTCTCGCGCCCATCCAACCACCCCCTGCCCACCAGTGCTATAGCTTTCACAGATGCTAATAAATCTACCTTTGGCCTTGTTATCATTAAAGAGGGCTCAGATGATCTGCATTATTGTAGAGATAACCCAGGCTCCGTTCAACTAGGGGAACTCCTAGCTATCCTTATCGCCCTTGAGATATGCCAATCTGAGTCCATCAATATATTTTTTGACAGCCTATATGCAGTTCAGACAAGCAGGACAGTATCTTTTGCCAGGCTTAAGGGTTCTCGAAATCCCATTTCGATTGCTATGCAATCACTACAAGACCTCCTAGAAAATAGTATCCCTGGTTCATTTCCCTATGAGGTCCATTTCCAGTTAATGATGTCAGGTTTTACGGGAACCTTGGAAAATCACTTTCCACAAGATAGGCGATTAGCTGCTCTCCCTTCTATGGAGATTATGATCAAAGCCGTCTCGCGCCCATCCAACCACCCCCTGCCCACCAGCGCTATAGCTTTCACAAATGCTAATAAATCTACCTTTGGCCTTGTTATCATGAAAGAGGGCTCAGATGATCTGCATTATTGTAGAGATAACCCAGGCTCCGTTCAACTAGGAGAACTCCTAGCTATTCTTATAGCCCTTGAGATATGCCAATCTGAGTCTACCAATACTTAGACTCCCTCAATCATTATGGAGATAACCCCCGGGGCCTTTTGCCCAATGCGCTCTAGCAGATGAATGTTACGTACCACCCTCCTTTTGGAAACCTTAAATACATCCATGTGAACATAGACACTTACTCCTCCTATGTTTTTGCCATTGCCCAGTCAGGTGAAAGGGCGACACATGTGATTAAAGCTATAAAATCTGCCATGGTAGTCATGGGGGTACCCTGGGCCGTTAAGACTGATAATGGGCCTACCTACCCCTCTCGGCAACTTTGAAATTTTCTATTAGAATGGAAGATAGACCACGCCTGTGGTGTTGCTTACAACCCACAGGGGCAGGCCATTGTAGAAAGAGCTAACAGAACCTTAAACTTTAAAAAGGGCAGCAAGTCCTGAGTCAAAAAGGGACACTCATTTGGCTGACATGGAGACGTTGTTCTCCTTCAATTTCCTATCTTTTGATGATAAGGGCCTCAACCCTGCTTACAAGCATTGGGCCTACCTCCCAAGAAGCACCCCCCTCCCATTGGTAAGATGGAGGGACCCTATTGCCAATGGCAACCCCCCATTCCTCTGCTAACACAAGGGTGAGGGTATACTTGTGTTTTTCGACAGGATACTACCCAGCCAATATGGGTCCCGTCCAGAGACGTGAGACCAGCCATGGATCAAGAAAACCTGATAGATGCTTCTTCTATATGATCTGTCTACTATTGGTAAGAGCCATGTCAACGATAGACCGGTGGGCCCTGGTGCCTCTCCCTCCAATCCTGTTGCCCATCAATGTGGATTCCCCTGCTTTCCTAGTTCTCTTTACTACCAATTCCTCCACAGGGCTCCCATATATGGATACAGTAGACATCGCTACCCCAACTGAGGGCAGCTGGAATCTATACAATGTCCTCTGTTTTACCACTGATCCCGCCCCTGGCCCTTGAGCCAGATTATTCAACACAACTATGGCAGATTTCATTGGAAACTATTCCAAGGGACAATACTTCTCATTGACTGGCTACATGGTGCTGATAGAACTGATAACAACAACCTGTTTTACAAATAGTTGCCCAAATTTACAAAAGCCCAACCTTCACAGATGTTGCCCAAGCGACTGGACCACTGACTTAAATATTCCCATCACTTGGGAAGAGTATCTACCCATCCCACCTTCTAAAACAGATCATTTCTTTAGAATACCAAATGTAACTTCCTTGGGCCTTTGGAAACAAATGCTGACTAATGTATCCAATCCATATCTCCCAGCTGGGTCCCCTTCTCAATTAAATCAATTCAACCCTGTCTTCAGCTCCTGGAACCTTTGCGGCCCATCCACCTGCCTGGACATCCATCCACTTGCTTTCCTATGTGGAGCCATCTTGGCTAATGGGACATACACTGGCTCCAATGTCACTGATGGTTGGCGCAATCAGGCAAATCTTACACAAGTCAATCATACATCCTTCAATGCTACCTCTGTCTGTGTGTGGCCCCCTTTCTTCTTCTTACTCACTAATTCATCTAACACCTCCTTGGTCTGCGCAAATAGGACCTGTCTCCTTGCAGCATGTTGGACCCCCACACATCAACGGGCCATCATCATGCAGGAACCAGCCGCCATATGGTTCCCAGTGACGTTGGATTCTCATTTTCACTCTGTACAATTCATGGAATGAACCGAGGTTGCCTTAACTAGGAACAAGTGCGATTTTGGCATTACCGCTGCCATCATCACCGCTATTCTATTGGCCATGGGGGTCTACTGCGGCGGTGGTATCCCTGACCCAATCCACAACTACTACCATCACACTCAATGAGGTAATAAGCAAACCCGCCACTACCCTCCACACTCAGGATTTAATAAACCAACACCTTTACAGTGCCATCCATATTCTACAGCAACAAATTGACTTGCTGGTGGAAGAGATAGATACAATTAGAGAAATGACCCTACTTGCCTGTGACCCAAGGTATAAGGATATCTATTTGACCCCTTACCTGGTCTCTAATATCACAGTAGCTAGAAAAAATTTAAAGGATTACATTACAGGCTCATGGTCCAATAAATTCCTCAATTACACCATCCAATTACGAGGACAAATTATTGCTCTTAATTATACAAGAGCTCCAGTTATAGAATTAAATACCACATTCCTTGAACAGATCTGGGAAAATCTAAAGAAATTTTTTGACCCATCCTGATGGTCACTTGGGCCCTCTTGGGTTGCATAGCTATTGCATTAATCCTCTTGTTCAAGTTTCTTTTTCAGCACATCCGTAGACCAAAGGCCGCCAACAAAGCCACCTTACAGATCCTCATGGCTCTATGAAATCCCGATAGGGGCCCACCTACTGAAGTATCCAAGCTTGCTTCACCTAAATAAACAAAGCTTTGGGCTAAATGCCACCTCCTAAGAGCTAGCCCACCACCCTGGCAGATCTCATGCTCTCTGAAGGACATCTAGGTCAAAGCCGGTGGTCAATGATGGGTAAGATTCTCCCACAATAAGTCAACCTAAGACAGGATTGGGCATAAGGCTAGATGCACACTCCGATGATGGGTAAGGCTCATGTGTAGGGAGAGCAACCTACGACAGACACAGCTTCATAAAAATGTCCTAAGACCTGAGAGGACAGTTAGCCACTGCCTCCCCCGAGATTGCCAACAATTTAAAACAAAAAATGGGTGGATTGTAGGAGGCTAGGCATGAGACCAACAGTGCAGGCACACCCTGCTTCCTGCTGATGAGCAGGAAGACACTGACTGGAAATCTACCCCAGCAGCTAGAAACCAACAACACATCCACAGCTCCAATAGAAGGACGCCAATGAGACATAAGGGACCAATGGGAGGAGGGAAGGGGGTATAAAGGAGATGCCTGTGTTCACAATAAATGAGCTCGCTTGCACACTGCCTAGTGAGTGCCCTGGAGTCTGTGTCATTGACTTTGCGCCTACTTATCCCCTGCCCCTGAGGGAAGGAGGTCAAAGGGACCTTGGCTACAACACTGGGGGATTGCCAGGATGAGAATTTCATAAATGTTATAATTTGGAACTTTCAGAGAGCAAAAGCCAGGGGGCATGCTGACAGGAGGTCTTGGAACCCCTGAGTAGCCCCAAATGCATGTGAGCACCATGGGGGAAGGAGCTAGAGATGAAAAGCAAGATGCAAAGAAGTAGAGAAATGAAGGCTCTTCAAGTCCAAGTAAAAGTAGCCAGTGTGCTAGATTTCGGAGATCACTACACCACATAGAGGTGCTGCTATCACACATAGAACTTGTGTCCTTGTAGGAACACTTCTGGCTAGTCAGTCAGTTACATTTCTTGATACGTATAATGAGGCATGACGTATGGACCACAAAGTGCCCTCACCAAGAAGTACCTACCTTGGAAGGCTAAGACATAGGAAGTAAACACAAAATAATGGCTGATGCCTCACAAGTAAGTTGACCACTTTATTACAGAACCTGTGGGGAAAACCTGCATGCTGTTCAGACTAGTCAGAGCTTCAGGGACATAAAAGTAGCTTTTAAAGATGAAAAGGGATAAGAGATATTAAGGCAAGACATGCAATCAAGGCAGAGGACACAGGAAGAACAGGAAATCTTGGAGACACTGGAATGAACCTGATAGGAAACCTGCTGGACTTCGGGAGGGAGATCCAAAGAGAGACAAGCGGCTGGATGCTGGATTGTGATGATGGACCTTGGGCTTGAAAGGGGAATGAAAGAAAGCCAAGTGCATTTGTAAGTACTAGACAAACAGATTTGGAATACAAACATGATCAGAAGGAGCAGTACCAATGCCCAAGCTAACTTAGAAGCTGTTGGTCACTTATCACCTTCCCCTCACCTTTCCCTCTGCCACAGCTCTGACTCCAGCCAGAGAAAATTCTCTGCTCTTAAGGGCTCTCATTATTCCAATGGCCTGGGTAATTCAGGACAATCTTATTTCAAGCCCCATTATCTTAAATGCATATGCAAAATTCTTTTTGCCGTGCAATATACGGGAGTAGGCAGAATCATACACTGTCCCTTCAAAGATGTCCAACATCCTAATCCCTGAAACCTGCCAATGTGTTGTAGGGCAATGCAAGGTGGTATTGAGTTTATGTCTGGAATTAAGACTGTCAGTCAGCTTCCTTTAAAATAGAGTGATCATCCTGCATCATCAAGGTGGGCATGTATTAGTTTGATTTGCATAGTTTGTCGAGGATACCTACATAAACCACTTGGAGAAGGAAAGCTTTATCTGGGTTTATCATTTTGAGGGTTCAATCCATGGTCATTTGCCCCCAT
Organism: Nannospalax galili; assembly: GCF_000622305.1. Classification (NCBI taxonomy): domain Eukaryota; kingdom Metazoa; phylum Chordata; class Mammalia; order Rodentia; family Spalacidae; genus Nannospalax; species Nannospalax galili. The sequence goes on from NW_008347891.1 coordinate 444,256, forward strand.
AGTGGGAAGAAGGAGAACTCTTCCCTTAGGAGAGGAAAAGAAAGGAGAGAGGGAGAGAGCAAGAGAGAGAGAGAAAGAGAGAGAGAGAGAGCCATCTCCTCAGGAATGAGATATCCTTCAGGACTAACCCCTAATGATCTACTTTATCCAACCAAATCCCACCTCTTAAATTTTCCAGAACCCCAAAATTAGCACCACTAGCTAGGAACCAAGCTTCTAAGCATGAGACTCTGAGAATATTTCATATTCAAATCATGGCAGAGCCCAATATAATCACAAGTTTTCTAAATGTAGATAAAAAATGGCTCAGCAAAGAATGGTGCCCTAGGAGGAAAAACCTGACTGTCATTGGACACAGAAGGGGTCTATGGAGCATGGGTGATTTCAAGTAGTCAGAAGAGGCAAAGAAACTGATTCTCCTCTGCAGACTCTGGAAGAGACTCCAAGTCAGAGATGCTTGACTTGAGCCCAGTGAAACCCACTTCAGACTGCTGACCACCTGACTGGTTAGATAATACTATACTGGTTTTTAAAAATATTTTATTTAGTCTTTTATGTGTATAAGTGTACTGCCTACATGTATGTTAGTGTACCTGTGTCATGCAATGCCCAGAGGTCAGAATAGTGTGTCGGATCCTCTGGAACTGGAGTTATAGATGATTGTCAGCCACCATGTGGGTGCTGGGAATCAAACCTGGGTCCTCTGCAAGAACAACCAGTGCTCTTAACTGCTGATCCCTCTCTCCAGCCCCCACAGCTATACTGTTTTAAACCACTGTATTTTCAATAATCTGTTATATCAGCACAAATGAATACATGTAACATTCTTGAGTTTCAGGAATTAAGGCGATCATAGTAGGACAGCAGAGATATTCGGCCTACTGCAGACATGTGCTCACCTAACTTGATTGAATAGAAAGCTGCAAGAATCACCTAGACTTTCTGGTGTCCACACTACATCAAAGGACCTATTCTGGAAGTCCACTGTGAGTGTAGCAGGCTAAGTATTTAAGGCACCAAGCATGGGGTGTGACTCCTAAAACACTCTACAAATATAAACATTACTCCTACATCACTGCTGACGGCAAGGCCAACTCCCTGCGTCTAGCAGTCCGGCCCACCCAGCCTCTTCATGCCAGTTGTAACACTTATCTCCTGCTCTGATCAACAGCTTCCTTTGGCCTTTTTTGACCCTTTCCCATCTCCTCTCCTCTCTCCCATCTCCCACATTCTCCTCAAAAGCTTTCTCTGATCCTTTGCCCCTCCTCACTTACAAGTGTAGCTCTTCCCTAAATTCCTTCCCATCCAAGTCCTGATAGCTGAACACAGGAAGCAGGAAGAGCTGTCTGGAGTGACTCCCTCTCCTGAAGAAAAGGGAAGAATCTGGGTCAGGATAAATCAGTCCAGTTCCTGCTGCACTAGCTCCTTGAACAGAGCAAAGGAACTACCCAGAAGCTGTGGTCCTGAAACTTCCTCTGGGAGGAACAAAACTGAGGAAAGAGCCCCAAATCTGATGACATCAGGAGGTAGCCTGCAGGACCGTACGAGAGTGGAGAAGGATGTGAAGGAGCCATCGGCAGCCAAACAGACGTCTTGTAATATGTTTACATTCTTTTCCATTTTAAATTTGAAGGTTTACTTTCACTTATATTTTCCTGACTTCTGAACACTTTCTTCCACAAAGGCTGAAGAGTTCTTGAAGTAGCCACTGGAACCTGGTGGCATCATTTCCTCCTCAGTGGTAGTATCTGACAAGTGTGGTCATTGCCCTTGCTTAAGGGATACATTCACGCAGTGACATTGTAGACTACGATCTACTTCAAACAAATGAGCTAGAAAGATCAGAGGTTATAGCTATTCAAAGAAGTTTACTAATAAGAAAGTGCAGTTTGGAGCATGGAGACATAGGTCAAAAAGGCCTTTGTGGGGAGTCAACATGATAAGCATCCTGAGGGGAGAAGAAAAAGGGACCCACACTTAGGTGGACAGAGAAAGCAACTTGTAGTAAAAGTAGCAAAATGTATAAAGACTTTTCTCCTCAGTATTTCTTCAAATGAGTTAGAAATGGAAGCTATGTTTTGTAGTGCTGGGGAGTGAGCCCAGGGCCTTGCACAGGCTGGGAAGTGTTCTACTACTGAGCCCAAGCCCAGCCCTGTTTCTTTAAAGTACAGTCTCACTCTGTAGCTTACTCTGTAGTTAAATATGGTCTTGAACTCATGTAGCCCAGGCTTCAAGCTCACAATCCCCCTGCCTCACCTCCCTGGTGTTGGCATTACAGGGGCAAAGCACGCACGTTGCCATAGAACAAGAATGCACGAGAGCTACGGCCAACACATCACCTGAAGCAAACTTGCTGAGGCCAGATGAGCACCCAAGTGTGCAAATGATTTGTTCTGGGAATCTACTAGCAATGACTGCCAACTTTGGAGAAAACCATGTCACACTTGGCTAATCATCCACGGACTCCATTCAGGTATGAACGTCTCAGAAAGGACAGAGGACTCGCTGACATAAACTTGCTCCACAAAAAAGCAAGGGATAGACAGAAGGAGGAAGATGCAGGGGGTCACATCATACAGCAAAACAGACAACTTCTAGAAGTTTTGGAGGGCTTGGAGAGGGCACTTCCAGCTGAAGCTGTCACTCGGGTGTTCAGGGAAATGGTTCTCCCACAACCATTGATGGACAGACAGCAAAATCACTGCATTGTGCCTTCATTAAGAAAGAGCCTCCTTTAACCCAGAAGTTGTCTTTTCTAATGGCATGAACCCTTGGAATGGACCATGATGGAATGATGAAGGAGGATGTCCAACTTAAAAACCCTTGGCCACCACTGGGGAAAGATGCTGCTTCCAAGTAAACAGCACATCCTACAAAAGTTGTCCAAGGAACAGCACAAAGCAAACAAGGGAGAACTCACTCCAAGATGGAAGTAACTTCAACAAAGATAGTGTCCTAGTCAGCTTTAGCTGTCAACTTGACACAGCCTAGAGTCACCTGGGAAAAGAGTCTCAACTGAGGCATTTCCTAGATCAGACTGGCCTGTGTGAATGTCTGTGGAAGGCTGTCTTGATTATTGATGGATACAGGAAGGCCCAGCCCATTGTGGGCGGTACCATTCCCTAGACAGGTGATCCTGGTCTGAATAAGAAAGTGACATAAGCATGAATGAGCAACCAGCAAGCAGCCTTCCTCCATGATTTCTGCTTTAAGTTCCTGCCTTGAATTCCTGCCCTGACTTCCCTCAACAACGAACTCTGGCCTCAAAATGCAGGCCAAATAAAGTTGCTTTTTGGTCAGTGTATACAGCTGAGGAAGACGAAAGCTTCCAATCCTCCTGGGGTGAAATAATAGAGCAGGTGGGTAAATGGAGAAAGGTTACAGAGGACAGGCAAATTCATTGCTACAAAGACATAGCAGGGTCCGCAAACTGCAGCTGATGCCAGACCAGCACACCTCCACTTTTAACCACAGCCAAGTTCATCTGCTCACATGCTGCCTACAGAGTGGTATGTTCCACTAATACTCACTGCATGGTTCTTTGTGCACACACACAATGCTTACCCCAGATAAAGATGGTGTTTTAAGATGT
>NW_008347891.1:448019-459430 GCF_000622305.1 Nannospalax galili
TTTTATTATTTTTATTTTTTTATGTGGATAAGTGTATTGCCTGCATGCATGCAAGTGCACCCATGTCGTGCAACGCCCGCAGAAATCAGAAGAGGGTGACAGATCCCCTGGAATTGTAGTTACAGATAGTTATTAGCTATTATGTGGGTGCTGAGAACTGAACCTGGCTCTTTTGCGAGAGCAGCCAGTGCTCTTAATCACTGAACTATCTCTCCAGTCCCAAGATATAAAGTCTTAACATAAAAATTAAAACAAATTGTTTATGTATAACCTGGAAGTTAGTTGGCATTTTGGGAGTCAAGGAGTCCTTTTGCATCCAAAGAATAGTAATAGGATCCAAACCAAAATTTTACTCATTTTGTGAATTTGTTAAAGAACTTAGGAAAATATATACAATTACCAACACTTATCAAGGTGATAGAGTAAGACAGTGTTTAAAAGACAGCATTCCAGTTCTGAATATTTGGGGTGAAAAGAAAAACAATAACTGTCACATGACCACCTTCACTTACCCTCAAATTCATTTTACAGCAATCTCTAAAAGCACAGCCTTACCAAACTGACCCAAGAAGCATTGTTCTCTAGATAACACACAGCTTCTGCGGGGGGGGGGGGGGGGGGGTTGGAAAAGAGAGAGAGAGAAAGAGAGAGAGAGAGAAAGAGACTAACTTGTAGTGGCACTCTTCGTGCAACTGATAAAAGTATTTGAAAAAAGTTGAAGACAAAGTTATTCTGAGTTTGGGACTGTCTGTGGTAGGAAGAAGGAGGGAAAAGGGGACAGAGTTCAGGAGCTCTTTAGCAACTGTGTCCTTTCATGTCCTCTTCCCTCACCCCTCTACACACATGCATACATACAACAAACATTCATGCTCACACATATGCACATGAATGTGCACACACAAGTGCTTTGCTGAAGTCTTAGGAATGCCTCACAAGCCTTCAATTATTGAAGCGGAGCATGGGAGGAAAGTCTGTGAACTTGCCGACACCAGAGTTCATTTATACTCATGTTAGAATTCGTTTGCATTGACGTTGGTATAATGAAATCAATTGTTCTGTTTTTAATCAATGCCTTCTTTTAGTTTCCTCTGCTAAACTGAATCTGCATGGTGAGAATTGTGGGTTAATATAAAATTAACCGGTAACTTTGAAGGTGACTTGCAGTTTTTGCTTTTATATTACCATATGGTCACATTAAACTACAATTTAGAAAGTTTCCTCTCCATTTAACATGGTGTGTCTTGTTTAAAAGATCTTTTTTTTTTGGTGGTGGTGGTTAAGAAAACAAAATATCTTGGAGGTAAAACAGAGCCCTCAGTTCTCATGAATGGAATTTTAAATGCTGTCTCTCATCAACTAATAATGTTTTTAAGTGAGAAGAGTTTCATTCAGTAGAAAAGGGGCTTCACCCAAGCAGTAACTGCTTTCAAATCATCCAATTCCATAGATACTGCTTTTGCTATTTAAAATGCCAAACCATGCCACCACTCCGTTGATCTTGGAAAGCTTCAAAAACTACAAACCAAAATCCAAAGATAAAAGATCAGCTGAATTTATTACTTCCAGAAAGAGATAAACTTTCTAAAGAAAAGAGGTGGTAAATGTTTGTTCGCAGGAGCAATAAAGTTTGACACTCACTGCCGTTGATCAAGGTACCTTTAGATATTCATTTAAAGGGTAGAGGGCACAAGGAAATGGGTAAGAAAGGAGCTTATCTGCAAATACATGAACTCTGGCTTTATTTCCTGCATATTTTTAAAAGATAAACAAGCTTGTGGCCTTACAGGGGCCACATGGACAGGGAGGGAAGGGACAGGCTTTTCTAAAATCTTAGGTGGTATCACCAGGTAGCTTAGGCTTCAGTGTTAGTACTAACTGACTGACATCAAAATCCTGGCACTACTCTTAAACTTGACCACGGCCAACTTCCATAAACATGTTGTAAAACCACAGTGGCAATGATACGGACCTGAGGAACGCTCTGGAGTATTAAAGGAGATGAGACTACAGAAGACTTGGTCCACCACAGGAAAACTTCCAATAAATAAGGGGCTCTCCTAGTCTTAATCACAAGCCCAAACACTTATGTGTTAATAAGACACTTCACTAATTTGAAATGGGGCTCATCCTATGCTGCTACTACCCGACCCAGAACTCCTAGACACCACCTCACTCCTGTCAGTCCACAGAATGGAAATGACGATTCAAACATTTTTCCTGTCTTCAGGACAGCAGTTCTGAACCTCCATGGAGCTTCAGACTCTCCAGGAAAGCTTGTAGAGGACAGATTGTTGGGCCCGAGTGGCAAGTTTCAGATTTAATATACTAGCAGAAAGAGCAGGCTTACGCGTTTCTAACATGTTTCCAAGTGGCCGTTGCTGAAGACTGCTCCAGGAATCAAGAATTAGAGAATACGTGTTAAAAGTTTATTAGGAGTCTTTGGTTTAGAAGAAAAAAGACAAATCACAAATTTCTAGAGGAAATAAGAGAGAGAAAGATGCAAAGACATGAATGCCCACTGTGTTTTTTTTAGGGGCTGGGGCTAGGTTTATTTTTTACTTTGCAATAGTCTTCTATATTTCCTCTGGCCTAGAACTTGCTACATAAGCAAGGATGACTTTGAAATTCTGTTGCTTTGCTTCCACCTCCCAAGTGTTCAGATTATAGGCATGTGCCCTCATGACCACTTTATATAGTACTGGATATCCAACACATGACTTCATAAATGCTAGGCAAGCACTCTACCAGCTAAGCTACATCCACAGATCCCTACATTGTTTTAAAAATATCAATAAAACAAGTCAACCCCACCTTTCAGTCAGTACTGAGGCACTAGGAGCCTGGAAAGAGCTCAGACTTAGTCACGGGAGGAAAGGTGCTAGATGCTTAGATTTAGGAATAAAGGATGGGAACGGCAAACATATTCAAAACAAAAGAAGGGCTCATGCCCCTGGTGTCTTCAATAACAGTATCATGCCATTCCTTTGCAAGAAGGACTAAGTCACTTACTTCTTCGCTGAATCTAACTCAAGAAATTGAAGTTTTACTTAAATTAGGTAGTTCAGTCAATTTTCAATTAGCTCGGGACTACTTTTGTGACCTGCTTTTTGTTGCATTAATTTGCAACACTTTATGTTTAAGCCACATGTAAGAGCATACATAAGTACTGATGAAACAGAGACCCATAAGGTACTGATTTTATTGTAATACAACTCAATCTATGTTCCTGGCCCTGTTATACTCATAAAATATGCATTGAAAACTCTAGGTGGGAATTCTGTTTTCATATGTATCTAAACAGTCTAACAAGGCAGCACTGAAAGCTTTAGCCCTGCTGGAAAATATTTCACCTGGCAATAACCCAAAGCCATTCAACTCTGAAATGTGTTATTAGAGGGAAAAAAGGCGATATAGGTAAAACTACACATTTTCATGATTATAGACCCAAAAGGATACTGCTAATTCTTTCACCAAATCACTCCAACCTGGAGTATCATGAAAATAAGAAAGAGGAACAAAGGCTAGCAAATTCCATCCCTGAAGTTGAGCATTTCCAGAAATGTTTCACAAACAAAATGAATCTTGAGATAGTTTATGAATAAATGATCTACACCAAATATCAACAATAAAAACACCAAAGTCTTAGAAGATGATGGATGAGAGATATTCAGTATTTTTTTAAGAACATCCTACTTACTGAGAAACCAAACAGTACTGAAAGCTGTTTATCTTTAACTCACTGGTTCCCAAATTGTTTGGACATCAGATGGTTCCCCAAAAACTCAGATGTAAAGGACTGATCCTCAGGAGGCAGCATTATAAGACCCTGTGGACTTTTAAGAAGTGGGGCATAATGGACAGTTCATTGATCAGTGGGTCTGCCTTTAAAAGGAACTGTAGGAAGCCCAGCCTCAACTTCTGCTCCTGCTTGGGATGCAACTGTTGTCCCTACACAAGTTCTCAGCACTACAGGCCTTCATACCTTCCTTCACTATGGGCAAAGTCAATGGACCCACTTGATCTGGGATTTAGACCCTACAAAACTGTGAGCTAATAAGCCTTTACTTTTACATACTAGCTTCATCAATTATTATGTGGCAATGATGTAAAGTTCTCTAAGACACCAACTAAGAAAGCAGACAATGTAAGTGACGTATCTCCCCAAATAGTCGTGAGCTGACAAAATGTTCTGCTTGTCCAGCCCTTGAGACTTTGATGCTTTCTCCTAGTCGCTGCTACATCTGACATGTCAGCAGTCACTCCAACCGTGCTCACCTACACTGAGCTACACTATTTACTTTGACCCTTCATGATTTCCTCATTGCTTTGATGCTCAGCATTTTAACTGTAATTTGGGTGGTTTCATTTGGTTTCTCTCTCATTGGGGGTTTTAAGTGTTCTTAGATCTGAAAACTAATATTTTCTAAGGAAGTTTTACCCATTCTTCATTAAATATTGTTTTCTGTGCCTGTGATAGTTAAAATTAGTTGTCCACTTGATCAGATCTAGGATCACCTAGAGATATTATCTTGAATAGGTTCACCTGAGGTGGAAAACCCAAAAGTGCCTAAAAGTGGTTGACATCATTCCCTGGGTCCTGGACTGAACAAAAAGGGGGAAAGCTGGATGAGCAGAAACAATCGTTGCTGTTCACTTCCTGACTGCAGTTGCAAAGGGACCATGCTCCTGGTGCCTTGACTCCCACACCAGGGTGAACTCCACCTCTAACCCTTCCTTCCTTAAGTTGCCTTTGTCAGGGTTTTTTTATCCCAGCAACTGAAAAGTGACTCTAGTTCCAGCATATTTGTTGTAGCTGCCTTGGCCATCGCTAGTCTGACATCTGTGTCTTCTTAGAGTCTGTTTTTATCGACTCGTTATTCTCTTGTCTATTTATTTCATTTTCCTGTCATAGCTTTCTTTTATTTTATGCTAACTGTGGTGAGTGGTATATAACAGGACTGTTGGCTATATTTTAAGAAGCTGTTACTATTACCAGTTAGTTACCTTGTACTTGATCTGGGGAAGTTCATATTCTATAGTTTTATAGCATGAGTCTATCTCACTTTTGTCTTATCTCTAAATGAAAAATTCTTCTTACCCAGAAAAGCCTATAAAATTCTGTTTACCTAGCCATAGTATTAGTATTGAAACACACCAAAATAAAAACAGAAGAGTACTCTTTACGTAAGCACAAGTTTTCGAGATGTCCGACTCCTCCATTATAATATTAGAAGATACTCAGACTACTGTTTTCCTGAAAAGTGAGTAAAGTTTCTAAGTAGCAAAAAAAAAATCACATTGTGAATAAAACAAGCTTAAATCATTCCCACACAGGCAGAAAAGTCATAATGGACAAATAGGAACCAAATACTTTACAACTTATCCGTTGAAGTTAAAACATGCTTGTTTCCTTTTTCAGCTGTTATCCCATTAAAGCTGTCTTTTCCTAAGAATAAGAAAATATATGCATATAATATAGACCTGATTCGGCCCAGTTTTCACTTCTTTTAGCAAATTCAATGACCTCAACTGCCATCCATTTCCTCTGCTGTAAGATGTCTGGAACAGTACTCACGCACAATACCAAGCACAGCACTATCAGTGGGAAAACAGATCTTGCCCTTTAGATAATGAAATGTAAGAAAGTACTTAATCCAACAATTAAAATACAGTTTTCTGTTCTACTTGATGAGAAACTTCCTGAGACCAGAACTCACAGGTGCTATGGCTCAGCCTACACCAGCTAACATGTTGTACATGCCCACTGCTTAAAATGGTCCTGGATCTGAAAGGAAGACCCTTGGTTCTATACCCAGCCTATCCCACAGCCACTGCCACCTTCCTCCTCTCTGCCAGTGTCTGGCTGGTGCCACCTGTGGCCTCATGCCCCCTTCTTTGGCCAGCGCATGACCCTTAGCACTCTCCTCTGCATGCCTTCGCCTCCTCACCTGCAGTCAGTACATTCTGTGTTCCTACTCTAGCCTCTGCCGTTCCCTCCACCTAGCTGGGGTCACTTCTCACAACTCACAATGATGTTCTCGTCCCCTTTGGCCTACCCCATTTGCAACAGACTCTGAGTACTTTCCCTTCTCTTAATGTATTTTCTACACCACTACAAGAGTGATCTTTTTGAAATTTTTGTCTCTAAGCCCTTTCTCTAGTGCCTAAAAGATAAATCCAGGGTCAGAAACATCCCAGTAAAGAATCTTGAAATGGTGCTTGAGTTCTGAGTTTCCGTATCCTTCCACCCAGTCACCCTTATGCTCTCCAGCCACCAGGTGGTACACATTGCAATCTGGACAGACCTGGGTTCAGAGCTCAGCCCAGGCTCATCCCTGTGACTAGGAAATGCCTCCTCTCTGGAGGGTACATCCTCCTCTATAGAGTGACTCCCTTCAGGAAAGCTTCCCTTCCCCCTACTCTCCACAGAGTTATCTTCCCCTCTGAAGCTCCCCGTCCTCTGCGGAAGGCTCCTGCGTAGGAAGCCACTGCTTCTTGGGGCATGAGCAATACCACTGCACTGTGACTTCTCATTTTAGGGTCTAGTGCCCCCCAAGACTGTGAGCTCCCAGATAACAAAGAAAGGCTCAGTACAATATGCGGCTCAGAGAACATGCTCGGGAAATAATCACTGAACTAATAAATGTTACCTTTTTAAGTTTTTGTGCCCCCGTACTTCTATGTCATTTGAATAGTAAAGCGCTGAGCTGACACAGCAATCACAGACAACAGTTCATCTTGCCACACAAGGAAAATCATCAAGGAGAAGGAGAGGCCAGGAGACAGAGAATTAATCTCAATCATCTGTAGCTGCATTCTTCCCATACCAAGAAGAATAAAAATCTCCCATTTTTAAAAGGTCAAGGTCATGTCTACACTGGTCGGATCTCAGCGTATCAACTCCCAGCCTTTCCTACTTCATGCGTTTTAGTTATAATGTCTTCCTTTTTGATTATCTAAAGTTAACAACAATAACAACAAGACCATCCTCACTACGTTTTTGTCAGCAAAGATTAATACTGAACACTTTAATCACTAAATTCATGTCTGGCACTAGGCCTTGCCACAGGGCCCCACAAGTACTTTGTCTATGACTAAATTACTCATTTATAATACAAACATGGGAATAAAGAAGAAACAGCACCAAGTAAACAAAATGTTACTTTTCAGTTCTCAAGGGCAGATGAGCGCAGCCTTACATAACCAGGGTATCAGGACATGTGGCGTCTCCACGAGAAACAGCACCAAGTAAACAAAATATGTTACTTTTCAGTTCTCAAGGGAAGATGAGCGCAGCCTTACATAACCAGGGTATCAGGACATGTGGCGTCTCCACGCCAAGCTGAAGGCAGGGCTCCTCGCCCGTCATGAAGTGCTCTGTGCCCGTCCTGCAGCACGAGCCAAAGAACCCCACACACACTCAGGCTCTTTTTGATGATCAAACTTGTAAGCAATCTGGCATTGATTTTTTCCGAATGCAGCAAAAAAAGGATTCCCGATTCTTATCATCCAAAGGACTGCAGCCAGCTGTGAAAACCAGGAGGGAGAACAGGCTCTGCAGGGAGCCCCTCAAAACCTCTAAGCAGGACTGTTTTCGTCCACAACTACTCATGACCCTCTTTCCAAAAATTCCTACCCTGTAGACCCCCTCATTAGATAAGGGAGGATCAGTTCTTAGAAATGCGTTAATTTTTCTCCATCTTGACTCAATCAAATTATGCAACCTCCCAGAAAAAAGCTATCATGCTGTCCTTGTTTTGAACTGTATTTTGTATTCCCCAAATAATACATTTACTGCAAATATTAAATATCTTTTATCCCACAATCTGTAAACACTGTCCAATCTACAAAATTCTCATTTAAAAAAAATGTATGTGTGCTTGTGTGTGTGTGGCATGCGGGTGCATGTAAGTGTGCATGTTTACACATGTGCATGTATGTGTTATGTGTAGGTGTGTGGGTACATATGTGTATGTGTGTGCATGTGTGTATGCGTATGCATATGCGTGGATGTGTGTGGGAGGTAGTGCTTATGTACGTATATGCGTGCCTGTATATGTGTGCATGTGTGTCTGTCTGTCTATGCCGGTGTATTTCCAGGAGCCTGTGCACACACCTGCAGAGGACAGTTGCGAGTGTCTGGAGTCCTCCTCTCTCACTCTCCTATCCCTCGGAGGCATGGCTTCACTCTGAAGCTTGGACTCACGCTTTCTCTACTCTTCTGGAATCCAGCAAGCCACAGAGATCCTATATCTGTCCCACAACCATGGGGCTTTGGTTACAGATGTGCCGCATAACAATGCAGATTGTTATGTGGGTGCTGGTTTCCAAACGCTAGTTCTCGTGATTGTATAAGTATTTTTTAACTCCTGAGCTAGCTCTTCAGAACAGACCCCATTTTTTATAAACATAAAGATGTATATTCTCCCTTTCTCATAAGAGCTTCATATCCTAAGCTCTGTTCTCTGAATCATCAGAGGGTTCCTACAACATCCACTCCAATGTCTGTTTACTTCTGACAGCATTATCTATGATGCCTGTCATGCCATTAGAGACTTTGGAATTCAGAGCCATAGAAAACCATCCTAGAGAACTCCAAAACCCCCACAGGCCTCCAGGATTGTTGAATTTGATTCTCAATTACATAAGATCAAAATCTGTCCATCTATAGATCTGCCCATCTCCACCAGGACACAAGTTTTTCTTTACACTTGAAAAGAACTGTCAGCCGAGTGTAATGGTGCATGGCAGAGGCATGCAGATAGCTGTGAACTCCAGGTCAGCCTGGTCTACCCAGTGAGTTCCAGGCCAGCTGGGGCTGCAGGGAGCCCCTGTCTCAAAACAAAAAAGCAAAAGAAGAACACCCCCCAAAAGATATAAAAGGAAGAAAATACTGTCTAATTGAGACATTTGCATCTTTTCATCTAAAAAGTCCCCCTGTTGTGGAAAATTCTTTCACATGGCTGAGCCTCTTGCACTTGGCTTTCTCTATGTTTGGTTACCAACACAGGTTTTCATATACTTGACCCTTAGACACAGGCCTCACTATTCCAAGCAGGGCTAATAGGAGCCAAGCCACTGGTAAAAATGCAGCAATATATACGCTCTTGTGTGCCTCTTATGTCATTTCCAAGGTCAAGGAGAAACGGCAACTTGCTTTCCTTTGCTTACTGTGCTGGACAGCATCAGCTGTCAACCTGACACACCTGGGCTGAAGGAGCCTCAACTGAGGAATTGCCTCCATTGGATTGGTCTGTGGCCATGTCTGTGGGGCATTTTCTTGATTGTTGAGTGATGTAGGCATGTCCAGCCCATTGTGGGGGGTGCTACGTTGGGCAGGTTGTCCTGTGTTGTATAAGAAAGCAGGCTATACACAGGTCAAAGGAGCAAGCCAGTAAGGACTGTTCCTCTATGGCCTGTGCTCCAGCTTCCTGCCCTGAGTTCCTACCTTGGGCTTCCTCAGTGATAAACTGTGACCCAGAAGATGGATGCCAAATAAACCCTATCCTCCCCAGTTAGTATTGGTCAGAATGTTTTGTCACAGCAGTGGAAAAGCTAAGACCCTAACCTTCCCTCTCAGGAGTTTCCTCTACACTGCAGTAATCCTGAAAGTATGGAAAGGATTCTCATTTTCAGCAAAACAGATCATTGCAAATTACACTGAAATGTCTGACAAATCCTTAAACACCCCCTTACTAAGTATGGCATGTACTACTTACAAGGAAAATCAGTGCTGGGGGTCCGGGAAGGGTGTGTTGCTCCTTTAGTAGTTTACTGCTAAAAAAAATATTGTACAAAAATTTTACAAAACATTTGTACTTCTGTGATCTTATACTCAAGAGCTCCATGAAATAGATATTATTATGCTCACTTTACCAACTGGGGAAACTGAGGATTAGAGGTTTGTGCAAATTGTTTAGTGTCATAAAGAGGGCACCTGAGGGAGCTGAAACTTCACGACAATCTATTCATTTCTTATCTCCTTTTCTATCACCCTGACTCACTTAGACAAAGGCAATACTTGAATAGAGTTTATCTTCCATGTCACTACATTTTGGTTTTGGTTCCCATGGTTTTCTGTTGTCTTTGGTGTTTTGTTTTGTTTTGTTTTGTTTAGCTGACCAAATTATGACAGGGGCTTCTATAGTGACTGGACCAAAACAAAATTCAAAGTTGTTTATTCTCATTTTCTGTAAGAATAAAATAAAACCTGCTCATAATAGCTATCAACAATTCCTGTCTGAGCTGTTTGGAGTTTAAAGAGTGGAAAGACTTCACCCAGAGCAGCACTAAATGCAGTCCTTTTCATTTAAGTAATTACCAGCTATCTTTCAAATTCATATTAGCCTGGGAGCCAATTCAGCCAGCCCATCCAAAGAAATCATGTTTCAAAATTCAGAGCTGTCAGCACTCAGGCCATGAAATAACATGACGGTGGAAATTATGCAAATAAATGCAATCTTCATTCATGTAATATCTGAAACATAACTGCTCACAGGAAAATAAGTGGACAGTAGGCACAATCCAGGCAAAGCCCATTTTCACACTCTCGTATTCCACTACATAGAAACACACACGCGTGTATGTGAGGAGCTAAGCAACACTGCTTACACACCAGCCTAACAATAAACAAGCTGAAAGTCACTCTATTTATATTGCAATGTGGGCACACACACCCGTTCATTATCTGTGGGACTGGCTGTGCCACAAACCTTCATGGCAATAAATAGTTTCAAGGGAAGAACCATCTACTGAACAAGCAAAAACAGGAATAGATCCCAAAAATTACAAAGATTTGCTGAAAAAGAAAAAGCTCACCAGGACGAGGGAGTGCTTTTAAAAGCCTTCAACTAAAATAATAGTTAAAATAATTTTTTAACTCCTATTTTCTGATTATTCCAAGTTCTAATCTCCCTAGCTGGGTCAGGCAGGACAAGAAATCCCCTAAGAAAACGCGTTCTCACACATTCTTCAGAATAATTTTGCAACTTGTAAAGTGGAGCTTCACTGTGATAGAGGTGTGTGAAGAGACCCCAAACCACAGATACAGACCCACCAGCTCAATAAAGGAAAAGGACTCTGTATCACAGTGAGGAAATTTCCACTCTGAGAAAACAGAAAGGAAAAACACACAAACCAAAAAGGCCAGAAATGTCCCTGGTCACCATGTCTATGACAGAGACAGAACGCAAAACTCCAAAGAGGAACAAAATTCAAGACTCACGACTGTTGGAGAGTACAGCTTATCACTGTGGATTTGTTTCAGCTGCAAATGAAAAGGAACATAATAATGGTTGAAAGAGATAGATGCTGTGGCCTTGCTCATATAAATGAAGTTCAGGGTTGATATGCTGTGACAGCAGGTAACCACTGGCCTGACTCGCTCTGTTCTGTTATTCCTATCACATCTC
>NW_008347891.1:459548-473279 GCF_000622305.1 Nannospalax galili
TCAACACACAAACATACATACACACACACACACACACACATACACACACACACACACACACACACGGTCTAAAAGGGCCACTCAGACATCAACCACCACATTCATATTTCCAACAGAAGAGGGGAAGAATGGGGGAGAGAGGCAGGCAGGCAGGTAGGCTCCCTTTAAAATCTCTCTGCTTATAGTCACTAGCTAAAACTAATTCCTCATAGAACTTGGACAGAGCAAAGTATTTTCTTACCATTGGCACTTAGAACTGTGGGAAGGTGAATGTTCCACAGTTCCAAGGATGTCAGAGCTCTGAAGTCCATGTAATCATTAAGTAAATACTTAAGAACTATGTACTCTGCCAAGCACTGGGTAGCTACCTGAAGCACAGGGAAGAATGCAAGGGAGCGGCCCCTGCCCAAATGCACTGTCAACCTTATTTGTAGACTTTCTCCCTTTTCTCCCTCCACTCCTCTATCTCCATCTCTGTCCTCTCCGTCCCTTTCTCTTCCCATAGTTACCCTTCCTCTATATGCATTCAAGAGTAAAATGAGTATCATTCCTCCTCTGTTCTTAAATATTTCTGTATGTTTCCTACGAGTGAGAACATCCTCTTACATAATTACATATCACCAACCAGCATCAAGTTCTTTATCAAAAAAAAATCCTGGTCCAGAATCCAGCTTGGAACCATGTAATATACTTGGATATCAAGTCCGTTTAATATGAAATAGATTCTCAGTCTTTCTTTAACTTCCAAGCCTACTGGTTAATGTATAGAACTCAGGGCTGGAGAGATGACTCAGTAGTTAAGAGCACTGGCTGGTTTTGCAGAGGACCCAAGTTCAATTCCCAGCACCCACATGCTGGCTAACAACTGTTCATAACTCTAGTTCCAGGGGATCTGATGCCTTCTTCTGACCTCCATGGGCACTGCATGGCATAGGTGTACCTACCTACATGTAAGCATACACTCATACACATAAGATAAAAATAATAAAATAAAAATAATGTATAGAACTCTAACCAGCAATCTTCACTTCATATTTTCCGTTACTTGACATTTCTTATGAATTAATCCAACTGTCCGCATTTCTTGAATCCCTGAAATTAAATATAACAAAGATAATGTCCCTAATACTAAGCAGGCAATAATTTGGATATGTAGTGAATATGACATATAATATTTTGTCCTAAGTATCAAGGAAATCCAAGGCATATTCCAGAGAGTTGAATGAAGACACATTGAGACATGTGCTTCCCTCATCAACAGCTATTCTAAAGAGAAATGCAATCTCTCCTTCTCTGTCAATACACAAGACTAACTCTGTTCCCAGCACTCATTGATCTGCTGTGGCATGCTGCTCTACCTCTTGATCTTCCACAGGGATTAAGAGGGAGAGAAGTCGTGAATCATAAGATGTTATTAATTTACTGGAGAATCTCATAATACACTTTATTGGCTTGTATTGTTTTTCCAGCTGCATATGCCAAACATCATGACAGGTGCAGCAGGACATGAAATGATGAACAAAGATCTTGCCCCGGCCCTCTAGGGATTAGAGATGATGGCAAGACAGAAGTCCACAAATAGCCCTCATAGAAAGAAGAGGCAGATTGAGCTAAGGAAAGAGCAAAGGTTGGATGCTCGGGAGAAAGAAGGTGCATTGCAACCAAACGTCCGAAAAGGATCTGGCAAGAGTGGACCAACTCCGCACACCATGAGAGGAGTACCAGCCACCAGGCAGGGCAGGCAGTGACCGCAAATCAAGAAACAACATTAACAAAGGCAACTGAGCACCAGAGCACACAGTGTGGTAAACAGTTTGCAGTGAATGGAAGGAAGGATGTAGAGGTGAAGTCAGGGCTTGTTGTACAAGATTAACCAAAGCATTATAGCAACTTCTCAGCATCTTTACAAAGGCCAGCAGAGGAAGGGGAAAGCAGGGTACCCAGTCACTAGCACCCTAGTCCATTTGGTCTCATTCCAGATAATCTCCCATCCCATGAGCAAAAGATTGAACAAAGAGGAAATAAAAGGACGAGGATATAAACTAAATGACATTTTCCCATATAAGAAATTAGCCAAACAGCATCTGTCTAAACAAACATAAAATCTTAAACTTCTGAGCACTCAGATGCAATGTTTTTTTAAAAAATCACAAAAATAGTCTTTCTTTCTTAGTGTTCTTGGTGATTCTCAATACACGACATTGGACAAACAGCTTTTATTTAAAATCAGTCTGGAAAACTGTTACCAGATCAGACCCAGCATCTGCTGAAAGCTCCAATCAGAGGCCTCTGCTGACTTCATCCTGGTTGTGACAAGCCACAGAGAAGGGAGCAAGTACATGGTTCTGAGACAAGAAAACTCATTCGTTCTGTGTTTGTGCATGTGTGCATGCATGCGTGCATATGTGTTCAGACACTCGGGTATGTGTATGTGTACATGCACACACAGGCCAGAAGGCTACCTCAGCTGTCATGTCTCAGGTGCTCTCCACCTTGTTTTCCTGGCCTGGAAGTTGCTAAACTGACAGGCCAATGAGCCCAAGGGAACTGCCTTTCTCTGCCTCCTCAGGGCTGGGATTACAAACACAAGCCACCACACTCGGCATTTTTACTTGGGCAGGGGTTGGGGCAGGGGTGGGAGGACTGAACTCAGGTCTTCATGCTTGCAAGGTAAGCCCGTTACCAGCTGAGCTCTCTCCCCAATCCAAAAGACAAAATGTTGAGATGCTGAAAATTCCCTATCTACCATTGTTCTAACAGCAGCAGTGGCTGAGTTGCCGAGTTCCCTCCCACTCTTCCTGTTGTCCTTACTAACAGAACTGATTCCACTGGATACAAAAATGCATGCAGTTAACATACTTGTCCTGAGCAAGCAGGCGGCCACAGCCCACAGATCTCATCTCAAAGATGACAGGATTCCGCTCTGTGGGACTTGAGGCAAAGCATTCGCTTTTCCTAGTCAAAAGGGGACAATCACATAAGGCTTCGTCTTTTCAGTGACAGAACCTTAGAAAATGGGTAAATTTCTTCCATAGTAACATTGTGTCATATTTATGTTCAAAACCTGTTTTTGAACATAGAACAATTTCCTCATACCCTTTAGAACCTAATTTGGCTTCTCGGCCAAAAACAAGAAGTTAGACAAAAGGAGGGTAAGAAGTTGGGAGGCGACGAGGCAGGTGTGAAGTGGATTCAGAGGGAGTTGGGGGAAGGGTAGGATGGTCCAAATATATTTTATGTATGTATGAGATTCTTAAAGAATTAATCAGTTATATTTTAATTTTTTAATTAAAAATAAATTTTTTAAAAAACAAGAGGTTAGTAAACATTTCTTACAAGCAAAGCCTATCAGGATTGAACACGGAGGAAGCACTGTGAGACACCACCACCAGCCGAAGTGTGGCTTTTTGCCTCCTGAAATCTGTATGGCTCAAATCCAGTGTGTCTCTTTTACAAATCCTAACATAGGAAAACTGTTGTTTTGTGATTTAAATAACTGCATCTGAGTGCTCAGTAGTTCAGTTTGTTTTTTTCATTTTAAATTCTAAATGTAGCTGGTCCACATCTAGCAGTTTGATACTCACTGATCAGAAATACAAAAGAAACCTAAAAGCCGCTATGAATCAATAAGGACTTTCAGTAATTTCTTTTAGTAAAACAATGGGTTTGGAAAGTAACTGACGTAGGTATATGTTCTCAGTCCACAGGAAATATACAATGCACAGATGAGCCAGGCAGGCATGGGGAATAGCTTAGCAACCCAGGACTCCACTTGACTTGGGCTATGCACACGCCCATCTCCAAACAGTGTACCTAGTAACCTGTTAGGAACCTTGAACCCTCCACATGCATAGAGCTGCACCTATACCTGATTTACATATCAAAGTAGGTTACTCCTAGACAACTCAGTAATGCTCCATTTCCATTCAAGCACACCCTGGAACACAATCCAGGAATGATGAGTGGTGGGTTAAGCCAGCCTAGAATGATTTGGGGTATGTGGACAATCACAATAAGGCACTGTGTCCTCAAAGTGAACTTTAGGGAGACTACCCTATTTATCATCTATGCTTATGAATAACTGAGCATGCATACGATTAAAAGCAGATGCATTATGGGAAGGGACATGTACAATGGTGAGCAAAGACCTTCGTAATCTACACCTGCCAATCAAAATAGAGAACCACCCAAACTATACCCCCAGTAACCAAACGGGTCCTTCTCTTGAAACCTGTCAGTAGAGGCCTCAAATAATAGTCCAAGCCCTTGAGCACCTTCACTCACGTGGCCCACTGTCCATCTTGACAGTGATTTGTTTTCTTATCTGTTCTATCACTTTGCTTTAAATAGTTTCCTCACTACTTAGTCTGTGAGAGGTTTCATTTCATTCCTGAATAAGAGACCAAGAACCTAGAAACACTGAGCACCAGACCCCAACCCCAACCACAAAAGACTAATGAATGTCTTAACATAAATCCAAGACCCCTTGAGTACCAAGATCCACTGGTCAAGAATTACTAATTAACAAAAGCATTGAGTCTGTTCTGTTGTCGGCATCTACTAAGCCCCAGAGTATGAGCTCTCTTACAGTCACAAATTTGCCCCCCTCCTCGGCCAAACTAAATCTAGTTTTAATATTTAAGCTGGATTCTGTTCACCTACGGGATATGATTTTTCTCTGATGTTAGCAATTATGGAATTGTTATGCGACAATGAAAAATCCCCTTAATGGGGCTGGAAAGGTGGCTCAGCAGTTAGGAACACTGGCTGTTCTTCCAGAGGATCTAGATTCATTTTCCAACACCCACATATGGGCTGACAACTGTCTGTAATTCCAGTTCCAGGGACTCTGACTCCCTCTACTGGCTTCCAAGAGTGCTGCATGCATGCAGCGCACTTACCTGGATGTCAGCGAAACACCCATACACATAAAATTAAAAATAAATTTAAAAATTAATGCCGCTAGTCTGAAACGCACAAAGAAATGCAAACAATGAAAAATAATCATTCTCTCACATCTTTCTTATTGGCTGGTAGGTACTAACAGCTCAAATCAAAATCAAACTCCCTAATTCAAGGGCCAATCACTGAAAATCCAAAGTATCAACTTCTTAACAAAAACATGTACTTGCTAAGTTACCAGGTGGAATTTGGTTCCTATTACGGTGACTTGACAGTCCCTCACCTGCCTTTTGAGGGGTTCTTACTGCTTCAGGGCTGGGGATGGAACTCCAGGATCACAGGTATGATCACTAAGCCATATCCCAGAATTCTTCCTTCAATTATAACCCCAAAAATGAGTTTGATGACCATCTAATACAAATATGATACTCTCCTAGCCATAAGCCAAATGAAAAAAAAATGTAAAAGAAAGAAAAACAAAAACAAAAATAAAGCAATAGCTTTGAAGCAACAGCCAAATTGGGTTTGGTTCAATTTGGTTGTGACTTCCAGCCTGCCAAGAGCCCACAGATGCTGAAAAAGCAAGTGAGAGAGAACAGGTGGCGACCGCCCCTTCGGAAGACCTATTTAAAAGCTACCCAAAGGGCTCAGCAATGACCAAGAGCACAAAGGCAACTTCAGGACAGACCAAGCTTCACCAGTTAACTGAGGAAAAGGATGAGACTCAGTAGAGATGGAGAAGGGGGCACAGGCATGGACCCAAACTGGGACCCTCCTAAATGGAGATTAATATTTATTTCCAAAAGACTGTCTCCAAGTTTTTGCTGAACGCTTGCCCTCCTCTGAGATACGCTGCCAGCACGCAGGCCCTCCAGATCAGAACAAATATGCAGCTCCCAGATCAACCCTGTTCACCAAAGGCATTGAATTATGTTATGAAGGAAAACACCAGTTCTTTGGGCCAAGGAGCAAAGAGATCAGCATTGAGCCTGTGCTCACTACAGAGCGGAGAGAAGGAAGGATAAATTAGTGGGTGTTTTAAAGTTTGTATTCTTCATTCTCTGGACTATGTTTCTCCCGAAAAAAAAACAACTGAACTATAGCATTCAGATGGTCGATCAACTTCCTAAAACAGACACAGGCTAGATTCTATACCTGAATATTTAAATATAATTTCCCTAAGACCACTTGAACCTTCTTTGGTTGTACATTTCCCCCAATTGCACTTTTCTACAACACCACTGATTTGCTTTAAAGCATTGCACTCTTAGACAGCAGACAAGGGTGGGTGGGAAGCAGGGTGGGGGACCAGCCAAGTTAAATGATGCCAGATGAACTTTCCCGGATCCAGAGAGCTTTGTTTTGAAGATTCCTGCCTTGCATTAAATAAAACTAGCAAAGCAGGTCTTGAAGACTAGGAACTACATTCTCTCTATGCAGAAAGTCAAGGCTGCCACACGTGAAGGTATTTAACTTTCTGCACTAAAGAATTCACATTGTCCTAACATGAACTTACAGAGCCACTCACATTTTTTTAAGTACATTTTATTGTGTGTATTTAAGGCAGACAACAGGGTGTGAGAATTCATAGATATGGGGGAAGATGGTTACTTCAACAGAACAAGTTAAAACATATGTGGTCTCTCTCCATCACCCATTCCTCAACCTTATGGCCAGAGTAGCTGTAACCTACATGGTTAGTAAAAGTAACATATATAAAACCACATTGTTAACTTCTTCCCAAAGCTTAGAAACTTTGTGGATCTCTCTCCCAGACAAGCCATATGCACAGAACACAAAAACAACCCCTGGCTCATTTTCTTCATTTGGTTGTTTATTTACTTGTTACTGATTTTTTTTTCATTCAACAAAATTTAATTCCAACTGATGAGTTTTAGGGCCAGTTAGGTGTTCTTCAAGACAGGCATCTTCTCTTATTTGAATACCTGCAGGGCCTGTTCAATCTGTAACTCTCCCCTTTGAGTAGCCAGAGTTTTAATTTTTGTGTTGTTTTGTCATCTGGGAATATTCAAATTGCTAGAAATATCTGGAAATAGAAGCATAGTCATTTATATCTTGCTCTGGGCAAGATAATCGAGATACATGGTGTTGGCAGAAATTGATCCTCTTTGTGTGAAGGAAGAGGTCAATGAAGAAGGGACCTGACCTCTGTGCAAGCTCTGTGTATGGTCCAAGTTTCTGATCTTGCTCAGTGGAGGTCAGAACATGCATGAAAAATCAGTTGAGGCATGGGTATAGCTTTTTGTCATAGATAGACTGTGACACATTCACTCTTGGCCACCACAGGGACGATGCAGCAGGCCTTTCTGGGTATCTGTTTCCCTTTAGGGACCTGCATCAGTCTTTACTTATGTCATGAAGAAGTTTATTACTGCTCTTTTTCTATGATTTAGGAGACTGACGAAGTCTTTATTTGCTCCAAATCATATACAATCTGTTGATGTAAGATGGTTTTCTGATTCAAAGCTTCTACAAAGAGCCATGCAACACTATTCTTTACAGGAGCAAAATTAGGGCCACGGTGAACAGAAAAAACTAAAGGAACTCAGGTGGGGTGGAGGAATGAAATATCTTAAAGACTATATGAAAAGAGAGTGCACTTGATTTTGTTTTTATGGCTTCAAAGGCAATAAAAGGATTACAGGATGAAAGTCACTGAGCCATAACCAAATAGTTTTCTGACCCTCCCTAGTCTAGAGGATTGGGCTGCTTTTGGAGGACTTAAGAACCTGTCTCTTGAGGTGTTATAATTGGCATTAGACAAATGCTGGCTATCTTTAAAAATCCTTTCAACTTTGCCACTCACATTTTTAATCAGCAACTACAAATGTTTCTCAAGAAATGAAACCCAAACAGCCTGAAACTGTGTCTCTTTTGACAATTTTAGCCAAAATAGCTATTTGCATGCTTAATACCATTTCTACTCCAGACTCAGAAATGAGAGGGGTTCGTTGTACGATGAATACCAAAATTGCTTTATTTGTTTTGGATGCAGTAAAGGCATCATTACTTAAAATGACACTGCATTTTCAGTGCAGAGATCTAGCAAGAAGGTGAGAGCAACATCCAAGTTATAAAGTCCTTATGATTTATAGCAGATGCCAAGAGCAGGCCTACAGCCTTATAAACAAGGATGGTAATCTTCCTCCTGAGATGCACCAGAACAGGGAAGCCATGGGCCAGGAATGTCACAGAATGGGGATATTTCTTCTATGTTAAAGTAAGGACAGGTGCATGAAAAAAAATTCTTCACTCCTTCATTCTTCCCCATGGGCATGCTCAGCTCCACGTTCAACTTCTTGTGAAAACAACTGATGTCCAAACATTGGTGATTCAAGGGAAATTTCCACCTTTACATCCATCAGAGCTCTGCAGTTGCAAGGCACAGACACCAACTGTAACTCGCTATGTGGATCCCTAGGTTGAAAAGAGTGGGGTGACCAAGCTAGGGAAAAAAGGAGCAAGAGTTCCTAGGCTCTCTGCAGCTGAACTATAGCGATCCTCAGAAAAATGGCTAGTACGCTTGGCAGTGCTAACTACTTTCAGTGTTGGTTGTCACTGTACTCTGGACTCCTACTCCAGGGATTAATCTAATTTGGGGCACCCACTGACCTACAAAGGACTGACTGCATGTCACTTAACAGACACCCCTCCCCCACTGGTGTAGGGGAAAAATAGTAAAAGCAAAATCATGGTGTTGTTAACCAGAAGATGGGAAGGAAGCTGGGCAGAAAACACCCACAGATGGCCAATTTTATCACATAAAGTCTCAGCAGTCCCATCAAATTGTTTATTTTTTCAACTCCTAGGTGAAATCTACAACCAACACTATTACCCAACAATCTATTGGACAGCATCCCACATAAAGACCCACAAGGAAAGCTAGTGATATAGCCTAACATGTGTGAGACCCTGGTTCAATACATATGTACATTCACACCTGCACATACACATACACACACATATGAGCAGAAAAGGCAAAAAAGTACCACATGATACATTCCATTCAAGACAGGGGTCTAGATGAGAAGACGGAGACTCAGGTACTGTGTCTAAGTAACTGTCCTAGTTTGCTTGCTGTTGCTGTGATAAACAACATGACCAAAAGCAACCTGGAGGAGGGATTTATTTGGCTTATTTGGCTTACAGTTTACAATCCATCATCAAGGGAAGCCAAGGCAGGAACTCAAAGCAGGAACCTGGAACAAAAATTGAAGCCTAGACCATGGAGAAATGCTGCTCACCGGCTTGTTTTCCTGGCTTACTCAGCTACCTTTCTTATACAGCTCCAGCCCACTGTTCAGGTGTGCATCACCCACAGTGGGCTGGGCCCTCTTATCGCAATTAGCAATCAAGAAAATGCTTCACAAACACGGCTACAGGTCAGTCTGAGGGAGGAAATTCCTCAATCGAGGTTCCCTCTTTCCAGTTGACTCTAGTTGGTGCCAAGTTAACCACACCAAAAACAGAAAAACAAACCCTAATCAGCTCAGTAAGCCATCTTGTTTAACTACCAAGACATTCAGAGTTGAACGTTTTAGGCTGTACTATAACTTTAATTACAACTTTAGTCTAAGTTTTCAAATGTAATTAAATCCCTTCTTTCATTATATAACTAGTGTTTGAAGGATTTAATCCTGGGTTTGCTTTAATGATATTTTTCTGTTACTAAAAATTACTTTAAATATGATTTTTCCCTTATCGATCAAAATCCAACCTTTTCAGAATTATATAGGGATGTAATGTACATCTGTAATTTTGAATTTATACATTGGTTAGGACTTTTTATTCTGTGTACAACAACATCCCAACATCTTTTCATTTATGTTATTGTAACAAGAAGCTTGTGCAGAAGAAAAAATTCTGGACGGATGGATGGATGGATGGAAGGATGGATGGATGGGTTTGGTGAGTGTGATCATAATGTGAAACATTTTTAGAAGAGTTAATAAAGTCATATTTTGATAGAAGGGAATGAAATGAAGGAGCAACAGTTAACTGTTTTAAAGCTACAATTAGACATTTTCATCCATCTCAAACAAATGATAGAAACTGACAGAACCAAGTCATAGTCATAAAACAAGAAGATGGGTTGCAGGTGAGAGGCCTAATTCAATTCCACATAGCTCAAATCATTGTGGGAGGAGCTAATTCCAAGCATGTTGCCTGCTGAACGTATAATTTAGAATTCCACAGGAATGAGCAGCGGTGAGGGTAAGTTGGAGCAGAAGTAAGTGGGCCCCCAGGGTGACCAGAACATGTCTGCAGAGTGCCAGTTAGCCTTTTTCAGTGAAATCACTGACGCTGTGAATATGAAGGGTGGCCCCCTCAGGAGATGCCTTGCAATTTAGGTTTTCTGAAACAGCAGTTGAAAATGTCTGCACAGTCTAATAATACATTAAGAACATGTTGAAACCCATTGAATTAAAAAACGCCCACCTTCAGAGTTCTTCTTTAGGAATCCTTCTATTCCAATGTTTGGCATCCCCCGAATAAGCCACTATTGTAACTGTAGAAGTTTAGTTGCCTGGCAAGGTACATGTAGGAAACAGTGGTTTTCATCTGGTTAAAAGTTGCCACTTCTGCCTGGAAAAGCCCTCCCCGGTGCTCGGGCTTAGGAAATCAGATGGGCAGCCACACTTCTGTTACTGTGCCAGTGTTTGCCCAGGAAAGGAGGGCTGGCGGGTCTCCCCATTCCAGTCACACAAACCCCAGCACTCAGTTCTCCAGAGAAGAGAAAAGAAGGCCACCAGGGCTGCACTTGCACAGCAACTGAAGGATGTTAAACAAGCCACCTTAGTAACCAACTTTCTTACCACCTTGGGCTTTGGGAGTCAGGAGACCAAGAGATCTGGTCCTGAGTCCAACACTAAATAAATCTGAGATTCACTTCTCACATCTACAAGTGAAGCAGTTGAACTAGATAAGGATCCCTGGCTCAGGCCCCTGCAGGGACCACCAGCAGGTTGTGCATCTTGATGAAAAGAAGAAAGCCTGGGGTGAGGGGGAGGCCGCATCCACCCAACTTGGAAAATTTAAGCCCTGTGTCTCATCAGGGGAGTCAGAAAGTCCAACTTTCCTTATAAATTCCTCTGATTTTTTTTTCAATCCCAGAAAGTAATTTGTAAAGGTTTTATATGTACTGAAAGAGCCAAAGGCAGCATTTCTAAAAGCTGGAGTCACGTTTTTGTCAATTTAAAGGAGTACACCTTCTGTACTGAAGCACCCTGGACTTTGGAATGTTCCACTCTTCAGGTGTTAGGGTCATCATCTCCTCTCACTAAGAAACCCTTGGGCCCCTGGCTTTTTAAAGACCATGAGAAGTCTTTGCATAAGTAATCAGAGTCAGTTTGCTTTACCCAGGGATTCCCAGACTTATTTGAATTCTAGACTCTGTGGAAAGATTCATGTGAGCAACTTGCTGAACTCATGCTCTGTGGAAGGCAGTATGGGAAACACCAAACCTTGATTCTAAAGTTTTTATTTCTTTTTTTTTTTTTAGAAACAGGGTCTCCCTGTAGCCCCAGCTGTCCTGGAACTCACAGAGATCGTCCTGCCTCTGCCTCCCAAGTGCTGGGATTAAAGGCATGTGCCACCATGCCCAGCTTAGAGTTTTATATTTCTATTCCTAGTTTACCCTTAGACCCAAAAAAGGAGAATAAATTAGCATTTACTAACCTCAATAATGTGCCATTGAACATGCTAAGGCCTTTATCGGCTGTATACTTCAGTTAACATTTATAACGACCAGGAGCTAAATATTACCCCCATTTTCAGGTTGATCAAATACACATACAAAATACAAGGCAGGAGCACTAGGGTAATCCCCAGTGAGTGGGCAGGCAAGGTGTGCATGCTTGGGTGCCTGATTCAACACCCCGCCCCAGCTCCGTCCCACCAGCTCCAGCCCCCGTTCTCCCAGTCAGTCTATACAGATTCCAAGTGGCCTGGCTTCTGACCCAAACAACTGATCTCATTATCTCTCATTTGCCTCAAGCTGTGGCTCTAGGGCTGATTATTTTGTTTAGTCCCTAGGATCTTCATGTGAAGGACATGTTGGTCCATCTGACACAGCGAGGAGATCCACAAGCCTTCAGCACCTGAGTGGGTGGGCGCTCTGGTAACCAAGTTCAAAGTGCTGATTTATGAGAAGCAAAACTTGCATCTGCTATATGGCAGCTCCCCTGTGGCCCACATGTGTGCCAGGTTTGATGCCAGGCGTTCAGATGATGCCCTTCACCCTTCCGTTTCTTCCTTTCATTGGTGCATATCCTTAAACCTGTCGACTTGGCTGTTTCCCTCTTCCTGACTTTCTTACCCATCCTCTGTCCCTCTTTTCAACCTGCTTCATGTCTTTCTTTGACCTCTAAGGGAGTTTAAGATCAACCATCTACCATTCTACTGTCTGTTTTCCCAGGGTACAGCTAGCTTTATTCCTCTTTCAGTTTAGAAACAGTGTCTCCATCATGTCAACAGGGTCCCAGATTGGACAATCTTCCACATGGCCTCTATGTATTTATAATGGTTTTACTGCTTTCAAGTTTAAGAAAGATCAAGTTAAATACTTAAAATATTCTTCCTTGGGGGAAAAACATTTTTAAACATTTAGACTAAGGCCACTTGTGCAGCTGCTTTGCATGGGCCGGGTGGGGGGGAGGTCACTGGTCACTGGTACAGTGGCTCCATCCTGTCAACATTTCTCCATTGCCATGTTTCTAAAAGTTCTTTCACAAGGAGGCCAGACCTTCCATCTGCTAGGCACATTACTTGAATTCACAAACCAAACTCCAAAGCCACTAATGGTTTTGTTGATTCGTGCCCAGTGTGCTTTCTGTTTGAGGAGGAAGAACAGCTAGAAGATGACCCAGACAGCCACAGGGGCCACAGCAATGTGCCCCTTCACCAGTAATACCTCCTGCACCTATAGCAAATAGGGCTAGAGCTAGGCACCGGGATACAGGACCAAAAAAGGCTCCTGAGGACTGAGCCGGATGGGAAGAGCGGTATGTGACAAGGAGACGCAGAACACAGAAGCCTGGAGCATAAATAGGAAGCAGGGCCATCACACATGGAGAATCAGCAGGGCTCCAGCCCTAACTTTCTACCTTTCCTCTGGATTTCTTTTCTTGTTCAATTACATGTTTCACTCTAAGACCTTTAGGTAAACAATAATTGATTTTAAAAGATCATTTCAACCCAGTGTGGTAGCTGGGTGTGGTGGCATGCACGGTTAGTCCCAGCACTCAGAAGGGAGGAAGAGGCAGGCTAATTTCTGTGAGATTGAAGCCAGACCAGTCTACATAGTGATTTCTAGACAAGCTGGGGCTACAGGGAGACCCTGTCTCAAAAACAAACAAATAACAAAATCAACCCAGTATGGTATCACATGCCTGTAATCCTGATAGTTGGTTAGGGGAGAGGAAGATAGAAGTTACAGATCAAATGTTTAAGACTATCCTTGGGCCTACATTGCTGTACCAGCTCTGATCTCAGCAGACTGCCAGCGAGTTCTGGCCTCCCTCTGGCCTCCCTGTGGCAGACAGCCTGAGAATGCAGGGGACTGCCTGAAAGCCCCCATCCTGCCTCCACGTGGTGAAAGTGCTACTCAGATGTAAGACTTCAAATCTTGGTCTGCAGTACTGTAGTGCTCACCTGTAACTAAGGGAGACAACAGCTATTGTTCTAAAATAATGGATAAATATGTTTTCTCTACCTATCTAGAAGCCTTTGAGAGGGAACTGACACTGATTCTTACTACTCCAACAGCTATCAAAATGCCTGAAAGCAAATCCTGAATCCATCACTCTA
>NW_008347891.1:473330-498792 GCF_000622305.1 Nannospalax galili
AATAGAGGGATGTTGTTGGAAGCCCTTGTCAAGAAATTCCAATGGACTCTCATATGAACATTTGAAAATTGTCCTGTTCTAGTTCCCTGTCTAGAACTTGTAATGCTAATTACTCTTGCCTTTACTTCTCCTTCACATCTCCTATTCACGATTCAAAGCCTTTTCTTTCCTCCTCGAGATAAGAGTTATGCAATTTGGGAGTCTTTTAGATAGATCCA
Organism: Nannospalax galili; assembly: GCF_000622305.1. Classification (NCBI taxonomy): domain Eukaryota; kingdom Metazoa; phylum Chordata; class Mammalia; order Rodentia; family Spalacidae; genus Nannospalax; species Nannospalax galili. Next base: position 473,549 of record NW_008347891.1, read on the forward strand.
CTGAAGGGGTACTCCAGTTGTCTCACCCTGCAACCCTGTTCACCATGGAAGAAGCCAGAGCGGTCTGCTTCCCTATTCCCTATTGGTAATATGGGTAACCCTTTCAGAGGAAGATGTGATAAGAATAGGAGGTAGGAATTGGCTAGGCAGTTAGGGTAAAACGACCCCAAAGAAAAGTAGCCAGTTTCTTGGCTAAAACTCACAATGTCCTTGGGCCTCTTAGTAACCTACTCTGTTCCGAAGGCCAAAAACGTTGAAAATATTTGGGAACTTTTATCTCTAATCCTTAAAAGATTTTAGGGTTACCTCTTTAGAGAGGGGAATGTTGGAGGGGAGGGAGTGGGCATGGATTTGGTCAAAACACCTTGTATGCATGTATGAAATTCTCAATAATGTGGTTAATTTATATGATGGAGATTTACTCAGCAGTAAAGAAATATGAAATCATGAAATTATTTTAAAAAAACACTATCCTTGGATACAGAGTAAGACTTTGTCTCAAAAAAAATAGAAAGTAATTTCAATAACTAAGAAACATTTTAAATGTAGAGAACTACATTTACAAAGAGGAATTTACTATTTACCTTCTAGGCTAGAATCTTAATTTCCAATGAATATAAAATTAAAACTACAGAGAATTCTCTCAATTTAGGGGTGAGGGCATCCTGAGAATGTACTGTTAGTTCCTTCAACATCTAGTGATGAGCCTTGCATATAATATTGCGCGCACACACACACACGCACGCACACACACACACGCACACACACACACTCAGTTATCTGCCATCCACATACCTTCTTTGTTCAAATAATTTGCTCATTTCTAGTGGGGTTATTTTACCCTATTATTAAGTTCTGACAATTTTTTATATACATATCTGGGATCCAAGTCCTTTATTAAGTGCATGATTTGCAAGTGTCTTCGGTCTTATCTTTTCATTCTTTCATCAGTCTTTTAAAAATCAAATGTATTTTAAATATGGATGAAGTCCAATTCTGCACTAATTGTGCTTTTGTCATTCTATAAAACCATCACCCAACTCAAAAAGAAATTTTTGGATGTGATGCAATGTCCATTATCTTGGTTGAAGTAACGTTACATAGATCTATGCAAAGTTGTGGTGGTTTTTGAAGTACTAGAGCTTGAACCAATCAGGGCTTCATACATGCTAGTCAAATTCTCTAACCCTAAGCTCTCTCCCCTGTCCAGTTTTCACAACTTGTAACACTATAATTTACATGAGAAGCACAAAAGAACACAAACATAGCCCAAACACTCCCTCACAAATTTTATGTAGGTACTAAAAGGAATTAATTGGAATCTATATGTGTTGACCAGAAAAGGCACCTATAGAAAACTGTAAAGTGAAACAAACAAAAACCTAGAAGCATTGGAATGCATTTGAAAAGTTTAAATATGCATTTACATATTTGTATACATTTTACAGGAGCCCAAAGAAAGTTTGGGGAAGTAACTACTAGCCAAATCCCAGAGAAATCAGAGAGTTCTTTCACTGGAAGAATTGGAAATGGGATAAAAGAAGATGGTCAATTTCTTTACATATATTAAACTGTCTGGGTTGTTACCCTATGCAGATATTATTTTGCAATTATGAATACAATCAAATACAAAATGGTAACCAAACAGCAGAGATAGTCCACCCTCTCCTACCTGTACCATTACCTGAAAACAATTCTCTTTACTGTTTTTAATGATTGACCAAGTAAGAAGAAATATATCAAAGTATGGAAGATACCCAAAAGTAAACTCTACATTAAAAGGTATGGATGGTGTCACTTACAGACAGAGAAAAAAATACCCTGTTGAAATCCTGATAACAGCATCGCACAAAGTGGCCTCCACATTTCCAAATAAAGCCACTCCCTTAAGCTCCTTCTTGTTGGTTATTTGTCTATGGGTGACAGTGCAGAGCCCCTTGCTCCTGCTGACTCTTCACCTGACCAGTTTCCTGCAACACCTGCCTCTGATGAGAAGGAATGAAAAACCAGATAACATTTAAAGCTGAATGTCATCCCTTGAAGAAACACAGGCTGCAAGGCAGCGCAGCAGCAATTGGGAGCCTTGCCTTTGTCACCTAAGGATGGCAGACATGCGTCACTCACGGCTGCTACACCTAAAAGGTAAACTTACCAGGAAAGCATGTCTTCTGAATCCTGGTGACATTTGTTTTTGTCCTAAATGTGAGTTGCAAAATAAAAATGGATTCTTCTTCAAATTGATTTCTTCTTCGATAACCAAATGAAACAACACCAAAAAGTATGGAGCCAGATACAGTCAACTCAAGTGAATATCACAAAGCTCTCCTGGACCTCAAGTTGAGATGTTTGTGTTCCTTTGTCTACTAGCATGCCTTTCCAGTGGGGAAGGGGCAAATTGCAAAGGTTTGCTCCTCTAAGGATGTGTGAGAACAAAATCCTAAACCCTAATGACCTTTTGGACTCAGTGATCTGGAAAGAATTTCCAGTGAGAACCATCTCAAAGTGGCCAATAGGCACAAAATCTTATCTAGTACCAAATTAACTGTCCTCAGCAGTGAAGCATGTTCATGTTATTTTCCAGGGATCCTGCCTATAGAGACACATGCATGTCACACTAGAGGTGTACAGCCTTGTCCTAGAAGGTTGACCAGAAGGAGATAAAGGAAGAAACACCAACTGCTTAGATTTTCTCTCTAGTTCAACTGTTTCCAAGGCTGAAGTCAATACTATAAAAAGGAAATTTACTGCAAACACGTGATGTCTGGGGACAGCCAAACTAGAAGAAGTGCATGAACCAACTGAGGGCAACAGGGTTTGATTAGCATACAAGATTCCTGGGACTACAGAACAGATTGCCACAAAATGGGCGGCTTCAAACAATGGTAATTTATTCCCTTATGGTTTGGAAAGCTAAAAGTCCAAACAAAAGATGTTAACTCCAACCAAAGCTTTAGGAAATAATACTTCCGGATTCATCTGGCTTTGGGTATTTTTCAGTGGTCTCTGCCGTTCCTTAGTTTGTAGCAGCAGAATTCCACCTGCCTCCAGGTGGCCCCATGTTTTCTTTGCATCTATAAACCTGTCCTTATAGGACATCAGCCATCGGCCCCAAGGTTCTCGCTATTCCATTGTGGCATCATCTTAACCAGATAACATTTGCACAGACTTTTTTTTCCAAATGGGGTCACATTCACAGGTACCAGAGGTTAAAGTTTCAACATATCTTCTGGGAAGACACAGTTCAACTCATGGTGGTAAGATATGGAGACCTTGATTTGAACCTGAACTTTGGCCCCTTATTCACTGTGTCAAAGACATAAACAATACTAAAAGTCCCAAGTAATACAACATATGCTTAAACAATGGAAGAAGGTGTTTCTACCGATGTAAGTTTTCCTTAGGAGGTGGGTTCCCAACTGCTTAATGACTCAAATTCCTTTCATTTTACCAATCCTGCCTCCTTCTAGAGGGTTTCACTTAGCTTTAGCATTTGTTCTTTCAGAATCACAGTATGGCTGCTGCAATGACAGCATTTGTGTTTATGCCTAGAACCAGAATAGGACAAAAGAAAAAAGCTATTTCCCCAAGAAGCTTCATTTACTATTCTGAAGATAAGCCATCCCTAGTAGATTTTTCTTTTGCATTATAGTGGCTTATAAATAATGTCTGACAACCCTTAGATCACATGTGATGTGATGGGCTCAGAGACGCACTGGCTTTTATAATGCCTTCAAGGAGCTAAAATTTTCTCTCAGAGCAGCAGACTCTCAATCCCATGCTGTTCACAGGAGTTGCAAGACTCGCTCACCTTCATCACAACTTCCCTGAAGAAACTTACGACAAGAGATCATCAGCTGGTAGAAACCAAGAACGTGGCAGAATCTCAACACAGACCTGCTCTCTGGATGCTCCCAAGTAAGGCTCCTCCAAAACAGGGACCTCACTGGTCAGGGCACAGCATGTGTGAGGTCCCTGTATTAGTCACTTTTCTGTTGCTGTGACAGAAACACTGACCAAAGCAATTTATAGAAGGAAGAGTTTATTTGAGCTTACGGTTCCAGGGGAATTACAGTCTATCCATCATGGCAGGGAGGTATGGTGGCTGGAGGTGGCTGGAGCTGGAGCAGCAGAAGCTAAGCTCTCACCTCATCACACAGGCACAGGAAGCAAGAGAGAAACTGGAGATCCAGCAAGGCCTAAGAACTCTCTAAGCCCACCCCCAGGGACGTGCTTCCTCCAGGATAGCCGCACCTTCTAAAACCTCCCAAAACAGCGCCACCATCTGGGGACAAAATGTCCAAATACTTGGAGCCTACGCAGGACATTTTCATTCAAATCATCACAGCCCCCCACCAAGCTCCAACCCAGCACCCAGCCCCACCCTCACTGTCAAACGTTTTTATGAGCATTGCAGAGCTAAACATTGGACCCATATTCTGTACTCCCAACCGTGAAGATCACCCTAGGCAGTCCCTGCCTTCCCATCAGACAAAACCCAAAGGAGTTTCCCAAGTGAGACACAGCCAGCAGTCAAGTTCACAGTGACCACACAGGCCCTGCCTTAGAGAACCAGAGGAGTTGGAAACAGTGAAGGCTGCAAACACACCAGGAGGCAAGATCATAGTAAGTCCAACTTGGAACACGAAGAGAAAAGACTGAGCTTCAAAATGTACAATGATGTTGGTCTTTCCAGAAGCTCCTCCCACCCTTCAGGGGCTTAGGACCTGGTAGATGTATAATAAACATGGTTGGGAGAGACCACAGGAGCTCAGACATGGATTCGAGGAGAGTGCTCTTTCTAAAGTGACCAGCCTTGACAAGCATGTTCCTGTTTGTTGAGCATCTATTGTATTCCAAAATCTCTACAAAGTGGCTGCTTCCAAGTCATAGAGAAAGTAAAGCTCAGATACATTTTAAGACTAACTGTGAAGCTGGGAAGGCAGCTACATCCTGATCTCCAGGACCCATATAAAAAAGCTAGGCAAGGTAGCATGTGCTTTAAATCCCAGCTCTGGGAATTAAGGGTCCTCCTCTGCAGGAGGACCCTTGGAGTCTCACTGGCGGCCAGCTTAATAGAATCAGTGAGCACCAAGCCAATGAGGGACCCCATCTCAAAATTCAAGGAGGACAGCTCCTGAGGAGCTACTCCGAGGTGGTCCTCTACACACACACACACATACACACACACACACACACACACACACACACACACACACACACAGAGGCATACAAAAAATGACACAACCAAAGTAATGTTAGCAAACAACTTAATCAAAATTATTTATAGAGACAAAATTTACTTCATTAGTTACTTTTTAGCCAAATGACACCTGATTCGGCAAACATCATGCTTAATAGGATCCTTACCCATTACTGGAATGTCCCTTATCAAAGTGAGACCTCATTGTAAACAGAAGATTGCACAGGAGGTCTCAGTCATCAACATGGAAAAGGAGCCCTGGGGTAGAAGGGGGACCATATACCACCCATTTGACGAGGAAGACCTTGCTGAGACACGGAAGCACTGGAAGCCACTGGGCTCCGTTTCTATGACACCCTCCTTTGCTAGTCCTTGTGTTTAGAGGTTGGGCCTGGAGAACACACTGCAAAGCTTTATCACTAATTAGCAGCTAAATTGGGATCAGAATTTGTTTTTTTTAGTTAACATAAAATGACGGTAAGCTAATTACACTAGACTTTGAGGAAGTTTTTGGACAAACATCTCAACTATTTCTTCTCACTCCACTTCTACAAAGCCTCCCTTTAGATCTGTGCCCCTGGGGAATGAGGCACACTGCAGCCATTGAGTGCTTCTGGACTAGTTTTATTTGCTGACCAGTAATGCACCCTGGCCACTGCTATTCAGGGCCTCACACAGCAGTCTGATGGAAGGCAGTCTGATCTCCAGTGGCTTCAGGGCTGCAGCCTGACTTCACCAGGACAGAATGTAGTTAGCATGCAGGGAAAGGAGGAGTGAACGAATCCGGAACATCAAACAAAATGCAAAGGTTGCCCAACACTGAAGATAACAGAACAGTCAACAGGAAGCAGCCATTAGGTGATCAATAGGTAACAGGGGGCAGGGAGTTCTCCAATGCCAAGAGTTGTGCAGATCATTTGGTGGGGATTTTGTTAACTAGCTTGGAGAAAGTGAGTGTAAACCAGCATTGCATGTCTAGAAGAGAGGGAGGACCCAATTAATGATAACTCCACATTTTCTTGATGGAGGTGAAGGCCCAGTGCTTTGTGGCTTACTATAAGAGATATAAAAAAGAGCAAAGTCTAGGGTGGATTTGGTAGGAAACACAGGGTTGCCTTCTCTAAGCAACTGCTCTGGGGCTCACTAGCCCACTCTCTCTCCCCTTCCCCATGTTTACTAGACTCAGAGTGACTAAGTCTGATTTTTAGCTTAAAGGGCTCCAGGTCAGATACCTATCACATGCTTCTGTAGGAGGGTCTCAAAGGATGCTTGGGAATTCCAGTTCTCATATGACCCAGTATTTTCTCTCTCCCAAAGACCTGGGCCACCAAATCCTAGGGAGTCCTGGGTCAACACAGGCAACCACTTTGCTGCAGTAAAAACTATGAGAATGAGAACGAGCCAGGCTGGCAGAACAGGCTGGAACCTGAGTTACTCAGAACGTTAGGACAAGAGGATCACAAATTTGAAGTCAGCCTGGGCTACAGAATGAGTTCAGGGCCAGCCCTGGAAATTGATGAGGCTATGTTTCAAAATTAAACATAAAAATAAGGATACAACTTAGCTCAATTATAGGATAAATCCCTAACGCCACATAAGTGAGGCATAGTGGTGTACGCCCTATCTCAGACCCACCCAGAAGAGCCAATGGAAAATTAAATTGGCTGAGGATGCAGGTTAGCGGTAGGGCACTCACCTGGCATGTGTGAAGCCTTGGGCTTACATACTACAAAACATACAACAGAAAAAAAAAGGAGAGGACATGACAGCGTCTCTGGGCAACAAGACAACCACCATTCACCATTCTCAAATCATGCATTTGCCACATCAGCACCACGTGCATCCCATCACGCGTGTCCTACCCACACCACCTCCTAACAGCAAAGTGCATAAGAAGCCAGGGTTGTGGCCAAACCTCCTAGGTCAAACTCTGGCTTGATTTATTTCTTGCTGTCTGACCCTAGCCAAATCATTTCAATTCTCTAGCCTCCAGTTTCTTTATCTGTAAAATGGGTATAAAAATGGTTATGGGAAATGAATGAGCTAGATAATTCAAATTAAAGTCATCAACACGGTGCCACACGGAAAGAACATGCTCTACAAAAGTGAACTGGTAGTATCTTCCCACCTTCATTCTGTGTTCCTGTTGTCAATTTAGTCTGTCTGGCAATGTGTCCAATCTGCCCACATTTCCAGTGTGCCTGATGAACCGGGTCTAGGGTCTCTAGCTGGTATGATAGAGGGTTCTTCAGTATCAGTTCTCTGGGGACAAGTGACACTGGTATAATAACAGAGAAATCAATCTAGAATAATCTACTCAGAAACAAGATGCACCACGCATGGCAAGGCAGAGCAACCCTGCTAAATGCCTCAAGTGACATTCAGTGGGAAACTTCGTTATGGACTGGATGTGTAATGTCCCCCATAGGCTAATGTGTCTGAATGCTTGGTTCCCAGTTCGTGACTCTATTGGGGCTATGGGGCCTAGATGGAGGATGTGGGTGGTTGAAGGGCAGATTTGAGGTTTATATACTGATCCCCCAAGTCCTGTCCCCTCAGTGTTTGCTGTACCTCTGAGAAATGAGCAGGTGAGAATTCTCAGAAGCATGTTGCCCTCCCCCATGGAGCCACTTGCCAACATGCCTTACCTGCCATGAGCAACTGGCATCCATGAACCTAAACAAAGTCTCGTTAAATTGTTTCCATCAGGTATTTCATCACAGCAACAAGAAAGGTCGCTAATATGAACTTCAACCTCGTCATCAGCCAGAGGTTTACCAGGAAATCAAAGGAAAGGCCTTCCAGATAGTTTTTCCCCACTTCTCATTTGACACTCCTTTGAAGTACCAATGCACTAGGAGTGGCTGAAAGGAAGGGGGGGGGTGCTCCGACGAAACAAAACCAGGCTTAATGGATAAAGTGGTCCACATTTTCTGAGTCCAACATGGGAAAATCATGAACTCCCAGAAGACAGGCACATGATTCAACTGGACCCTTTACAGAGCACCTCATGAGAAGGTGGTTTGTATAGAAATTTGCTAGAACTTATCTGCCATTCATTGCTATGATCAAGTTCTATTCTCTCCTGAGGCTACGTTAGTCTCCTTAGTTTTGAGCTCAGTCTTTTTCCATCTTCATCCTCCCTCTCCAACTCTCCTGTTCTCCAGGACAAGCATTCAGTTACTGCCTGATGACATCTGCTCTGGGAACATACATGTCCATGGAGACATATGTGTTCTTTGAGACAAAGTTGCCCCACGCTCTCACCTGGTTAGGTTTGCTAATTCTAAGAGATCCACCCAAAGCAATCAGTGAGTGAGTCACTTGGTAAGCCCAGGAGAATTTTGAAATATCAAGGCCTAAAGTAGTATCTCTATTTCAAAAATACAATACTTAGCCTTTAAGTCCCCTTACTTGTCTGAAAAGAGCCTGTTTCAAATCTGCCTCTTTAAAAATTTATAACTCTTGTGAGTCTCTACAAGAAAAAAAAGTCAGCTTTGCAGAGGATAAGGTAAAGAGGAAAGAATTCGTATTTACATTTTTTAAAGTTGGAATGGTGATTTAAGTCTCCAAGTCCCTTTTGATCCTATTATATGTTTAATGGCAGACGCACCCAGCAAAGGGCTTGAGTGAAACTCAACAGAAGTTTTAACATTCAAGGGAGCAGATGAAGCGGCCACAGTTCTTGTGACTGAATGAGAAATTACCCAGCTCAGCCCAGTCCAGGGCAACAGGTCCCTTTGCCTAGACTGGATTTGGGTCAAAGCACTAAATTTTCAGTTGGAAAACAGCAGCAGCATTTTTTAGCACACAAGTAGATAATTATAATAATCCCATCTGATCAATGATTTCTGAGCTCCACTCACTGAAAAGACTATTAGAGGGTGCGGGTCTGGTCTCAGTAAAGTTGGGCCACGTTCTCAGACCCTAAGAGCTGTCCAGTGGGTGTCCACCCATGGGAACTGATAAAATCAACTGAGCAAGGATGCCGTTCTTCGCGCCCACTCTTTTGTGTGTAGGTATTTGTACAACCCCTGCATTGCCTTGGTCCTATCAGGCGGCTCCAGGGATGCTTCGCTGAAGTATTCTTCTCTGTAGCTCTTCTCTGCCTGATGTTTGTATTGAAAATTAATAAGGAAAACTATGAATGTGCCTATATGAAAAAGTTAAAGGTGTGTGTGAAAAGAGAGCGTGGTTTAAACTTTGCCAAGGAGCAAGGCTCACGGTCTGTCCCCACCCAGCGTCATTCCCATGGCCCTCCTATCTGGACACAGAAAAGCATCAAACCAGAACCAATATTTCTACATGATGGTGCCTTGAGGGCCAAAGGAGGCTGAAAAATATCCCAGACAGCAAAAACCTGGCAAAGATAACTACAAGCATTATAAAAAGTGTTATTACAGGCAGCTCACTCACCACCTCACCTTCAAGAGCGCCCCTCCCACAGAAGCAAAAAGTAAAAACATACAAACTGTTCAAGAAGAGCTCGGGAGCTCTTTGGGAAGAAGCCATGAGTATGTAAAGCATGCTTCCCTGCTTGGCCCACTTCTATAATCTCAAGGGTTGGATATATTTTTCCAAGAGAAGAGAGTTCATTGACTCATTTACATCTGGGACTGGAGCTAGGTGTAGAAAATATCCTCCAACAGTGACTGGGTGTTGTTCAGTGATAAGCCCTGCTTACCACAGCTTTCCAAATCCTGAAACCCAGGTTCTTTCAACACGGCACCTTGAAATAAAACAAACTCATTGCAAACCCAAACTGTAGGAAACCAGACTCACACCAAAGTGAGAGTGCATGTTTCCCAGAAGCACAAGGAGATGTGTCAATCAAGGAACAATCTCTACAGGGGATTGGAGCCAGACCACTTCCCTGCCAAGGGTCACGTGGAACAGAGTAGAAGGGAATGAAACAGGCCAGGAGATGAAAATCTACAAAATTTTCAGAGGCACTGAGCTCCAGGCAATACACACCACCTCAAGGGACTGTGACCACATCTCACAAGGATTTCCCAAAGCTCCTCCCAGCACTTGGATGGCAACCGCCACCTCCACTCAGTCATTCTCCTTCTCTGGTATGGAATTCAGACCTCAAACCAAAGGAGGAATTCAAATGCTCCCCTGGCATCTGATAACAATGACAAAACACACTTTGATCACCTTGTACCACTCATCCCTGGTGCCCTGTTTCTAAAACAGAGAGGGGCTTAGGAGGCTGGGCACCTGCCTCTTCATCTCTAAAGCTAGTGGTAGATTTTTTTTTTTTTTTTAATCTTTTTGAGACTGGAAGGAATTTACCTGGTATTTGGGGCTCTATAAAAGGGAACATGCTCTCCCCAAGTTGCAGGCCTGGAGAGAGTTGGAAAACAGTTCCTTTGGGAGGGATGGGGGCAATCTGGTTCTGATAAATGCAATGCCCCCTGCAGGCTAACTAACCCTCAGCATGGGGACTTGGTAGGCAAAGTTGGCTTGGTCCAGTATCTGGAGGACTGTCTGTGTTTGGAGCTTAGAATACTTTTTGAGAAACCTCTTAAGTCAGTTAGGCTCCTGGCCTTTCTTCTCCTAAGTCTCCAAGCATGCTCAGCCTCCAACTGTGCTGTATTTTTACCACTTAAACACCTCTCCAAAGTTTACTACACAACAGTGTGGCTCCAAGTCTGCCAAAAGTTTAGCTACAGGATTTAGAGAATAGCTGCTTTTCCCCTGGAGAGCATTAGTAAGCAAATGGCAATCATCAGACCTTCTAGCCAGGGCCATTCCAAGGACCAGTGTCAGGGAAGGAGTCTGAGCTGGGAAACTGCCTCTCTTTAGCACTTGCGTCCCTCTAGCGTCTCTAGCTAGGGAGCTAGCTTCAGAGTCCAAATCAAAGGCCTGTGACATTTCAGGGGACAGCAGTGAACCCAGGATACCATTATTCCTGGCTGAAATTAACTTTCGTCTTTCAAATGTCTGAAGGAGCTTGGATTCAGGAGAGACGAAGGGAGAGAGCCAATGAATAAGGGGGAAGAAAATAAGTAGCATACCATGACCAAGCCAAACCAAGCTTGACATTTCCAAATTATATTGGCAAATGCAGGCTTTCACAAATCATTTGTTCCCTCTTTCCTAGAGACAAAAAGGGGGAATATCTGGATTCAAATATACTAACCCCAGACCAGTAAATTGTGCCACTGGAATGCAGTCTTAAATGCTGTTCAGAAAGTCCAACGTTATTTATACCAACAGGCGCACCAACACCTCCAAGCCAAAGTTGTGAGGCTGCAAACTGCATTTGTCAATTTCCTCATCCCCGGACCCTCCGGGATGCTGGGCTCCAGGTTAAGCTGACAGCATCCAGTTCCCATATCTTACAGGATTGGGATCCGGGTGTGTGTGTGTGTGTGTGTGTGTGTGTGTGTGTGTGTGTGTGTCCAGGTTAAGCCGACAGCATCCAGTTCCCATATCTTACAGGATTGGGATCCGGGGGTGTGTGTGTGTGTGTGTGTGTGTGTGTGTGTGTGTGTGTGTGTGTAAATCCCTGCAAGTGGGTCAGTCCCCACCTTGGCTCCTGCAGCCAGGCACCGCCTCCTCCAGGCTGGCCCCCAGCCTCCCTGGTGCCCCTTACCTGCAGGCGCTCGGTGGCCGGCTGCCACATCTTCCAGCTGTGGGTTTGTTTTTTGTTTTTTTTGTTTGTTTGTTTGTTTTTGCAGAGGAGACGCTGGTGAGACTCTGGATCGCGCGCCCAGGGAATGAGGGACCGCGGTCCCGCTGTCACATCTGGGGTGAGCGTGGGCGAGCTGTGCGTCCAGGCTCCGGCCGCCGCCGGTGGGCGCAGGGGGCTGCGAGCTGGAGGAGGCGGCGCTGAGCTGGGCTGCCGGCAACTTGTGGGCACCGCTGCCGGCAGTCCTAGCACAGATGCGAGACGATTGCGCAGCTCCGCCCGGACCCGGGAACGCACGGCGGCCGCTCCCTCCCCCCCACCCCACCCGCCCGGACCTGAGCGCTCTGAGCATGCCCGGGGCGGGCGTCTGCCGGGGCGAACCGGCGCCCCCGGGCCCGTAGGAGGATGAGGGGTGTGGGAAGGACGTGCAGCTGCCGACAAACCCTAGGGGGTGGATCGAGCGCAGAGGCTAGAAGCAGAGCAAGCCCCTCTCCCCACCTTGGTACAGGATCTGGGAGAGTGCCCAAAGTGGCTGGGGAGAAAGGGCCAGGATCCTGCTGGGGGACGGTGGCCTCCTGAGAGGAGAAAGCACTGCTCCTGGGTCTCAGGCTTCCATTCAGCAGGGGTCTCTGAAGGCAAGGTGCTGGGAGAGACTTCCCTCCATTGAGTTAACAGAGCGCCTATTATGGTCCAGTTGCCTCGGTGGGTTGATGATGCTGTGACGCTCAGTAGAGGAAAGCGTGTCCCCCTCCTCCTGTGCTTACATTACATGGCATGGTGGAGATGGTTGTGATGGAGAAGACTCCTGAAAGAGCCAGTACCATGTCCACCCACCGGTGATAAGTGTTGGGCAGAAAAGCAAGTGGACTGATTGATGAAAGGGAGAGAAGAGCATGTCAACAGGGCCCTGGAGGAGGCTTACAGAAAGACCTGAAGATTAGAGGCATTAGCATGGGGCGGTGCTGTAATGGGCAAGAAGACCCATGCCAGATCCGCGACAGGAATCCACCCCGAGATCTACCAAGTGCTGCAGGAGTTCCCAGAACCCACAGGGAAGCTATACTGGGCCCCAGTCTGGAGGTTCCCAGGCTAGTGCTAACCTTAAGAGACAGAGTTGTCTCCTGTACCCGCCTGGCCTCCCCACTGTCCAGGCACTTCTGCAAGTTAAGTCTTAAAATTCCTGCTGTCGGTGTGTCAAATGAGGCACGTTGAGTCTGGGTCACTTGCCTTGGTCAAAAGGCCAGAGAGTGGCTAGAATACACATTCCATTGACTTGAAGTTGGGAGTTTCTGACCTCGGAAACTCCATGGAAAGAGCAGCCATCTGAGGCGAGGGATCTGAGGTGGGCTGAGAGGGCCGGAAGCTGGGTCTGCAGCACTGAAGAATGTGGCTGGGACGGCTTCTGGAGTAGAACAGAGAGTGGGACAGAGGGTAGAGGGTACCAAGGAAGGAAGGCAAGGCGCAACGGACGGCGGGACAGGTGAAGAAGTGTTACCGGGCCACCACACAGCCTGGTCACCCCTGTGATGTCAAAACCAGCTCCTGGTCCTGGGACAGGGGTTCACTTCCCTATCCTGCATGAGGGCACTGATTTCCATGGAGCCAAGTACTCTGGAGCCCAACCTTCAGCTCACCACATCTGCCAGCAACTCCCAAGGACACAAACCCAATCTGCCAAGCTGCACAGATCTCTTTAGACATACGCAGGCCCCAGCTTCTGGAAACTCGCTCAGCCCATTCCCCAGTCCCGGCCCCTTGCTCTGGACGTTTCCGAAAGCCCTTGCTCAACCTGCGTGAATGCCTGTCCTCTGTGGAAATGTGCCTTGTACCCTTGCTGTTGTGGTCCCTGTGTTCAGGTAAGCTTGTTCCTTTTGCTAATAACTAGCTCACTTGCACACTCTCCACACCTAGAGAATTTCTGAGAAAAAAAGACTAGATCTTCCTAGCCCCCCTATCTCTCTTTAATCAAAGTCCCCAAAGGAAAAGAGATGAGCTTCATTTAAGAAAAAAAAAATCCAGAAAATCTAAATGTACGTATGAAACCCCCCAGGCAGCTAAAATAGGAACCTTCGGTTGCCAAGGATGTCTTCAGACAAGCTTTGAAATCGTCCTTAGTTGCAGATGCTTCCATAGAAAAGTGATTTTATTTTAAATAGCAGTGGGATGAGATAACAGCCTAAATTCAAATCGCATTAGAGCATTAAATCCTGCCTTCTCACCTCCGAATGTAATTAATTGTTATGACTCAGTAATACAGCCTCTAGTTGGGAGTGCGGTGCTATTTAAAGAAAAAAAGGTTTCAGCCTTGGCTCAGGGGAGACCGCTTTCAGTCACCAGTTCCCACTTTGTGCTTTGATACCCAGACACCCTGCTCCAACTTCCTGTAGGCATCAAGAAACTAGGTGAGAGGAGTGGGGCGGGGCCAGGTGGAGGATGGTGGGAGGTGGCAGAAGGGATATCTCTCACCTCTGGTTATGTTCCCAAGTTTTCCCATTCAAGAGGAACCTGCCTTGGACGGTGAATGAAACAGAGACATCTACTGGCCAGAAGTGGGAGGTGCATTTAGGTACCTACCAGCAAGGTCCTGGGACTCCTAAGCTAGCTCTTCACCTAGATTCAGAAAGTGCTACTTCAAGAGTAAAGCGGTTTGTCCTGAGCAAAGGAAGGAAGCAAAAGGTGTTTGGACACCATAGTGGAAACCTGAGACACACAAGTACATGCTTAATTCCGTGTACTTGAGTACAACTATCTAAGTCAGTCTAATCATGTGAATAAATATGATTTCAAGGAAGATGACGAAAGGAAAAAAAGAAGTTAAGAGCTACAAGTGAGTTATAAACACAACATTTGATCCAGAAAAATAATTACAAACCACCAACTACAAGTGAGTTATAAACACAACATTTGATCCAGAAAAATAATTACAAACCACCTTAGCAATTTTATGAACCTGGATTTGATCCAATTCATGGTTCTAAGCCCTAACCTAAGCAATCTAGATGTTCACATCAGAGTAATTCTGAAACAAACTGTGGTCCAACATCTCAAAAATGTATTAAAATATCACACAGTCATTAAGATGGTGATTATGAAGTGTAAGAGCTGAAAAGTATTTAAGATACAATTATATGCTTTTTAGAGTAAGCTAGATAAAATGTGCATGGTTTTAATACATATATATAATATATGTGAATCAAAATAAATGTTGGAAAGAAGCTAGGAAGACTCAGGTTGAACTCTGGTCTTCTGTTGATCTAGGTGATAACTTTTTTTTAATGTATATGAGTGCTTTGCCTTTGTTTGTGCATGCAATGCCCACAGAGTCCAGTCCCCTGGAACTGGACTTATTGTTAGCCAGCACATGGGTGCTGGTAACCAAACCCCTGTCTTCTCCAAGAGCAGCCAGTGCTCTTACCCTCTGAGCCATCTCTCCAGCCCCTAAGTTACAACCCTGAGAGAGTCATTTGCTTTGCAGAACCTCAGATATTTCATCTGCGAAAAGAATGATAATATTGCCTAATAGGATTATTCAAAGCAGAGGCTGACCTACTAATATATAATAACCCACCTGGCCATGATAAGTACACAGAAAGCATTAGTTTTTGTCCCTATTCCATTTTTCTTCCTTTTTGTTATCAAAGTAATAAAATTCTCATAAAGTGGCCCCTCCTTCCTGGGGCTTAGTCATTTCCACTTGGAATATATTTTCAATAATAACAGTGAAATAAAAGTGTAAAGCTAGCTTACAATTCTAATTTAAGCATATGGCCAGTAAAATTTATTATAGCTGTATATTTAGCACAGTAAGCATTAGAAAGTCCTTCCTATGGCTTCATAAACCTTATTTCAAAATCACCAAAATAGTTGTAAGTAGATAGACAATATTAAAAAGTCTGAAACTTCAGGGGCTAGAGAGACGGCTCAGCAGTTGAGAGCATTTGCTGCTCTTCCAGAAGACCCAAGTTCAGTTCCCAGCACATCAGGCAGCCCACGACTACCTGTAACTTCAGCTCCAGGGAATTCAACACCCTCCCCAGGCCTTCATGGGCACCCACACACATACACATAAATAAAAAATAAATCTTTAAAAAAAGAAAATTCATTAAGCCATTTAAACCTCCGGACAGTGCCAGGGCCTCTGGTTCTTGTCCCTGGTGTAAAAGGTGTTTATTAGGATGCTAGGGTGATCCTTTTGGGGGCTGGAGGGATGGCTCAGCAGTTAAGAGCACTGGCTGCTCTTGCAGAGGACTTGGGTTCAGTTCCCAGTACCCACATGGTGGCTAACAGCTGTCCATAACTCCAGTTCCAGGGGATCTGATGCCCTCCTCTGTCTCTGTGGGCATTGCACAACATGGGTACTGAGATGGATAGCTTTAGCGTCAACTTGACACACCTGAGTTGAGGGAGTCTCAACTAGGTAGCCATTTGCCTCCATTGGACTGGCCTATGGCCATGTCTGTGGGGCATCTTCCTGATTACCGAGTGATATGGGAGGGCCCAGCCCACTGTGGATGGTGCCACCCCTGGGCAGGTGGGCCTATGTTGTATGAGAAATCAGGCTGAGCATGGGTCAGGGGAGTAAGTCAGAAAGCAGCATACCTCCATGGCCTGTATTCCAGCTCCTGCCTCAAGGTTCCTACCCTGAGCTACCTTGGGCTCTGTGATGAACTGTGACCTGGGAGATGTAAGCTGAATAAACCCTTTCCTCCCCAAGTTGGTATTGGTCAGAGTATTTTGTTACAGTAATGGAGAGACAAACTAGAACAGGTACACTTACACAGATGCCGGCAATACACTCATACACATAAAATAAAAATAATAAAATACTTTTTAAAAGATGATCCTTTTCTTCACTTGAAACTTTCATTGTTCATATTTTCAAACTTAGTTAAAAATTAGAAGGTATAGGGCTAGTTAATGAGCTATTGTGTGGCAGTTTCCTCTGAGATAAACCTTTCATCCTGGAGGGAAGCTGGATAGACAGGATGTTCTGAAGAGAGGGATGTTTTGAGGGGAGGTGAACACTCCATAGGATGGAGTTTAGGGTAGAGAAGCATCATGCTCAGGAAATGAACAACTCAATAGCTTCAGGAAGTTCCTGAAATTAACCAGGTTCACTAGGCCTCTCCCTCCCTGAGCATATATAATCCCTAAGGACTCCAGCTGCT
Organism: Nannospalax galili; assembly: GCF_000622305.1. Classification (NCBI taxonomy): domain Eukaryota; kingdom Metazoa; phylum Chordata; class Mammalia; order Rodentia; family Spalacidae; genus Nannospalax; species Nannospalax galili. Next base: position 490,557 of record NW_008347891.1, read on the forward strand.
TCTCTCAAACCAGCAGCCCTGCTGGAAAGAGATGTCAACAGAGCTGCCTGGAAGAGGCTCAGAGCAGCTGAGCTGCCTGGAGAGGACACTCTCCACCCTGTTGACCTGCCCTCAGGTTGTGCAGTGCACCCCAGGTTTCCTGTTTTCATGAGCTGCCACCAGTGCTGGGGTGGGCTTTGGTGATGCAACTGTCTTTGAGTCATTTCTGTACCTGTAAGTGAATCCTCACCCACATTCCTGTAAGTAATCCCAAACTCTTTGGTTCGCCAAGTTGGACTTTGGTGATGTCCTTACTTTGATCTATAGTTAGTTTCCTGTCTGGGTTGAGTAGATTGTTCATGACTCACACAACATGAGCATATGCCCACTCATGACGTCCTCATTCCTTCATCAGCTTATGTGACACATATGACAGATAATCCCCAAAGAAAGCCACCGAACTCTCCCTACCCCCAAAGAGCCATAATCCTGTGCACTGTGATTTTCTAGTTTCTTCTGTCATGAGGCAGAATTTATTTAGTTGTTTGTTTGTTTGTTTGTTTGTTTGTTTGTTTGAGACAGAGGCTCACTGTATAGCCCTGACCAGGTGGGAATTTGCTATGAACTCATAGAGATCTACCTGCCTCTGCCTCCCTAGTGCTGGGATTAAAGGCGTCACCAATACACCCAGCAAGGTGGAATCTTGTGTGTGTGTGTGTGTGTGTGTGTGTGTGTGTGTGTGTGTGTAGACACAGCATACATTTAGAGGTTAGAGGACAATATTTAGTGCTCTTCATCTTCTATCTCCTTTGATGTAGGATCTGTTGTTCACTGCTGTGTACAACATGCTGAGCCCCTACAAGCTTCTGGGAATTCTCCTGTGTTCACTTTCCATCTCCTTGTTAAGTGCATACTGGGGTTATAGATGCATGGGCTAAAGCTTACTGCTTTTACATGGTGTGATGGCTAATCCTGGTTGTTAACTTGAACTGGATCTGGGATTAACTGAAATGAGAGGGACCTCCTGATGGCAGCCCGTATAAAAGGCCATGGCAGAAGGGAGCTCTTGCTTTCTGCCCCTTGCCTGTCTCTCACTGGTGAGTTTGTCTTGCTGCTGTGAGCAACTTCCTCGGATCCCAACGTAGACTGAAGACCAGCAGATCTCCCAGAATCCATCAGGTCTTCAGCACCAGATTGTGACTGCTGAGACATCCAGCTTCGTGGACTGAGCAAGTACCAGGTTCTCAGCCTCTCCATTGCAGTGCAGCCATCATTAGACTACTCAGACTCTATCCTGTAAGCTAATAAATTAATCTAATAAATCTGTGTGTGTATGTACACACACACACACACACACACACACACACACTCATTTTACTGGTTCTGTTTCTTTAGAGAATCCTGACAATACATGTGGGTTTGGGGAATCCAAACTCATGTTGTCAGGCTTGTACTGCAAGAACTTTACCCACTGAGCTGTCTTCTGGGCACCATGAGGTAGAATCTGTCCACACTAATCATTCTGTGATATGCTTCTGACTTAGCCAATGTAAGTGCTGTAGGCTTGACACCATGGAACTTTAGAACATAAATCCCCCCAACCTGGCAGCACTACCCTCACCCTATAGCACAACCATACTATAAGGAAGTCCAGACTAGCCTTTTAATGATGGGAACCACAGAGGGAGGCCAGGCCCAGAGATGGTATTTATGGCCAAGCATGTATATAGGACCATCTCAGAGCACACAGCTCCAGCCGTTAGAAGACAGCAACCATATGGGTGACCCCCAGGCATGACTAAAGAAGAACCATCTAGCTGAGACCAGCCCAAGTTACAACCTGGGATCATGAGCACACAACACAGAGATTCAATCCATCTGTCTGGGGGAGGGATGTTAGGGGTGGTAGACAACTAATAGAGAAAACATCACTAGCAAGAGCCCTTGAAATTCACCTCCTTCTCAAAAGTTTCTGGCAACCAATATAAATATAAAAGGATTGGGAGGCAGAGGCAGGTAGATCTCTGTGAGTTCAAGGCCAGCCTGGTCTACATAGCACGTTCCAGGCCAGCTGAGACTACAGGGAGACCCTGTCTCAAAAACACCAAAAAAAAAAAAAAAAAAAAAAGACTGTCAGTAACTGAAGTTCACAAAGTTCAGCAGAAGGACCTGCTTCCTCATCGGCTTACGTCTGTTTTCCCAACCCCCCATAATCACACTCCTATCCTAATCACCAATATTGTGGGTCAAAAGTGCAGGTCAAACCAATTCAATTGTTTAGCAATTCTTTCTAAAGGAAAATGGAAAGTAGACTTGGCCATAGAATGATCAAGGTGAATTCTTTTTCTGGCACAATCTGTAATAAGCATGACATTATCGGTTCTCCTTCAGCCTTTCTCTCTCTTTCTTTGGACAAGCTCCCCATCTGTATTAGCCAGCTCTCCATCATAGCAATAAAAATACCTTAGGACTTGAAAGAACAAACATTTATTTCAGCTCCTGGTTTCAGATGGTTCAGTCCATGGTACCTGGCTCTGTTGCTAGAGCCTCATGGTAGCTGGAACCTCTGTTAGAAGAAGCAAAGAAAGAGAAAGGATGGGGGAGGGCTAGAATATACCCTTCAAAGGCAAACCTCCAGTGACTACTTCCTCCAGCCAGGCCCCAGGCCCTAATAGACCAGCTTTGACTTCATGAATGGGTTCATCCAGGGAAAAGGTTAGTGCCTTCCACTGATTCTCAATAGCGCCACCAACTGGGGGCTAAACCTTCAACATGTGGGACTCAGGGGACACTTTATATCCAAACCGTAATGCCTTCCTTTAGACTTCTGCTACTTTCAGTGAGGGACACGTCGAAAATGAACTGGAGAATGGTGTTTTGGTCTGCAGTCAGCGCATTTTGCCCAGAAAGGGGCAACTCTGGGTGACCCCTGTTTTCAGCAGACCAGTTTCTCCCTCCCCCATATCCTGGCCAACCAATTCGCACTGTGATCCCAAATCTATTCCCACAGGGACTTGTGTCAAGCTGCACTGTCTACTTTCTTCCCACCTCATCAGTTCTCCGTCTGAGCTGATTTCACACAAAAACCAATCTCTCTTTGCTTCTATTTTTTCCCTCTTTCTTCTCACTTCCATTATCAAAGCCAAGAATTACTTATTCTAAAACCTGTAAGAAACATGTTGGGCACAACTTGTAGAAATGAGATTGTCTAGAAAAAAATCTCCATGATAAGAAATATTCTTCCTGACCTCCATTAACCTTTGCTTAGCTCAAAACCTCCATGCATATAGAGCTCTGTAGCACAAAATTGGCACTGCTGAAGATGGCAGCCCTGGCCAGGCTATTTTTCTCCGCCCTTCCTTCTGAGATTCACAATATTATTCCAACATAAAAATCACAAGGGAGGACTGAGCATACAGTTCAGTGGTAGAGGGCTTGTTTAGCATGTGTGAGGCCCTATGTTCAATACCGAGAATCGTAAATAAATTTAAAAAAAAAAAAAAACTTTTAGGGGCTAGAAACATGGCTCAGTGGGTGGAGCAGAGGCGTGAGAACCACAGTTCAGGTCCCCAGGACTGCTCACATAGAAGCCAGATCAGCCGGGGGCCGGGGGGCGGGGGTAGCCTGCCAGTAATCCCAGCCTCCTCTGGAGGCAGAGACAGAATTTCTGGAGCAAGCCGGCTGGTCAAACAAGTCAAACAGGTGTGCTCTGGATTCAACAAGAGACATTGCCTCAGAATATAAGGTGGAGAGTCATCAAAGAAGACACTTGATGTCAACCTCTGGCCTCCATATACAGGTGCACACACATACATGCATGCACACACGTGTCGTACAAAGGCAATCATGAATATACACATGAATATGAACCACTGTGCTGGATAGCTTTGGTTGTCAACTTGACATACCTGGGTAGAGGGAGCCTCAATTGAGGAATTTCCTTCATTGGACTGGCCTGTGGCCATATCTGAGGGGCATTTTCTTGATTGTTGAGTGATGTGGGAGGGCCCAGCCCACTGTGGGCGGTGCCACCCCTGGGCAGGTGGAAGGTGTTGTATAAGAAAACAGGCTGAGCAGGGGCCAGAGGAGCAAGTAAGGAGCCAGTAAGCAGCATTCCTCCATGGCCTGTGCTCCAGTTCCTGGCCCGAGTTCCTGCCCTGAGTTCCTGCCTTGGGCTCCCTCAGTGATGAACTGTGACCCAGGACACAGTTTATTTGCAAGGCAAATAAACCGTTTCCTCCCCAAGTTGGTTTTGATTGGAGTGTTTTGTCACAGCAATAGAGAGGCTAACTAGAACAACTACACACACACACACACACACACACACACACTCGCAAAAAAAAATCATTTTAATTCAAATTTAATTTGGACAGAAGTAATCTTCATTTCTAACAGTCTACCTGGAGTTTCAGTGAAATATTTCAGAAACTCTGTGCTCTATGTTCAGTGGTCAGACTACAGGTAGCAGTAATAGTAACTCTAGGATTTGAGAGCTGAGGAGGATCATGAAGAATCAGGAAATCATCAAACACCTCTGAAAGTGTGACAGACATTCAGAATTTGCTAGCAGCACTGTGGGTGTTACAAGAACCCCTTCAGGAACACCCAACCGTTTTTCTCAGCAGCCAGGATTATGAGTTGATGCTGACCCAGTAGTCTGCAGCCCAGTCTTCTCAACATGGCCACCAGCCAAAGAAAGGCTGCCCTGTCCACAGTCCTTCCCTTGATTCAGTCCCTCCCTTGAAAAGCCACGAAGGCAGACACTATAAAGGCCATCCCGACGCTAGCCTCCACTTGGCTTGGCCAATGCGCAGGTGTAAACGGCCTTGTGGTTCAACTTCTTTTCTTGTTCAAACCTGCTTCCCTGTTCTTGGGGATTTGGGAGCCAGACCACCCACCTACGGCAGTAGAGTTCTGATCATGGAGGCAGGTGGTAACATGGCAACTCTTAAAACTTTCATTAGCAGTGACCTGAAACGGAGCATAGATGAAGGAGACGTGCTGATGGCTGCAATGTTCAGGCACCAGAGAGAAAGGGGCAAACAGTAATTATATGGATTATGGAGTCAGGTACTGCCGCTGAGTGCTGGGGATGTGTCAGAGAATGACGTTGGTGGCTGAGTTTTGGCAGGAAAGCCAGGGCATTCCCTCCAAACACAGACAGCCGGGTGTGGCAACACACACGTCATCCTAGCACCTGAGAAGCTGAGGAAGGAGGATCAAAACTGTGAGGTTAGCCTGGGCTGCATAGTGAGTCCTGGGAAGGGTAGAGATACTCTGACTCAAAAATAGAAACAACAAATACCAAAGAACTACGCAGAATCTCTCATCTCCTGTGCAGAAACTTGAAGATTAACCCCAGGTTTCACTATAAAGGGAGCAGAGCTCTAGAGAAGGGTGAATTCATCATTCCAGAACGTGGTCTGCTAAGTGCTGAGGGTTCTGCTCACCTGTTTCCACTCCTGCACTGTCCAGGACCCAAACCCAGGAAATGCTGCTGTCCGCACGGTCTGGGTCTTCCCACGTTCCATTTATGCAATCAGGGTGATCTCCCACAGACGTGCCCACAGGCCAACTTCATCTAGACAATTCCTCTTAGAAACTTTCTTCCCAGGTGAATTTAGATTGTATCAGGTTAACAATTAAAACTAACCATGGCAATGGCCTTGAGTCATCTTACTGAGTGAGCCACTAGGACCCGCTGAGTCTCTAGCTGACACTGAATGGAATCTAAACAAGGCAGTCAAGGAAGGAGGTGGCAGGTATCAGTTAGCCTGGATTCCAGGTCCAGTGAAGTTGCAGTTGGTCCCAATAAGCTTTTGATTACAAGCTTGTTCAGGGAAAGAGACACATCAGAAATCTGGAGGTGCCACAGTCTCAACAAGTGAGCTTCATTTGTGAAGGAAGTAGACCTGAGCAAGCAAGGGTAAGATGCTAGGTCACGGAGATACCCCATCGCTGAGTCTTCAGTCACAGGTTTTCACTGTTAACAGTTCTCAGCTGAGTCTCTACAACCCAGGGCTTTTCCCTCAGCCAAAGTTGATTTGTCCAAAGTTATACTCCCTCCTTAGAGTCAGTTCCCATCTAATAGCTAGTTGGTTAAGGGGTACATAAGCTGACTCAATGATTTTAAAATACACAGAGCAGTGAGATGGCTCAGAGGGTAAAGATGTTTGTGGCTAAGTTTGAGGACTTGATTCTGATTCCCAGAACCTACAGGTGGAAGGAAAGAATGAACTCCTACAAGTTGTCCCCTGACCTCCAAAGGTATACCATGGCATGTACACACACACACACACACACACACACACACACACACACCAAATAAATAAATGTAAAAGTAACATGTTGAATTTTGAATGCTAAGTATCATGACTTTCTTGGCTTTTGGATGAACAAACAAGCAGAAAAATAACTCCTGTATAAATACATAGTTTAGATTACACAAAGTCATGCATTGCTTTAAAGACAAATATTTGTTCTGAGTAACGCAGTCTTACTGGGATTTGCAGTTGTACCAACATTATTGAATATACACAAACATAGATGATCTAGGTTATTCAGTGTGGACCTGATGCAACCAGGAAGAAGGAGGTATGCAATATTGCTATTGGCAAAACACTGTACATTATTTTATAGTAAATGCGTTTTAAAAAAATTTATCGAATTTTTGTGGATTTCAATACATCTTAATCATATTTGTACCCCCCTTCCCTACATACACCCCCCCATAGCCCACCCATAGGACTTCATGAATTTTGTCATAGGTACGTGTTAAGGTCTACGGAGTCAAGTTTGTGTACCCACATGACTCTCGGTGTGAGTTCATCCACTGGAGGCTGTTCAGCCTGTCTGGTGTCATTCCCTTAACTGGCCCTCACCCAGCAGTGATCCATTGCCAATAGCTCCCTGACAAAATTGTGGCACCTTGCTCATTTCCCAAGTTCTATGCTCGTTTTTGTCTGATTGAGTTTGCATGGGTCTTGTGCGTGCTATCACCATTGCTATAAGTTCATATGAGCAAGGTCCCAGGAGCCTGTAAGATTCAGTTTCCTTATGGTCACACACCTCCTCTCCTGACTCTTATAATCTTTCCACCTCCTCTTCTGCAATGGTCCCTGAGCCCTGGGTGGGTGAAGCTTAATACAGGAGTCCTGTCCAGTGACCCACACCCTGTACTCTTTTATTTGCTACACCTTGGGCAGTTGTAGCCTTTTGTGGTTTTCCCTCTGTTGCATGAGGAAACTTCGCTGATGAGTTGAGAGATGCATTAGTATTGTTTCTACCCCTTGTTCTACTAGGTCAGGTATAGATGTTCCACTGTAGATGTGTTACTTAGGGTTTGGCATCTCATAGATATTTATTCTCTGTGTGTGACCAGTTGTAGAACTCTGTAATAGTCTCCATCTGTTGCAAAAGACGCTTCTTTGATAAGTGGTGACTGGCATGCTTGCCCGTAAATATAAGGATCCATATTTGGCATATAGTAAGGAATTACATTTGTCTAGGGATGTGACAGACATAGGGCTTTCTCTAAGATCTATGACCTCTCCAGCCATGTGTATTTGGCTATGATGGTTCCCCAGAGGGAAATGCATTAGTTCAAAAGTCTCCTGAAGAATTACACATAAAATATCTCTACATAAGTCTGTGAGTATAGCTGAAGGCTATATAACAAGAAACACACTGCCAGACAGGAGAAACCTCCCTTCAAGTTATTGGTCAGGATAGTTCAAGAAACTCCCAAACTTACACAGGGTATTACCACAGCCCTTGATTATCTCCCAGAACTTGAAGGTAAGACCCTATTGCTGAAGACAGGACATACTTCAGACACAGGACTTGGAGCAGTGGAGCTGGAACTGACCTGAAGGCCACCTCCCTAAAGACTAGCTTTCATAGTTCTGCAGGACACTATGCAAGCTGCCAAGGGAGAAAATCAATCAGTGGTCCAGCCCCATATTTAAAGACTAATAACCACAACGATGACCAGCACAGCAAACCATATTGGTACTAGCACTTTTATCTCTGAAGGTAATCAACAGCTTAGACATAAAGTCAATGGGAAGGAACTCATGCATGGCACTGTAAACATAGTAAATGTGTTTTTATAAGTAGTACATTCAAATATAATGACTAAACAGTGTAACGTAGTAAATTCATATATCATTCACATAATCATTTATTATAGTATTGACATTTTCAAGGAGTGTGTACTACGCCTAATTTCATTAGTATGCTTTTATATGACTGATGT
>NW_008347891.1:499926-514918 GCF_000622305.1 Nannospalax galili
CTATTCACGCCCCACCTTTGACTCTCCCCCACTGGATTTTGTGCATTCTGTCATATATATTAAGTCCTTTCCAGTCAAGCATTTGTACCCAGATGCCCTTCAACGCAAATTCATCCACTGAGTCTAGTCAGCTTATTTAGAGATCATAAGTGAGGTCTCCTCATCTAGTAGTAATCAGTCTCCAACAGTTCCCAGACGAGGGCTGGCCCACCACACATTTCTCCTGCTCAACTCTGGGCCCTTGTCTGATCGAGTTGGCATGGGTCTTGTGCTCGATGCCACTATTGCCACAAGTTCACTTGTGCAAGCTTCCAGTGGCCAGAAACCTCCGCTTCCTTATGTTCATGAACCAGCCCCGGCTCTTACAATCTTTCCAACCCCCTCTTCCACATTGGTCCCTGAGCTGTGGGTGGGTGAGGTCTAATATAGGGGTCCGATCCAGGGACACACACTCTGCAGTCTCTTATTCTTTAAAACTTGGCCAGTTGTGTGCATCATACTCTGTTGTACAAGGAAGTGTCACTGGTGAGAGTTGAGGGATGTGCTAGTTTTCTCTCTGCCCCCCCCCATTCCACCACATTCCACAAGCCTTAGGTGTAGAGGTTGACCTGTAGATATGTCACCTAGGACTGGGCATATCCCAGACATATTCTCTATGTGTCACCAGCTGTGGGACTCTGCAGTAGCCTCCATCTGTTAGAAAAAGAAGCTTCTTTGATGAGGGATGTACAGTATATTTGTCTTTAGATATAAGGATCCATATCTGGCATACGTTAAGAAATTTCATTTGTCTACAGATATGACAAAGATAGGGTTTCCTCTAGGATGTATGATCTCTCCAGCCGGGTGTATTTGGCTGTGTTTACAGTGCCACCCATGAGTTCCCTCCCATTGAGAGGACTTCAAATCCAATTAGATAGCTGTTGGTCACCCCCCAGATAACAGTGCCACTCCTGCTCCAATAGAGGTAGCTTGCTGCGCCAGTCGTTATGGTTATTTGACTTTAGTGCTGAGTTGGAGCATTAATTGATTTTCTCTCTTAGCAGCTTGCATAGTATCCTCTAGAACTATGAGAGCTAGTCTTCAGATAGAAGCTTTCCAATTAGTTCCTGCTCCATTGCTCCTGTGTCTGAAGTAGGTCCTGTCTTCAGCAGCAGGGTCTTATCTTCCAGTTCTGGGAGATAACCAAGAGCTCTGGCAATAACCCATGTTATTTGGGGAGTCTCTTGGACTGCTCTGACCAACCACTCAAAGGGAGGTCTCTCTTGTCTGGTATTGTGTTCCTTGCCATACAGCCCCCAGGTATACACATGCACTAATGTTCAGACACCTTATGTACATTTCTCAGGGGGTCCCAGAGCCAGTACATTTCCCTCTGACTTCATTAGGCCCCCAAGATCCATTCAGCTCTGTTCTCTCTCCCCCATCCAACTTCCCTCTCCAGTTCAAGCACCCCCCCATTCTCCCCACCCCCACATAACACCCGCCTCCCACAGCCCCCCTCTCTTGAGTTCCTTCCTCTCCCACTGTGGCCCCCTGCCTGTCCCTCCCTACTCCCCATCCCAGCCAAACACTCCCACTTTCCCCAACTCCCACCTCAGACTGCCTAATATCAAGAGAAAAAAAGACACCAGATGCTGGTGAGGATGTGGAGAAAGGGGAACGCTCACTCACTGCTGGTGGAGAACCCTCAAAAAAACCAGAAATGAACCTATCCTATGACCCAGTTATACCACTCCTTAGCACATACCCAAAGGGCTCATCCTACTGTACAGACACTCGCACATCCATGTTTGTTGCTGCTCTCTTCACAATAGCTAAGAGATGGAAACAACCTAAATGTCCCTCAACTGACAAATGGATAATGAAAATGTGGTACATTTACACAATGGAGGTCTACTCAGCAGTAAGAAAAGATGAAATTATGAAAAGTAAATGGATGGAACTAGAGACTGTTACTAAGTAAAGTAACACAAACTCAGAAAACAAGCGACGTATGTTCTCCCTCATTTGTGGATCGTAGCACCAGCCCCTTATATGTGAGTATATGTCCTGATGTTACAAGAGGGGCCAGGAAAATGGAAAAGAAAAGGGGGTAAAAGGAAAGAAAGAACCCAGAAGACGGAGATAGTAGGGAATACTTTTAACGTCTGTTTTTAAAAAATATTTTATTTACTATTTTTATTTTATGTGTCTGAGTGTATTGCCTGCATGTAGGTAGGTGCACCTGTGTCGTGCAATGCCTGCAGCGGTCAGAAGAGGGTGTTGGATCCCCTGGAACTGGAGTTACAGATGGTTGTTAGCTGCCATGTGGGTGCTAGGAATAGAAACTGGGTCCTCTGCAAGAGCAGTCAGTGCTCTTAACCACTGAGCCATTTTCCAGCCCCACATCTATGTTTTTGAAAGGTAGAAAAAAAAGAAAACATTTGATATATCATATATTCCCAATATAAGTCAGAAATGTAGCCTGATTCTGGTTAGTAGAAAGTCTGTTTGGAGCAGAGTTGGCCCTAAGGGTTGGTGAAGAAACACATAAAATGACAATATTCACCTCAGCCAGCCTCTTTCCTTTAGACCACTGATCTTTCTGTGTCCCCGAACTCTAGGTTGTGAAATCAGTTTAGTAAATTATGATTGGTCTGTATTGTAAAAAATTATAATTACTGCTGCACCATGTAGAAAAAGAGCAGGACATATAAAGGCATTCCACACATAACAAAGTAATACTTTATTAAGTATTTGTTTTGGCTATATGCCTGTGGGGGTGGGGTGGGCATGCATGCTTGTGTGTGTGCATGTGTATGTGTGTGATATGTCAAGATGCAAACTGTATTCCTGTGTGTCATAAAAGCCACTTCTTTTCTAGTCAAAACTGCTATTGAAATCACATTCAAGGCCAGGCATGGTGATGTACCTCTTTAATCCCAGCATAAGGCAGAGACAGGCAGATTTCTTTGGATGGTAATCTAGCCTGGTCTACATAGTAAGTTCCAAGTCACCCAGGGCTACATAGTGAAAGCCTGTCACAAACTTTTTTTGAGTAAAAGAAAAATGAAATGAAAAACACTCAAAACATCCTTCAGGTTTTCAAAGATTCCCATTGTCTGCTTCCCACACTCTGCTCCGCCCCCCCCCCCGCCCCCGCGTACCTATGCACATGTGCGTGCACACACATGCACCTATCTCTGCCACCTGGCTTCCATCCTATCTGTAGTTTCAAAAAGTGAGACAGACTTGTGTTCAGTTATGATCCCCAAATACCAGACACCAAATCCTCTGAAACAGCCCCACTGCGTCAATAAACAAACACGATATTCTATGTGTTTCAAACTTTTTGAATATTTTTATGAGAGATCACCTTCTCTCCCACTGACAACACATTAAGTGATGGCCCTTCCCTGGTCCCCTTGAGATCACTGCAGTCGGATGCAGAGTCGCCCAAGCTGTGTACAGCAGTTTCATCTTCCCTCTTCATGCGTGATTTTTCAATACATCTGAAAATCAGATTTGAGAACACCGTGTTGAATTAAAGACGATAGTGACAATGTTTTATGGTTTTAGTCTCTGATGAATTATTGGCCATTTAAGCACAAAGCTTCAAGGCTAATATTTATCATGTCACAATACTGAAATTCTGACCCTACCGCAAAGGCTCATTAATAATGGCAAGAATGCATAACCAGACTCCTTGCTTTTTTCCTATAACATATTTCACCAGCTTATAAACCTCATAAATGTTTCTTGCTCCCTGGACAATCAATGTCCTATGATGTCATCGTTAAGCATAAGAAAGCTTAAGGACTTCAGTCCGTCCGAGATAACAATGTTCTCGGAGTCCGGAGCTGGGTGTCAGCCCAAACCCTGCCCCTCGGCCCTGAGTGACTGAGACCTCTCTTGGCCTCATTTTCTTCATCTGTGAAATCAATGATTTGGATTCTTTTACCTCTAAGCTTTGTTCTAGCTTTAATTTTTTATTATTCTATCCTTTGGCTAATGATCCTATTAAAAGCATATAATGTGGCACATCAATAACACTAATGGAATTCTTTAAGCCCTGTGACTCTTTCAGAATTTTTTCACCATCACTCAAATCTATTTTTAGTCCAGGAGATGCTGCTGTGTGATTTTCCCCTTGGGGATCTCCAACATCAAGTACAGTGGGTGGAAGAAAGAATGGAGAAGGGGAAATGAGTGGAATTGGAAGCTATTTTACTTTAGATTATATGTTGGCATATATATGTATATATATGGCATTTATATATCATATATGTAAATATCTTCAATACGTCGATTGATTTAGGATAGTAATCTTTGTAAGCCAGTAATATATTGACTCTTCACTTGCTGAGAACCTGGCTGCCATGTGGCCAGTGACAGCAACTTCTGTTTCAACAGGCTTTTTTCAAATTAGGTTGATTCCAAACACATAATCTCACCAACAGAATTCTACCTCGTTTGGCCTAAGTGATTGCATTTCTACTTACTCTGTAGCTTTGCCCAGATGATTTTCTCGTCTTTGTCCCTCATTACTGCCCAACATCCACTTTGTCCCTTCTCTAGCCGTGACTTCAACGTACAGTGAATGGGCTCTAAGATATTTTTGTGCCAAAAAAAAAAAATCACAGCCCATTAGGATTCTTCAAAATTTTGGACCTAACTAGTAGGAAGACATTGTCCTATAAAATTACTAGTACAAGTTATAGACAGCATATGTGGACAATAAATATTTAAAATTAAAATGAATATTGTATTTTTAACATCCCTACTACTGGGGAAAAAAATTTGTGACAGGATGACTCTACCTCTATCAGGATAACGAAACAATGGCTACCTTCTACTGAACCATTATCCTTGCCAGCTACTGGGACACAATATCCCTACCAACTACTGGCAACCGACCTTTATTAGCTCCATGCTGTCATTGAAGAAATGGAGGCAAGGAGGAATTAAATAAGATGCCCAGCTGCATTACTAGAAATAGACCTGGGATTTACAGTTAGGTGCACCTGGCTCCCATCCTTGCAGCTCTTGTCATTAGATTAGACAGGACGAGCGCATCAGTAAATTTCTAAGGCTGGTGGAAGAGATAATCTACTCCATCCTACTCTCTGAGAAATTAACCACTATGCCCAGACTCACTTGGCTAGTGGTAGGCTAGGACAAGGCCTCTGGAGTCTCTAGTAGATTTTATTGAAACAAATAAAAGCCAAAGTTTACCTAGCAGCAGAATGTGCCAGACACGTAGCTACACGTAACTGATACATATTATTTCATTAATCCTATCAATAACCGCAGGCACTATTAGTGTATGTATTGTATGTATATGTTCATGTGGGTATGTGCATATGTGTGTGGGCACTTATGTGTAGAGGCCAGGGGTATACCCTTAAAAACTTTGAAAATTAGTCTTTGTCAATAGTTTAGTTCATTGGGACGCTATTAGCATTAACCATTTAGTTAAAGACAAGGAACTAATTTTCCTCATAATGACATGCCACAGCTAGAAACTTCTTTAGCTGTTCTCCGCTTTGTCCTTTGAGACAGGGGTTTTCACTGAAATCAGAGATCACCAATTTGGCTAGACTTATTAGCTAATGAGCCCCAGGGATCTACCTGTCTCTAACCCTGGTGCCCCCTACTCCACCCTACCCCCAGTGATAGGGCTCCAGATGTGTGCCACCATGCCCAGTTTTTTATGTGAGTGCTAGGGATCTAAAATCAGGGCCTCATGACTGTTGGGCAGGCATTTTACACACTGGGCCATCTTCCCAGGTTCTCCAGGCACTATTGTTATCAAAAGATGAAGTTGAAGCAAAGCTTATAGAGGGTCACAAAGCTAATTTAAACATGGGATTTAAACCCTGCTCAGCAGTCTCCTGAGCACATACATGTCACCTGTGAAGGACCAGCTGAGGAAGCTTGTGCAGCTTCCAGGTTCCTCTGCCCCAGGCCCTGCACTCCACATCCACAGCTTGAGCCCTGGCACTGGTTTCCCTTTGCCACTCTGAGTCCACTCCCTCTGGTGGCTTGCCACTGACCACAGAATATCCTCTAAGCCACTTCCTGGGTGGATGTCCAGAGTGCTTTGCCACTGAAGCATCTCCTGAAGCTATCTTGACATAAATCCAACAGAGTGCAAGAATAATCATTCCTCAATTTCCCAGCACATCTCACTGTTAGAAAATATTCCCCAAGAGTTATGCAAATGCTGTGAATTGTTTCAGGACTCCTTGCCAAATGAGGATGTTGCCAAATTGTCTGCAAGGATTTCAAAAATACATAATTAAAAACAAAGTATGTGATCATCAAATTATCATTAGCCCCAGGTATTCTCATTAGATTCTTTCTGTTAGAAATTTTATTCAAATAGTTTACAAGAAAAATTGAATTTTACTATTGAATGTCAAAAGCCTTTAAGACCATATATTTTTCTATTTTATTCACACCATACATTTTTATTAGAATGTTCCTCGTGGTTCTATAAAAACATTTATTTAGAAATCATTGAGGTGCCCAAGTTGTCAAGTTCATATTATTTTTTATGTTATATTGTTATAATAAATTATAATTTATTTATGCTTTATATGTGAAAATGACCCACAGTGAAAATGTTTAAAATATATTTCAATAAAATACGTTTAATTTTTTGAGAAGATAAAACAACATATCTTCTAATCTTACTTTGTAATCATTTTCTTTCTCTCTGCCCTTAAGTTAATTTTAGGATCACAATGTCTTATTTCTAGTCTGTTCACATCATTTTACTCCATATATTCCAAACAATGCATTATATATGACTTTTGTGGTCATGTTATTGGGAAAATGAAGCTTCTCTTCTACAATTATTTACTACTTTTTTCCAATTGTGTCTACATAAAATAATTCACTATTGAATTTGAGACATTTTGTTAATTTACATTTAATGATATTTATATTGACATCTGGTTCTTATTTCACATTCAGGACATAGGCACACTGCATACTTTTATTGGTAACATTTCAGGATCATTTTCATTTTCTTTTTTTCCTTAAATGTGATATCTGTTTTTATCATGCACTCATTAGTAATCAATACTTAGTTCTATAGTAGTTAACATTTCTCTGACTTTTTTACTCTTTGTTTTGAGCTTTTTTCTTGATATTAATCTTTTTCAATAAGCTGCTACAGATACTTATTTTATTTTTATCTGCTTGGTTTTAGAAAGTTTAGATATATTGCTTTTAAATTCTACTTGTAATTTCATGAAAGTTTCAGGGTACATTGTCAACCTGTATCTCACTTTAAAAGATTATTTTTCTCTCTATTTTTCCCTTGAGAATTTCACAAGTACAATATATTTCCATCACATCCACCCCTCCAACTACTTCCATGCCCCTCTGCATCCCCCTCTGATATATATATATATACATATATATATATATGTGTGTGTGTGTGTGTGTGTGCTAGGGATGTAAAAAAAGTAGGTTTTATGTGTGTGTGAAATCAACTGAGTCCAATTAATATTGTACTTGGGTATAGAGCTGACCACTTAGGCATAGACCACCTATCAGTGACTTGTCCCTGAAGATGACAACAGACTGTTCCTTACTCCGCAACCCTTGACTGCCAATAGCTCTTCATCTGGGGTAGGGCCTGGTGTATCCTTCCCCTATTCATGCTAGAATGTTGACTGCTGTGGGCTTGTGCTGATCTTATGTAAGCTACCACAGTATTGGGAGTTCCTGGATGCATCATCCCTGTTGTGTCCAGAAGACACTATTTCACAGCAGTCCCCCAGGTTCTCTGGCTCTGACAGTCTTTATGCCCTTTCTTCCCCAATGTTCCCTGACTGAGCCTTTGGTGTAGGAGTTGAGTTACAGACATGCAGTTTAGGGATCGATACTCCACAGCCATTTATTCTCTGCACTTTGACTAGCTCTGGTTCTAACAGCCTCTATCTGTTGTACAAAGACTCTTTATGAAGGGTTAGAGCTGCATTTACCTGTGGGTACAAGGATAAGCATTTAGAAGGCAGTTGGATACTACATGTTTAGTACATAGTAGTAGCAGGTTCTCCTGTGGGGTCTATGACCTCTCCAGCCACAAGTTCTTGGCTTTGGTTACAGTACCAGGCACAAGTTCTCTCCTATTGAGTAGGCCTTAAGTGCAACCAGACAGCTGTTGGTCACCCTTAAGATATTAGTGCCACCAGTGCATCATTGAGTATACCTCTTCAAGCCAGTCATTACTGTTGTTTGCAGGGTTTGCAGCAGTGTAGGACTGATGACAACTTTTCCCCACTGGCAGTTTGCTTAGCACTTTCCATCAGGGAGGTTTCCAGGTCAGTACAGACTTTATTTCTCCAAATCCTGGAACCAACGTGTGTGGTGCTTTTAGCAATAGGGTCTTATCTTCAAGTTCTGATGGGCAACCAAGTGAAACAACTGTGGTCTGTATTGCTCTTGGCCTCCCCTGACCAAAGACTCAAAGGGAGGTGTCCATTTTCAGGCACAGGGCTTTTGGTCTATGACTTCTTGGGAGAGACATAGGGTAACAGGTAAGTCCAGTTAATATCTCTCTCTCTCTCTCTCTCTCTCTCTCTCTCTCTCTCTCTAAACGTGTGTGTGTGTGTGTGTAAGAAGGCCTTTTCAAAGATCCTTAGTGTTATTTCTCTCTCCCTTCTCCCAAGGCCTTCATAACCCTCTTCCCATGGAAATTTCTCTCCTGTTGTTTTTCCCTTTCTCCCTAAGACCCATATTCTACTATCCTCTTTAACGCTCTCTTTTACTCCTCCCCACAATGGTTTCTTTCTATTTTCCTGGCATCTATAGTCACTTGAAATCATACGATCAAATGGTAAGATTTGGAGTTAGGATCCCCATGTAAAAGACTATGTGGTGATTGTTGTTTGGAGACAGGGTTATCTCACTCAGTAAATAATTTCCAGTTCTGTCCATTTACCTTGAAATTTTGTGATTTCATTTGATTCTAGTCACAGTGAACTAGAAATGTGTTTAACTTTTATTTTCACCCTGACACTTATCGGACAGTAGCTGTGTTAGCTGCTTTCCTCATTGCTGTGACACAACACTGACTGAACCAATGTAAGAGCTGTTTGTTTCAGCCAGCAGTCCCAGAGGATACAGACAATCACGGCAGGGAACCGTGGTGAGCATCAGCTCAGTCCATGGCAGCAGAAGTTTGTGTTGCAGACCAGGAAGCTGGGACAGGACCAGAAACTGGTGTGGGCTCTAATCCTCAAGACCTGCCCCTAGTGACCTAAATACCAGTTAGGCCCCATGTCCCAAAGGTTCCAATAGGACCACTATCTGGGAAACAGGTTTCCAAACACATGAGCCTGATGGTAATGTAAATAGCATAAGTCATATGAATTATGAGAAGAATTGGGCAATAACTACCATAATGTGGCATCCAGATGCCTATTGGCCTTGGAGTCTTACTTCTGGGGCTCTACTTCAAAGATAACCCTAGAAAAATAAGAAAACTTATATGCAGAAGTTACTGTTGGTAACATTTTTGTCATTGAAAGAAAAAGGAAGCAATGTGAATGTTCATGAAGATAAGAATGGTAATAAATTAGTGCATGCTCACACCCTACAACACTGCATAGCTGTAAAAGATGACTCAGAGCAGAGGTATGGTGCTACAGTGTTCGCCAGGCTCAGTGGCGAGGAAGAAGACAGGCAGAGTGGTACTATTTACATTTTTTAAAAAGGCAGGCATAAGGCTAGAGAGATGGCTCAGCAGTTAACAGTGCTGGCTGCTCTTACAGAGGACCTGGGTTCAGTTCCCAGCACCCACATGATGGCTAACAACCGTCCTAACTCCAGTTCCAGGGCATCCAACACCCTCTTCTGACCTCTGTGAGCATTACATAACACAAGTGCACTTACATACATGCAGGCACTTGTACACATAACATATAAATAATTTTAAAATGTAGGAATACACACATGCACACTTCTCCAGGCACATGCTTTTACTTCCCTATAGCCATCCTTTTCCTCCTGTAATTCTTTTTTTTAGCACTTATGTAATAAAACTTGGGCACTTGTTTTCTTCTATCTTAGAAAAGTAAACTCATGCAGGCATTTCCTAAACCCATTCTTTCACTGACACATGAAATCGAAGGGAAATTAAAGTGGGATTGCAAAAACCATTTGTGACACTGAGTTCTCTCTCATCTTTATTAGAAAGTTAAATGAACTTATCTCTGTTCCTTTATCAATGCAAGTCCTTCAGCTGTGTTAAGCACAGTCACTCAAAGTACATCCCACAGACAGACAAGTCCAGAAACTTGCTGCATGTCTTTAGAAACTTGTATAGCAGGGTTGGCAACATAATTTTATATCTTTAAAATAAAAATAGACATCATGCTTACAGTTATTGATTTTCCTAGTGATTTATTTTCATTATATTTGTGCATGAAAAACTAGCCCTTTAATATGGAAACCTACTAAACTTCCTAAAAATATGTGCGGGGGGCTGTGGGAGGGTGCCAGTGGGGACAGGGTTATAAAGATGAGAGTTTTTGAGCTGTTCTGTATGAAATACATAAAAACATTAAAAAAAATTTATTAACATATATTGTTCAAATTATCATTAAATATCTATTGAGACAAATGTTAAACAATTTTATCTTATATGTAATAAACTGAATATTAGTGTATTTTCATGGAGAAAAAAGAAAGTAATTAATAACTCTAAAACAACTGTCCATTTTAATTAAGTGGTACTACTGCAAATTTAATGTCATTTGTTTATATTTGAAATTTATTTAGTGAAGACATTTTAAGGCATGAAAGAGCTATGCAATCATGGACCATTAAAAAAACAAATATATATATATGTATATATATATTTATGTATTACAAAAGGAGTTTAAATGGAGTTGCCTATAATGGTGGGACAGTGTCCCTACTAGGTATTATAAGCTAGCAAATAAAAAGCCCAGTGACAGGCATGGACTTCCTCTCTTGGGATCTGATGACAAGAGAGGCTCAATAAACCATCAGGCAATCCTAATTAAATCCTAATTACTGTCACTGCTCTTGGTTTTCCTCCAGTTATACTACATACTTGAGTTGTAGAACAAACATGGAGAAATCAAGCTGGCGCTGACCTCAAAGCTTCATCTTTACTCACTGACTTTCATAGTTCTGGAAGGTGCTATGAATGCAGTCAGAAAAGAAAAGTAGTCATCAGTCTTACCCAGCTGTGAATCCTGCAAACTGACAATAATGACTGGCCTGGCAAGTTATGTCCACTGACATAATGTTGCCGTGGCATGTATGTTATGGGAGTAACCAACCACTTTCTGATTGTACTTAAGGTCTGCTTCAAAAGATGGAACCCATACCTGGCACTGTTAACAGGGCCAAGAACCTGTGACTAGACAGGTCATGAGCCATAAGGAGAACCTACTACTATCATTCTAATAAATGGACATTGTATTAAACTGACCCCTAATAATTTCTTGTTACACCCATAGATTAACACAACTCTCAGCTCTCACCAGAGAAGAATCTTGCAGCACATGGTAGTTAACACAGAGACCCACAGCTGACCCAGGGTTAGAGAATAAGGCTACAGAGTACTCAGCCCTAAATGAATCACATACATCACACCCTCTCCTCCCAAGACTCAGGGATCACTGTGGAAGAAGGGGTGGAAAGATTGTAAGAGCCAGAGGTGGTAGATGAAGACAAGGAAACTGTGTGTCTGGACACAACAGGGCAGCTGCACATATGAACACAGGGGTGGTGACAGCAGAGGCAGGCAGATCTCTGTGAGTTCCAGGCCAGCCTGGTGTACACAGCAAGTGCCAAGCCAGCTGGGGCTATGGAGAGACCCTGTCTCAATAAGACCAAAAATCATATATCATATGCAATTCTGAAAGAATCAATAAAATTTTTTAAATAGACCTTTAATAAAAGAAGTTTCTATCAGTAACAAATATTTTTAACCATAGTGAACAATGTTTGTCAAAATCTAGTGGGCAAATTGCCTTCCCATGTTGACTCAGCCACTGTAGATTTTGAGACAGAGTTTCTCATTAATCCTGGAGTTAATCCATTCAACTGGATTGGCTGCCAGGGGCCCCATAGATCATCCCGTCTCTTCCTCTCCAGCGTTGGGATTACAGGCACACGCTGCCATAGCTAGCATTTTACATGGTGCTGGCAAGCTGAACACAGGTCCTCATGAATGTGTGGCAGGGACTTTACTGAATAAACCATCTCCCCAACCCATATCTGCATTTTTTTACTTCAACATTTTTATTTCAGTTTTTTCAATTGCCAAATAAAAATAGTATATATCTATCCAGTGTATAATATTGTTTTGAAATATTTACTCATTTCGAATGAATAAATAGAGCTAGTTAGTATGTGCAGAGGACCTGGGTTCAGTTCCCAGCACCCACATGATGGCTAACAACTGTCCATAACTCCAATTCCAGGGGATCTGAGACCCTCTTCTGACCTCTGCCAGCATTACACAACAGGGGTGTGCACTTACACACATGTAGGCAATACACTCATATGTATAAAATAATGAAAAATAATAAAATATTTTTAAAAATCTATTCTCTTAATCATTTTCAAAAACAAATACATTGTTATAAACTATGGTCACCATAGTGTAAAACAGATATCTTGAACTCATTCCTCCTATGAAACTGAAATTTGGACTCTTTTGGCCAACCTCTCCTCTACTGTGCCATTCTACTGTGCTTGTAAGAGAATCAGTGTATATTTCTACAGATACCTAAGACCATTTGCTGTTTGTCTTTCTGTGACTGGCTTAACTTCACTTAGCATTACAGCCTCATTTCACTCATGCTGTTACACATGGCAAGATTCACTTTTTTTTGTCTTTTTGAAACAGGGTCTCCCAGTAGCCCCAGCTGGCCTGGAACTCACTATGTAGACCAGGCTGGCCTCGAACTCACAGAGATCTGCCTGCCTCTGCCTCCCGAGTGCTGGGACTCAAGGCATGAGCCACCATGCCTGGTAAGATTCACTTTTTAAGACTGTTTCTACTGCGTAAAAAATATTTTTCATTCAGTTATCTACTGATAAAGTTTGTGTATCTTGGCTCTCATGAATAATATTGTAATGAACATAAGAGTGAAGATTCCTCTTTGATACTCTAATTTAATTTCCTTAGGCTGGAAACCCAGTAGTGGGAGTCCTGGATCACATAGGAAACCTACTGATAGTATTTTGAAGAACTTCTATACTGCTTTACATAATAACTGTATTTCCATGGAGACCAATGGTATAAAAGTGGTCCTTTTTCCCTCTTCTTCTCTGACATGTTATTCCTCATCTTTGTGATAACAGTCATTCTGACATGCATGAGGGGATAGCTCTCTGTGGTTTCTAACATACATTTCTCTGAAGATTATGATATATTGAAGATTTTTCAAATTAGTCACTTGCAGGTCTTCTTTTGAGAAGTGTCAAGTCAGATGATTTAACCATCTTTAAATCACATTGTTTTCTTGCTACAAGTTAAGCATACCTAATGTTAAAAAAAATATCAAAAATCTGAAATGCTCCAAAATCTAAAACTTTACAATTGCCAACATGTTAAAAATGATGTTAAAAGTAACAAATTCCATACTGCTCTATCTCCAAGATATCCAAGTAAATATATACTAATAGTCATTGCTTTGAAATCCAAAACACTTCAGATCCTAAGCATTTTCCAATAAGAGATTCTTGACTTAATTGAATGGTTACAGCTCCCTCTGTAATGCAGACATCAGCTCCTTATCTGATGCATGGTTTGCAAGTATATTTCCCTTTCACTTTGACTCTACTTTGTTGATTGTGCTTAGCTCTGAGAAACTTCTCAGTTCAATCTGAGAATATGCATGCTTTAGCAAGAGTCCTTGGTAAACTTTATACACAGTAACAGCTGGGAACCACTGATGGAGACCAACCCTGTTCAACAGAACTTCCTACAGTGATGGAATCGTTCTGAGCCTGTTATTTACTACACTAGTCAGTAGACATACATCACTATTAAATATATCTTGTATGGTGAAGGAAGTGAATTTTAATTAATTTAAACATAATTCACCACCTGTAGCTCATGGTCAGAGTCCTGGACTCTGTAGTGAGACATTGCTTCCTTCTGGCACCTACAGATTCCAGAGCAATGAGAGGAGGAGGTCTAGAGAAGCTGCTGTGTGCAAATCCTTATGGTTGGTCCTGTGGCTACCAATAATTCTGCCCTTGACAGAACCTTTAATCTTTAATCAGGCCTTGTAGGGCTAATTACAGATGCTTCTCAACTCCCAATGATGTCATTTCCTTTATGATATGTTTGCATACCAATAGACCAGCCATGAATTGAAAATGTGTTTGATACACATGTCCTACTTTACAATCACAGCTTAGCCAGTCCCACGTTTGTAGCACTTACATTAGTGTATAATTGAGGTCCATGAGAGAGCTATCCTGAAGAAAAAAAATATATATATATATATATAACTTCAAGGTTCTAAATCTTGAACTAGAGAGATGGCTCAGCATTTAAGAGTATTGGCTGCTCTTAGACGATATGATACTATACCTAAGAGACCCCAAAGGTTCCACCAGAAAAGTCCTAGAACTGATCAACATTTACAGTATTGAGGCAGGTTATAAAATCAATCTACAAAAATCAGTAGCCTTTTGATATACTAATAACAAGCAATCAGAGAGAGAGTACATGGAAACACTCCCTTTAACAATAGCTGCAAAAAAATACTATGGATTAAACTTGACAAAAGACATTAAAGACCTCTACAATGAAAATATTAGATCTTTAAAGAAAGAGATTGAGGAAGACATCAGAAAATGGAAGGAACTCCCATGCTCATGGATTGGAAGAATTAATATTGTGAAAATGACCATCCTACCAAAAGCCACTTATAGATTCAATGCAATGTCAATTAAAATCCCCATGACATTTTTCACAGAATTGGAAAAAACCATC
>NW_008347891.1:515064-517648 GCF_000622305.1 Nannospalax galili
TCCAAACAACTTTATTGGACTTGCTAACAGAGCATAAAGTGGGGGGTTATTTACAGAAGAGTGGGCTCCCCCCCATTTACAGATGCACTGGAATGTCTACACTCAATTATAGAACCCGTGACTTCCCAACAGCTTCCCAACAGCTACACAAAATGTTGAGAGAGGTGCCTCGTGGTGTCGGGTTATATATCCTTAACCCCTCCTCCACATGCAGCTAAGGTTGACTGATAAGGTGGGAGGGGTAATTGACTGCCCCCTCCACTCCTTCATGACCACAGGAAGGAGGTGTGACTATAGTTTGCCAGTATAGTGGTAGGAGGAGACTAAAAAGCTTCTTACAGCAAAAGAAACAATCAAAAAGTGAAGAGAAGACCCACAGAATGGGAAAAAATCACCAGTGACACATCTGACAGAGGTTTAACATCCAGAATATATAAAGAACTCAAAAAACAAAGAATTGAGAAACCAAATGGTCCAATTAAAAGATGGGCCAAAGACCTAAACAGAGTTCTCAAAGGAAGAAATAAAGATGCCTAAGAAACATCTCAAAAAGTGTTCAACCTTGCTAGTAATTTGGGAAATGCGAATTAAAACCACCCTAACGGTATCACCTTACCCCAACCAGACTGGCTAGGATCAAGAGAACGAATGATACCAAATGCTGGCGAGGATGTGGAGAAAGGGGAACACTCATGCACTGCTGGTGGGATTGCAAACTTGTGCAGCCTCTATGGAAAATAGTGTGGAGAACTCTTGAAAACTAAAAACGAAACTACGATATGACCTGGTTATACCACTCCTTGGCATATGCCCAAAGGACTCATCCTACTGTAGAGACACTTGTACAACCATGTTTGTTGCTGCTGTTTTCACAATAGCTAAGAGATGGAAGCAACCTAAGTGCCTCTCAACTGACGAGTGGTTAACAAAAAAGTGGTATATTTACACAATGGAGTTCTATTTAGCAGTAAAGAAAGATGAAATAATGAACTTTGTAGGTAAATGGATCGATCTAGAAACTGTCATACTAAGTGAAATAACAGACTCAGAAAAACAAATGACGTATGTTCTCCCTCATATGTGGCTCTTAGCACCAAATCCTTTTAAATTCCAGGTCCTTTTAATAAGATGATGACATACAGCAGTCCCTTTTGCATGAAATAAATACCATCATCAGGATTTCAGCTGAGTCTGATCACTAAACATCATCACAGCTGGGCTTGTTGACAGTTGTGCTCATTCATTAAAGGAGGGACAAGCAGGGTCATTGGACCCTCACTGCATTATCCAGCCACTTTTCCCAGCCAACTGTATGTAATTTGACCCTAATCACACATGGCCTCCTGGATTTGGGGAGGGCTAAAGTATACAATCTGGAGAAGGCCAGGAAGAGAAGGCATGACCCATACTGGTAAAGGCTTTCCAGTGTGCATACCCTCAGGTCATACATACACCTCAGCAACCCCTCAGTTATCTCAGTAAGTAAGCTCAATATATTCATTGGTTCCCCAGAAAAACCTTAATCAAACATTGGTTCAACGCTAGAACCTTGAAAGGGAATAAGCATTGCTTAGCATCCCCAGGAAAAGCTCTCTTCTGACCTCCATGGGCATTGCATGACATGGGTGCACTTACATACATGCAGGCAATACAATCATACACAAAAATAAAAATGATAATAAAAAATGGTTATAATATACATTTATTAACTCTTCCTGAGAGAACCAGAGAAAGACAGCAGAAATATGGCTTGATATTTGGTATGACACATAAAGGATGAGACAAAAATAATATACACATAATCTTAAAATGTCCATGGTCATAGTTTAGTCAGCTAGCTTAAGGAACAAAATATATAGCTAGTCAAAGTTTATCTGAGAATATTTGGATTTTTACCCAAGCCTTATTTACATAGCACATGATAATTAAAAGTACCAGACTGGTGGAACTAACCTTATTGGATGTTTAACAGCTATAATTTGAGGCCTATACTAATCTGGTCAGAGGGACTTAAAGGACAGTTTTTGCCCCTTGCCCTCCAAGGTCGACTAAGTTCCAGGGAACTATGGAACATCTCTAAAAATGTCCTGTAACTGTGGTAAGTCACCTGTCCTCTTGTTTAGGGAGGACATGGAGACCCCACAAGATGGACTTGAACCAGTGTCCAGTCTACAAAGAGGAGGGTCAACTCAGAGGAAACATCTCATTCATGCTTCCAAGTGAAGCCAGACATGGTCGAGCAGGACCTTTGACTTACCTTCACATAGGTGGAACTGGTAAAAGAAAGGAGCCAGGGGCTCCTCCCAAGCCCATGTGACCCCTGAGGAACAGATCCTCAAATGACCTTAAGTGTAAAAATAAATTTATTTATTTGGACCAACTGTATGGTCTTAAACACCCAAAAGGAAAGTATAACCAAAGAGTAAAGTCATCAGTGTATTTCTTAAGAGTACAAGGGATTACACTTCCAAAACATTAGGCTTAAGTCTATATAAAAAGTTTTTAGACCATTATTTCTTATTGATGATTTTGTTCCTAACCAGAAAGTGCTGCTCAGATGTAAGACTTCAAATCTTGGTCTCCA
>NW_008347891.1:518012-546430 GCF_000622305.1 Nannospalax galili
GTTCTGACTTTTTTCTAGTTCCCTGTCTAGAATTTGTAATGCTAATTACTCTTGCCTTTACTTCTCCTTCACATCACCTATTCACCATTCAAAGACTTTCTTTTCCTCCTTGAGATAAGAGCTATGCAGTTTGGGAGTCTTTAGATAGACCCACTGAGGGGGTACTCCAATTGCCTCACCCTGCATCCCTGTTCAGCATGGAAGAAGCCAGAGTGGTCTGCATCCCAATTCCCTATTGGCAATTTGGGTAATCTCTCCAGAGGATGGTGTGATAAGAATAGGAGGTAGGAATTGGCTAGGCAATTAGTGTAAAAAGACCCCAAAGAAAAGTTGCCAGTTTCTTGGCTAAAACTCACAATGTCCTCCGGCCTCTTAGCAACGTACTCCATTTCAAAGGCCAAAAATGTCGAAAATATTTGGGAGCTTTTATCTAATCCTTAAAAGATTTTTAGGGTTACCTCTTCAGAAGGGGGAATGTTAGAGTAGACAAAAGCCCCATAAAAAATAAATAAATGAAAGAAGAAGAAAGTACGTGATGTTACCAGAAAAAAGTGATGGGGAGATATGGGAGGAGTTGGAGGGGAGGGAGTGGGCGTGGATTTGATCAGAACACCTTATATGCCTGTATGAAATTCTCAATAAATTATTTATTTTTAAAAAAAAGAGTACTAGCTGTTCTTGCAGAAGACCCGGGTTTGAATCTAAGCACCTACATGGTGGCTGACAACCATCTGTAACTCCAGTTCCAAGGGGAATCCAACACCCTCCTCTGACCTCAGTGGGCATTGCAAGGCACAGGTACACTTACATACATGCAAACATAACACTCATACATATAAAATAAAAATAATAAATAAATATAAAAAAAATTCTAAAGCCTATTTATACTAATCACATACTGCTTTCACCTCCTTATAAAGTTGAAAAATCATGAGGTCATAACTCAAGGACCATCTCGGTATCTTTTCACACACACACTCAAAATTTTTATCTTCATTCTCTAGAAACTATTCGATTCTCCCAGGGACTTTTACCATGTAGCTGAAGAGAACACTGTTAGACTTATAAAAAGAAACAACCTCGAGGCCAAGGGTGGGCTGTACACCTGTAACCTCTTGCTGGGGAGGTGGAGGCAGGAGCTGAAAATCTGAAGCCAGCCTGATCTACACGGTAAATCTTGACCACGACTTCCAGGTTCTTGTTTGCTCCCTTGCGTGAATGCGACCTGAGTTTTCCCACAATTCATTTTGCTCATTGCCAGTGCACCTGGCAATCATGAAATCAATGAGAACTTGAAAATGTGCTGTTTTGTTTTCCCAATCAAGATCCCAGCAAGTCATTTTCACATAGCAACACATCGACTCTAAACCTACACAGACGGGCAAAAGACTTTGGTCACCAACACGATGCGGAGTGAGAAGCAAAGATGCAGGACTGATGCTGCCTGGCTCCAAGATTTGCCCAACTCTAGTGCTCAAGACAGTATGTTGTTGTAATGGTGCCGAGGGAGCTTCATTAATGTTTCTTTCTTCATCATGAAATTCCAAATCAAATCTTATTTAAAGAAAGAATTTGTGGAGAAAGAAGGAGCAGAGAGGCATTTTAGGAAGCTTTGTCTGGTAGAATCTGTGCATAACATCTTCCTGGATCCTCCAGAGGACACTGAAGAAGTCTGACCTACTGACAAAGGAAGACAACTGAGATCAGATAGATAAATGATTGGGCCTTTTTAAGGAGCCTGGGTAGAAATGCTGATCGATGCACTGCTGCCTTGACTATGAAAAAAATCCAGTGAACTAATCAGCATGCTTAATGCTCAAGTATGTGATTTTTAAAGAAGCTTCTTATCTTTCCACAGGGTCAAAATAAATTACTCTCAGAGAAACAGCTTTCTATTCTCCAAACGCACTCTGAAGAACCTATTATAAACAGCGTGAGATTTTGAATATAAGCACAGCATCTACCATTGACCTTGGGCAGGTTATTTAAGCTCTATGAACCTATTTTCTAATCTTCTAGTTTATACAAAGGAGTTCATTGAGTTAATTTTATCCTCGGTCTTCTAGGGATGTTTAAGATTATATTTAATATATACAAGACTATCATGTAGAAATGAACAGATGTTAACAGTATTTCTGTTACATCTGCTGAAAGTTTCGTTGTTAGCAACACAATGAGCTGTATGCACAGACCTAACTGAAGTCTGTTCTCAGCCACTGAGCACACCACCTCCTCAAAGGCCCTCTGCTTCTCTGATATACTGTGACTCTAAGTGTCTAAGTTTTGAAATTCAGCCCTCAAGCCACAATGCATCCAACTACTTCCACTGCATGAATAAACATCTCTATTCTTCTGGATTTTTATAGTAAGGAAATGATGGTCACCAGCCCATAAACAAGACTCTGGGATCATGCACTTGTAGCTTTGGGGCAGCACCGGTAAATGTTTGCCACCATCTGCTCCAGGAAACCTGACAACACAAAATTTCCCAGTTTACTATTCAAGGGAAGGTGCTGGTCATCCCATTTGGAAAGAGCACTTTTCATAAGTTTCATCACTTTGTATTTTCTTTAAAAATTAAAAGACGAGCAACTGAAAGTTAATCTGCAACTTTTAAAATTTGTGCAAAACATGGTATGGTTAAGGCAGGAAAGTGTAACAAGCTCTGATTTATCTAAATGCCAGTGACCATCTCTGGAGTACCAGGAGATGGAGGGCAGGCTAGCCCTCTGCTTGCATTTTTAACACGCATCTCTCCGTGGTACGTAGGCAAGGCAGGCACAGATTCCTTCTATCACAGTTGATCAACATGGCTTTCCTGTGCCTCTTGAAAAGACCATCTTCCACGTGTCAGTCATTGAGTAGTTGTGGTTGGCTGACCCCAGCTGTCCTAAGTTATATGAAATGATCATTTTGAAAAGTGAACTGATTTTCGCATGTGAAAGGGAGCCAAATAGAAACAGAAGACACGAAGCCCCAGCCTGGCCAAGTCTGCCACTGTTCTCACAGGACGTGACTGGAATGTGACCACAGAATGCAGCCTGGGGTATTTTATAAACCAACTGGAGGGGAGTGACTATTTTGTTACATGTTAGTACAGCCAAAAAAGAGAGACTGACAAGACACTCTCTTAAGGACTTTCTTTGTGTGCTTCTGTTTTTAGAAGACTCCACACCGTAGGTTCTGGAGGTGGCACAGCCATGCACACTCTCTCTTTTGAAAAAGGATATAGTTCTAACTTTCACGTTTTCATATTTCACTTACTTCATCTTTTCCCACATTTTCATCTCATGCTACAGTCTTTGAGCTTATTTCAACCAAAATAGAAGCAAATAACTTGAAAAACGTACTCTCAATATTTTTCACATCTTCTATTTCATCCTCCAAAGGGCCTGTGTTTTCAGCGTATCCTTCTCTCCCTCTAAACACAGGTCATATGTCCACTGCATTCCACTTTCAAGAATGAACTGTGATTTACATGAGACGGTCCTTGGGAAGCATAGTCTGTCTGGGTTCTCTCCTCTGATTCCAATAACAGCAAATTTCTTTCCCTTCACAAGCATTTTTTTTTTCCTTTTCAATATTTGCTTTCACTACCCTGGAGGAAATACTGTCTACACGTACATTAAAAGTGAGCTGAGGTGGCTCTGCCCATGTTGAATTTGGAGCAACAGGCTGTGCTTTCCCTCCCGAGGTCTCCTTTGTGGGGGATCCTAAATTCTCAGAAGGAAGCAACAGGACTCTGACACAACCCTGTCAGCAAGACCTTGATGCTGATGTGTGGGAAATGAGGCAGGAAAATGCAGAGAGAGGTGATCAGGTGAAGCCATAACGGTGAGTCCTGAAAGGATGTTCTGTGCTTCCGCAGACCCTGTGGACTTCCGTTTGTTGTTCACTTAAGCGACGAAATCACAGTTCTAGGCAATCAGGAACACCTGTCGTCTTCTGCTAAAAACAGAAGGGCTTCAGTGTGCTTTGATTCAGGCTTTCTTTGTGGTAAACAAAGGAGAGAGGTTTTCAGTCAGCTGAGCAAATGCTCCATTGCATGCAGAAGGGTTACAAGCATCAGGGTGAAAATAACCGTGGACTGGTCCTGAGACTTAACTTTCATGCTCGAATGTTGCCTTCGATTAAAGTTGGAGCAATGCATCAAACTTCTCAAAACGTCTTTCCCGAGGTCATTTTTCTTCTATGTGTTTCTTGAAGAGTATTTGCTTGAAAGTATTTTTACCACCCAAAGAACTACCAACAAAAAAAACCCAATTCAGTTACGTTACTTTTTTTATTCTGAGATATATAACTGCTAATCAGAACTTCCAATCAGCAAGAGATGAGCAGAATTAACGCGTTAAGCTGATAAAATACTTGCCAGAAGCAAATAAGCTTATTTTGTTTGCTCCGATGATCTTATCATAGGAAAATGTACGATTTCTGTTAAGTTCTTAGAAAAGCTGAAATTAGCTCATGAACCCTCATTACTATCTGAAAGTCAGGAAGGATTGTGGGAGAGCTGGCTGCCACATTTCTTCTTCACTGATGATTGCCGCAGTGCTACAGTTATTCTACTCCTGTCCATTCGGATAAGATAAACAAATGGAGTCTAAGATGAACCTGCCCATTAGAGGCAGGATGAGAGACACAGGACCACGCCCTCTCTCACACGTACAAAGTACCCACTACCAGACCAAAACAGATTCTTTCTATGATTCAAATGTTAAAAATAATTTACCTCAAGTTTTCAGTAAGACATGTTGCATCCATCTTCTTAAAGGACACTTCAGAGAGAAACTTTACCTTTTAGATTCTTAAACTCAGCTGATCCTTGATATCACAACCAATCAAATCAAACTAATGTGTCAAGAATGTGTTCGTGTGGGAGCTGGAAAGATGATTCAGTGGTTAAGAGCACTGGCTGCCCTTGAAGAAGACCTAGGTTCGAGTCCCAGCACCCACATGGCAGCTAACAACTGTCCACAACTCCAGTTCCAGGAAATCCAGTTCCCTCTTCTGTCTTCCACAGGCACTGCAGGACACAGGTGCACTCACATACATGCAAGCACAACACTCATACACATACAAAATAAATAAACAAACATTAAATAAATAAATAAATAAATAAACAAATAAATTTTTTGAAAAAGAATTTGTTCATGCAAGACACAGGCACAAAGCTGAGTTCCATTCATCATGAGCTGTAAGACATGCATCTTACCCACTGGATGGAGGCTTACAAGTCACCTCCATCAGAATCTACTACTTTGACCCAAAATCCCCCATTTCCTTAGCCAGCCTTTACTGCCTCTCCAGCCACCCCAATTATTAAAGAAGAGACCCCAGCTTCACTCATCAATCAAGGCTCTGCGGGCTAGCTTTAACCTAGATCTTCAATCACATTCCCTTCTCGGTTCAGTCCAATTGAACACATACTCATGAATACTTCCTATGAGCTACATCCTGACATGAAAAATATAGATAAGCTCTCTTCTGGACACGACATGAACACACAGCAGTGGTGACTGCCTACAGGAGATCTGCATAAGATGGTTCCCTTAAACATTCCACGCCGAATGGGGAAGGAGCTGCTGAGGCCGGACTCCTCCCTGAGTAGCTATCGGCAGTTAAGGGGAAGGAGAGTCATTTCCTCCAATGGCGCATTGCCCATGCTTCAGTAAATAACCTCTCACGTGTGCTCATGCAAGCAACCCAAATTAAATTTAGTGGGTCACCAAAAGGCATCAAAGTAGGAAGGGACTTATTGGGAAGGAGCTCACAGAAGTAGGAGTGAATGAAAGAGGTTAAAGTGAAAATGACCAGAATACATCATATACTTGTGTGAAATTGTCAAAGAAAAATAAATTTTAAAAGAAAATATAGATTAAAATAATCAAATAAAAGACTTTCATAACAGACAGAGATTACGGAAACTCACGACTGGTCATATACAGAGATTGTGAATTGCCCAAGCGTAAGTGACGCATCTACAGTGGAACCTGTACACCTAAGGCTCACAGAACACAGTGGAACAAAGGAGAGAGACCACTAATGCATCTCTCAACTCACACCAATGAGGCTCCCTCGTGCAACAGAGGGCCATGAACACAAAAGGTCACAAATGGCCAAAGCATACAGAATACAGTCTGCAGAGTTCAGGTCCTTGGATAGGACTCCTATATTAAACTCCACCCACCCAGGGCTCTGGGACCATTGCAAGAGAGAGGGGGAAAGACTGTAAGAGCCAGGGAGGAGGCACAGGACCATATGGAAATTGAGTCCTACAGGCTCCCGGGACCTTGCTCATATGAACCTACAGCAATGGTGTCAACATGCACAAGACCCATGCAAACTCAAGCAGACAAATACCCAGCACAGAACTGTGGAAATGGGCAGCAGGACCTAATCTTAGGCAAAGAACTACTGGGCCGCTGATTAGTGCTGAGTGAAGAAGAGCTGATCTTCTCAAAGGGAAGGACTCTAGATGGGCTTCCAAGACCTCAGTGTCTTCAGAGGGACATTTGGGGACACTAACTTGACCCAATAGGCCTTAACACAAATGACACAATGCA
Source organism: Nannospalax galili (assembly GCF_000622305.1). Lineage (NCBI taxonomy): Eukaryota > Metazoa > Chordata > Mammalia > Rodentia > Spalacidae > Nannospalax > Nannospalax galili. Next base: position 524,576 of record NW_008347891.1, read on the forward strand.
TGAATTCCAGTGGTGGCGGTGGTGGGGTGCTATCAGTGGGGGCCAATGGGGAAGAGGGTATAAAGATGATTAAGATGTTCTGTTGAAAAACACAAAAATTCAATTAAAAGTTTACAAAAAAACCCCTCACTGTCCTAATTTGAAAGATGCACGCAGCCTGCTACTGGCACATATTTCATAGAAAACAGTTGTGAGGGTTAGATGGGATAATGCCCAGGAGTCAACATGCACAAGACCCATGCAAACTCAAGCAGACAAATACCCAGCACAGAACTGTGGAAATGGGCAGCAGGACCTAATCTTAGGCAAAGAACTACTGGGCCGCTGATTAGTGCTGAGTGAAGAAGAGCTGATCTTCTCAAAGGGAAGGACTCTAGATGGGCTTCCAAGACCTCAGTGTCTTCAGAGGGACATTTGGGGACACTAACTTGACCCAATAGGCCTTAACACAAATGACACAATGCATGAATTCCAGTGGTGGCGGTGGTGGGGTGCTATCAGTGGGGGCCAATGGGGAAGAGGGTATAAAGATGATTAAGATGTTCTGTTGAAAAACACAAAAATTCAATTAAAAGTTTACAAAAAAACCCCTCACTGTCCTAATTTGAAAGATGCACGCAGCCTGCTACTGGCACATATTTCATAGAACACAGTTGTGAGGGTTAGATGGGATAATGCCCAGGAGGGGATCTGTAGATACAGTGGCATCTGGCTAAATGTAGGTGTGCTCAGAGGAAGCATGTCTCTGGTGAGAGGGACCTCCTTGTTACTCTCTCCATTACCATCATGGATGGAACCAACAGCCCAGGTCCATCTTCCAAACACATTCAACCCAAAGTCCATTTTCAGGCATTTAGATCCTACTGATAACTTCCACAAAGAAATGAGGAAGGGATTTTAGAGGAAAAATGCAACAAAATTCTCCATTAGGCATTTCTGGGATTTCCCCAGAACATTTCCTCTTCACATTCTTTCATTCCCCTTCCATTCACAATCCCTTCCCACCTTCATACTTGGCAAAAAGTTATTCCCTTGATCTGAACTCCAGCCCCGCCCAAGTAGGGAAGTGGAAAAAAGAGAAGAAAACCTGATGATTTAAGGACAGTGGCCCCATAGAAATCACTTTTGTGTATTACACAAACATTATTTGTTATTGCTCCAGAAGGATAGGGAGGTTAGGTGGCAGGGTTCTTTCCCTGTCAAATATTTTGTCTGAGGAAAATCAGATTTATTGTAGTAAATACAGACTGATATTGTGCCTCTAAGAAAATGAGATTTTTCTCCATATTTTTGGACTTAAAAAGAATTAGCAATCAAATTTGTTTGGACTTCAAATGTCACCAGATAATCTCTGTGATTAAATGTCACTCACGCTCAGAACAGAGAAAGAGAAGGGATTTCCTGTCTTGGAATTCAACTCCTGAACTTAGCCTTGATGCTGCTTTCAGGATCAAGGACGCAACCTTTCTAGCCTGCCCCAAACTCCTCTCTCCCTGCTCTGAGTACCTCAGATATTTACTGGTGCATCTTTATGGTCCTCGGGCTTTGCTTCACTCCCTATGGCTTAATGATGTCAGAATCATGTTGCTTAAAGAAGAAAAGTCTACGTAGAGGTGTGGTGCTATTTCCCCTCGCTACTTGTTCTGTATCTTTTTCCATTCTGTCTCCTAGAACCAGAAATTTACACCAGTTCTCTGAAAAAATACATGTATCTTCAGTGGTCTATCCATGAAGATCTTTTTTCAGTGTACAACTTCCTCAGGAGCGTTATAGCACCATGCCCACTACACTGTGTGATGCAACTATGTTCCATATCTTTTATATTCAACATAACTGCCTTTCCTCTTTGAGTGTTGACGCCTCCACACAGCATACAGCCATACACTAAACAATAGGATGTCACTTTACAGTTGGCCAGACTTTGTGATTGGTGTATTCATCACAGGAATAGTCACTTTGCTATGACTTTGAATGATTCTCACTTCCTGGGGGAACTCCCTCCACTTCTGGATCTTTGGGGGGACCAGAAGGGAGAGGTATAAGTGAACTTTTGTAACCAGACCCGAGGCAAGCTGATTCTGCCACAGAAACAAGTATTCTCATTTGAAAGTTTCAGGAGGATAGAGTTTGGTCACCACAACCTTAGGAGTTATATTAGTCGGTTTCCCATTGCTGTGACAAAATACCCAAGCCAAACAACTTAATAGAAGAAAGAGCTTTCCTTTAACTCCTCATTTCAGAGGTTTCTCTCCATCTTTGAAGGAAAGGTAGACCACAGTAGCTCACATCACAGCAGCCAGGAAGCAGATCAACAGAATACCTGTATGTAAGGCTTTCTCATTCTCCCCATTTCACTCTACTTTGTTCTCTATGAGATGGTGTCACCTACATTCATGGTAGGCCTTTCCATCCATAGTTAATCCTCTCTGGAAATGTCACCAAAGACATAGATACACACATAAAGGTCTACTTTCCTAATGTAGACCTTCTCAAACCCAATCAGTCTGACAATCAAATTCACCATCATATGAACTTTGCAAACATAGTCATCCTAAGGAAAAGAGATTGTTTTGTCATAAAGCACAGGCGTTCACACCCTACCACCCAGAACCTCCTAGCAGCTCCACATCTCATCTGCTAGGAAACTCTATTAAACCCCGACAGAGAAGAGTATTTCTCCAACTTGTCTAGGGGCACAGAGCTCCGTGCCTGCTTCACACAGCTGCCTCCCTTGGCACCCAAGCAAAGCTGGCTCTTTTTATGCTGTCAAGATGGTGCTTGGTTCTGATAACGACTATTAATAATAATATTTACATGAACAAGCCTTCATTGTGCCAAAAGATCTCAATGTGCTTCAGAAGCAGTCTATACCACAGATTCAAGGCCAGATGCACTAAAGAGGAAACCTAGAATGGTCCCTAAGAGCAGCCGACTGGTAGAGAGAGACAGCAGAGGGGACACTGCCATAATGGCCTTTGAGTGTCCCAGCTGCCAGTTGGAAAAGAACCTGTAGGGGGTTTGCACAGGCTGAAGCTGATTAAATAAAAACTGTGATGCTGAGACGTCGCTCTCCTATATAAAGCAGTTTGGAGTAGCGGTTTGTCGTCTTTTGGCTTCCTGGTTTCCATTTCCACCTTCTTTGGAAATTCTATATTCTAATTTTCTTTTGGGGAACGAGCTCCGCTGAGTGAAATAGGCACTCGACTGAAAGTAGTTTGTGCTCTCTAACCAAGGAATGGGCAGTGACCCAGAGTTGGGCAGCCAGATCCCTTCCTAGAGCTAGAATCATGAGATAGCTGGAGATGTAAAGCCGATGATGTGGATACGCGTCCACAGCAAAGCTTTCAATACCTAAGCAGCTCCTACCCCAGGAGTCGCGGAGCTGCCTGCTTTCCATTCTCTTGCTGTATAGTTCTTTAGTTGCTCATGTGGTGGCTTTGTTGCTTTTTGTGATGGATTTTGTTTAATCTTGTGATTTTTCTGGTAGCTTTCCTATAATATTGTGTGTGTGTGTGTGTGTGTGTGTGTGTGTGTGTACACGCATGCTTAGTCTAGCATTTTTTTAAAAAGTTCTGATAGAAATGAGTTATGCTTTATGAGTTGGTAAAAGATTATTCTTGGGGGCTATGGAGATGGTTCAGCAGTTAAGAGCACCGGCTGCTCTTGCAGAGGACCCAGGTTTGATTCCTAGCACCCAGATGGTGGCTAACAACTGCCTATAACTCCAGTCCCAGGGGAATCTGACATCCCCTTCCGATCTCTGTGGGCATTTCACAAGATGGTACACTTACAGATATGTAGGCAATACACTCATACACATAAAAAATAAAAATAACAAATATAAAAATTACATCCATATATAACTTGAACTATACTGATCTAACACAGTACGCAGCTAGAACTTGAGGTCGGGACAGGGCTAACAGAAGACAGTATCCAAAGCACAGGCCCACTAGCATCAAATGGCTGGAGATGGTAACAGATTTTTACCAAACTAGCAGATATTTCAACTGTGGAAAACATTTTTTGGAGTTCTGTTTCCTTTAAACACATGATAAATCTAGCCAAAGATCAGACACAAATAAATTTTGTAGAATATTTGGAGTATGGATGAATTCCAACTCAGCGCTCACACCACTCTGGCTTAAGACTAAGAGATAGAAGGCTGAAGCAGGGCTGTGATGTGCTGAGGTCCTTGGATGTTGGATGGTCCCTCGGATGTGCTGAGGTCCTCCAATGAGGAATGGTCCCTCGAATGTGCTGAGGTCCTTGGATGTTGGGTGTTCCCTCGGATATGCTGAGGTCTTTGAATGTTGGATGCTCCCTCAGAGCCTGTCCATGATCACATGACACAGAATATTCCTTCAGTTCACCAGGAAATCCCAACCACAGATGTTCATGCTACTAAACAAATACAATAGAAAGCTGACCAACTCCAAGTGTGTACACAGCCACCTCTCCATAACCCAAGACATGCTAGTGCTACAAACACGTTTCAAACAAGAAATTTTGTTTCTTTATGAAGGGAAATTGGTTTGGAAATTAAAAGTTTGTTTCAGGGCTTGAGAGATGGATCAGTGGTTAAGAGCACTAGTTGTTCTTACGAAAGACCCAAGTTTGAATCCCAGCACCCACGTGGTGGCTAACAACTACCTGTAACTCCAGTTCCAAGGGATCTGAATGCTCTTCTGTTCTCAGTAGGAATTGCATGACACAGGTGCACTTACACATATGTAAGCATAACATTCATACATATAAAATAAAAATAAATAAATCAAAAAAAATGGCTGGATAATCTTTCATGTAGATTGCTTGGAAAAAAAATGAAATGTCAAGTCTTAAAGTTCCCACTGGATTTGGTCTATACTGTTCACAAACTAGTTATAACTCAACATATTCTGATCTATGGAGAAGACCAGACCACACATTTATCAATAAAAGTGTTACCTTTATAAAGCTACCATAACAAAATACCACAGATTGTATGAGTAAAACAGCAGAAGGTTCTTCTTTCTGGGGGGCTGGTGGACATCCAAAATTAAGGTTTCAGCAGGTTTGGTTACTCCCAAGGCCTCCACTTGACTTGTAGACGGCCCCCCTTCTCATAGGTCCTCACATTTTCTTTTGAGTGCGTAATCTGGTGTCGCTCTGCACCACCTAATCTTCTATACCTTTTAAATTTTTTAAATCATAACTTTAAAATTTCCAATGTTAACACTCAAGGTACTTGGGACTTGGTTTTGAGCTGATATATCACTGCATTATCCATCCACTTGTGAGGTTTTGGGGGGAGGTTGGTTTTTTGAGACAGGGTCTCCCTGTAGCCCCAGCTGTCCTGGAACCCACTATGTAGACCAGGCTGGCCTTGAACTCACAGAGATCCATCTGCCTCTGCCTCCCAAGTGCTGGGATTAAAGGTGTGCACCACCACACCCAGCTTGTGTTATTATTTTTAACTTAATAATACAAAAATTTTCACATACAAAATATGATGGATATAATTAATATATAATTTGATGATTTGGAGGTAGCATAAACATCTTCTGCAGCCACATAAAAAATTTAAGTATGCAGTATAGTATTTTCAAGTTTAGACACACTTTCGTATGGTAGATCTCTAGGACTTAATTATCTTGTTAACAATATTATGCACCCTTTGATTAACATTTCCCCATGTTTCCCTCTCCCATGCCCTATACCCTTCTGTACTATTTAACTGTTTGAGAGTCAACATGTAAGTGGTATCATACAATATTTCTCTGCTTCACTTAGGATAATAGCCCCCAGCGTCACTTGGGTTAAATAGTGCTGTCTCAAATGATGGGAGCTTTCTTCTTTTGTAAGACTGAAAAATATTCTTTTATATGTACCACTTTAAAAATAGTCATTCGTTTGTTGTTGACTATTCAAGGTGCTCCCCTATCTCAGCTATTATGTGGTGAACAGTGCTTCCGTGGGTCTTGATTTCAATACCTTTGGATGCATACCCAGAAGTGGGATTCCTGGATCATATAGCAGTTCCAGTTTTCAGGGGATATTTTTATTTTGTTTTAGAAATTTTTTAATTATGTATATATTTGTATGTCCAGGTATGGGTTGGTGAATAGGAGTATAGGTGCCCACAGAAGCCAGAATTGGGCATCAGGTCCCCTGGAGCTGGAGTTCCAGGTGCTTGTGAGCCACTGTATATGGTTGATGGGAACTGAGCTTGTGTCCTCTACAAGAGCAAAATGCACTCTCTTAACCACTGAGCCATCTCCAGCCCCCAGTTTTCAGTTCTTTGAGGAATCTCCATATTGTTTCCCATATGGTTTCATTAATTTACACTTCTGTCAATAACAAAATAGCAGATCAAATCAGCAACCAAAATCCTTCTGATAAAGTAAAGTCCAGGTTTACCTGGCTCTACAGGTGAATTTTGACAAATATCTAAAGAAAAATTAGTACCAATACTTCCAAAAAGAAGATAGAGCACTTCTAGTATTTTTACAAGACCAGCATTCCCCTAATACCAACCAGACAACTGTACGAAAGGAAGCTAACTGCATTCATCTCCGTCAATATGGACATACAACTCCACAACAAAACTTTAGCAAGTCAAATTTACCAGCACATTGAAAGGATCAGACACTGAGACCAAGGGGAATTTATCCCTAGGATGCATGATCTGTTCAACATGTAAATTGATTGATATGGTATTCCGCAGAGTAAAAAAATCACATTATCACAATGGATACAGAAGAAACATTTGACAGAATTCAACATGGAAAACCATGCTCAATAAATTAAGTAGAGAACGGACTTAATATAATAAGAGGCATATCTCAGAAGCAGACATGAGACTGAGGGTATAATCTCAGTGGCAGAGCTTGTCTAGCATATGTGAGTTTCTTGGTTTGATCCCAGCCAGCAGCTAACATCACACTCGGTAGTGAAAAATCGTACTTTAGGATGTGGAACACAGCAAGGGTATCCACTGCACCGGAAGGAAGAGCTAGTCCATAAAGACTTCCGGGAACAATTAGGCAAGAAGAGAGTGTCCAAATCAGACAGGAAGGACCAAAATTGTCTCTGACTGCAGATCTCATGCTATTGCATATAGGGAACTCTGCCAAATTATGGACTTCAGGGGAAGGCAATTCAGTCCACATTGGGTACCACAGAAAGAATATAAAATAAGTGGATGTTGTGACTTTCCTAAGAAATTAATTGCCTCCTAATGTATTTTTTTTGTTTTGATGTATTAGCATCTGTATTTGTTTCCTGTGTCTGGTCTAACAAAATGCCTCAAGCTAGGTGGCTTGAAATAACAGAAATGCATTGTGCCATGGTTCTGGGAATTAGAAATCAAAACCTGCTCCTGAATGGCTGGCTTACTCCTGTGTCTTTTACAAGGCTTTTCCCTATGTGTAGTCTATGTTCAGATTAGATTAGGGACCCACCAAATTCCAGTATAATCTAACTTTTAATAAGCATATCTGCAATGCCCCTCCTTCTAAGTAAGATCATAGTTGAAGTGCTAAACATTACAAATGTATTACACAAATTCAGGAAGTAACATAGTTCAACCCACTACACCATATGAAGTATTAAAAGAATTCAGTGTGACAGACTAAAATGAAAAATGTTGAAAGTCAAGCAGACTCACTTCCTCTTTACCCATCACCAACAAAAAATTTTAATTATCACTCGAGTCAACCAGGTCCAAAATGCTTAGCCAAAGTTACCATATGCTTAATAGTGTAGTTTATATAATAACATAATTTATGAATTTCCTAAGCAGCCTCCTTACTGTATACACTGGCCGATTCTTTGCCTGCAGTGAGCAGCTAGTCTGTGGATTTTGTCATTTATCACTGACACTAACCTGTCTCATGTCACGTCCAGAGAACCCTTAGCCACTATAAGAACACATTTAAATACAACTGATTTTTTTCAGTAGCCAAGAGCTCTGTCTTGAACTACATATGTTAAATATAGTCTTTAAGAGTATATATGAAGTATTCGGGATTTCCAATCCTCACTTTGAATACTCTGAAAGACAGAAAAATGTGTTTGAATTAGTTCTCATTTAGATGGAGTTTCCTCTGTTATTTTAAGAAAAATAATAACCATATGATTTTTAATACATCAGTGATTCTTTGTAGTGGTATTTTATTAAGGCGGTTACTAATCATGGCTTTATCCTTATTTTTAAGGTCACTGTATCCCAATAGAACCCTAAAATTTATCTTATAGAATCAGGCCTAAGGCAGTACCTGACCAAGGACTTGAGCAAAGAAAAAATTTATACAGCTAAACCCTAATTTTAAAAATTAGATGCCAGGTGTGGTGGCACGTGCCTTTATTTCCAGCCCTTGGGAGGCAGAGGCAGGTGGATCTCTGTGAGTTCGAGGCCAGCCTGGTCTACATAGTGAATTCCAGGCCCGCTGGGGCTCTAGGGAGACCCTGTCTCAAAAAGACAAGAAAAAACAAAGGGAGTGGAAATAGAGTAGATAGAGACGTTTCCACAACAGAGGGAAGGAGAAGGCAGGAAACCAACATAGAGGCAGAGAGGGAGCTTTCATAGTAATCTGGCCTAGTCAGACTAATTCACTCTTTCCACAGAGAAGTTAAGGGGACACAAAGGCAATAGAAATTATCAGAAATGCAACAAAGAGCTCAACATATCTATTTAAAAGATTTGTTGAGGGCTGGGCTGATAATTCTGTCAACAGTGAGTTTAATGTACCTGTAACCCCAACAGTGGGAAATCCAGACGGGTGGGTTCAGACTCTGTCAGTCACCTATCCTGTTTGGCAAGTTCCAGGGCAATGAGACTTGTCTCAAAACACCAAAGTGGGTGGTGTTTGACACCAGTTTAGATTGTCCTCTGGCTTCCACACCCCTCCACACACAGATGTACCTGCACCCACACAACCATACACAGACAAAAAGTATTTTTGAAGAGCATAATCTGTCAAATTGGGAAGTTCATCCTACATATTTAACTTTTTTAAAAAATTTATTTATTTATTTATTTATTTTGGTCTTTTTGAGACAGGGTCTCCTTGTAGCTCCAACTGCCTGGAACTCACTCTGTAGACCAGGCCAGCCTCGAACTCACAGATGATCTGCCTGCCTCTGCCTCCCGAGTGCTGGGATTAAAGGAACATATTTAACCTTTAATTGATGTTTAACAAAGATACGTGCATATTCACTACATTAGTAAGTATAACATACAAACACAGGAAACTGGAATTCTGACTGGTATTTAAACCCTGGCCAGTGCCTCTAAAGTGCAGTGATAGGAACAGTAAGAATCCAGATGGAAGGCCACACGATGATGAGTTTTGTAGCAAATCTCCAGATTTCTACAAGCAAAAGCACAAAAGAAATACAATCAAGTAAATGTAACTGTGGTGATTCTTGTGTCACAAAGACGTGGTGAACTTTGTCTTCTGATAAGTAGGAAACAGCTTCCTGGATCTAGAGGCCAGCATAGAAGAGGTAGGTAACAGTGACACTGTGATGGATCACACTGATTGTCAACTTGACAGCTTCTAGGATCACCTGGGAGATGAATCTCTGGGCATGTCTGTGAGGGATTTTTCTAGATTAGGTTAACTGAAGTGGGAAGACTCCCCTCAAATGTGGGCAGCACCATCTGCTGGGTTGGGGTCCTAGACTGATAAAAAGGACAAAGTGAGCTGAGCACCATCCTTATCTCTCTCTGCTTCTTGACGGCAGGTGAAATGTGATCGGCAGCCTCCAGCTCCTGCCACCATGACCTCACTGGGACCTAGAATAAAAGCTCCTTCCTTATTTACTTTTGTGCAGTATTTTCTTGTGGTAATGAGAAAAGTAACTAATGCAGTAACTGAACTCGTCGGCCTTACAATATTCAACTTAGCAAAATTCACATAAGCCTTACTAGTGCTTGCCTCTGCGCACATAACCCATGTGACCTATCCATGGGAAGGTGGAAAAGGCTGAACCAATCTCTCTCAAGACACCTTTTAATGACTGTTTACTACTTAGCATGAAGTATTAGACATACCGTGATCTGCTTTTCTATTTTTATCTAAATTTAATTTGTCTTCTATGGGACTTGCCATATGTCTAGCCTAGCCTTTCATGTAAAGAGCTTGTCTATCACGTCCCAGTGCTAAAATTGCTGCAGTACTAACACACCTTTTTTTTTTTTTTTTTTTTTTTTTTGAGACAAGGTCTCCCTGTAGCCCCAGCTGTCCTGGAACTCACTTTGTAGACCAGGATGGCCTTGAACTCACAGAGATCTGCCTGTCTCTCTCCCGAGCGCTGGCACTAAAGGCGTGCACCGCCATGCCCAGCTCTAACACATCTTTTTAGATAGACATTAAGTGGTTCTTTCTCTCATGTTGATGTAACCCTTTAAAAAGATGAAATGAGTTATTGCTCTGGGGATGATTTCCTCAGCCTCAGCCCAGCACCACAGCATATCTGGTCCTACTAGAGTTTTTTCCTAAATGTGTTTTTGCTAAGACCAATTTAATAAGATGATGTTTTGGGGAAAACATCTAGCAATGATTGTTGCCGTGTGTCACAGCAAAATCAGAAGATGATTCTCAACCAATTTAGTGACAGTAACAGGAAGCAGAACAAATCAGCAGATCAATCAAAAGATACAGCACAAGAAATCGATCCACAGAAAATACACTCAGTTATACTCATTTTTTTATGTGTGTACTCTTTTGTGGGGCCTACCCTCCTAGAAATGTGTGTTTTATTGCAGAAAATGACAACAGGAAGCAATTCTTTCAAGCATAAAGATTACAGAACTTAAAAACGTTCGCAACATTTAACTTCAAGGATCATGAGGACAGACGACTTAATGAGTGCCACTTGAGGAAGTATATTGGAGAACTGGCTTCTACCAAGAGAAATGGGCACATTACTCCATGTACGGTTAGAGTCTGCCCCACCTCCAAATGCTTCAGCGAGTCTAGTTCCTCCAGGGCCTAGCCAAGAGTTCACTGGTCACAAAACACAGGGTTGGAGGGTATGGGGTAAAAGATGCAACTGAGTAGCAATAAACTAGGCCAATTGCTCCTGCAAGCCAAGCCTATGTGGTTTGGTTTTTGAAAGTCTAGGTGAAATATTTTAGACCTTTGGTCCTGTATGGCAACATGGCAGTGTTAAGCAATGTGGATGAATTCTGTGTTCTGTAAACTGCCCTCCACAGTGCCTTCTGTGATACCCACTGTCCTGGCATACATCCTATGGTTATAGCACCCTGTTCTCTATTCCTTCTGCATCTTCTAAGCCCAATTCTCTTAGATTTCTTTAGACTTCTTTCCTTAGCAATCTTCTTCAATTAATTCATGCCTACCTCCATGGAAATCATAGTCAATCTGAGGCTTCAATTTCAGCCTAGCTGAATGCTTCCATGCTTTGATCCTTAATCTATACCCACAGCCAGCTTAGGAGAAGAAAGACCTTGAAGTACATTTTGGTATTGTACCTGACCTCATGATCATATCCTACAAATCAAGGCCCCCAAAGAACCAAAGTTCACAGGCAATCATGAAGCAGTGCTGGTGTAGAGGGTCAATGCCTGCCACATAGTCAGTAACATGCAAATAGAAATAGACAGTGTTGAGCAGCAAACTCAGAGACACAGCAAAGAGCAGACTAGAGACCAGGGCCATGAGCTCCAGTATAAAATAGGTGCTCAGTCATTTGTGAACTTTATGTATGAACAAAGACTTTAGCTGCAACTTCAGGGCCAGTCTGGGGGTTGGGTTCCTACCTAAAGCTATGGAAATTTTACACACAGCCACTACAAAACAGCTATAGTCTACAGCCATGGTTAAGACCATGAGGGCTCAGAAATGTGGACAGGTCATTAGCAATCTTCTTGTATGAAGTTCTAAGTATAGAATTTTGCATTTTCCCTCGTTATGTTTTGTCTTCCTGGCTTCTGCCTCACGTCCTGGATGTCAAAATAATTGTCTCGATTCTTTCATCTGTCATATTAGCTCTTCTGAACAACAAGCTTGTATCATCTGCAAGTGATATGACCTTCTGATGTCCTGAGTCAAGCAACTGGCACATGTTGAAGTCAGCCAAGAGCTGAGTCATGTGACATCTCTCTTCACTATTTCCCCCAGTTACCATCAACCTATTAATCAGCCACTCACAGTTTTACCTGATTGTCCCCATACTCTGCTAGCGTTTCATTATTATGTCTTCCAGGCTATCATTTGTATTTGGAAAATTCTCTGTTGAAATCAAAGCAGGCTTTTCTAAAGACTTCTCCCAGTGTTCCCTGTCCTACCAACCTAGGGTATAAAAAGGAGGGTGATTATGAGTGTGGCGTGACTTCCAATGACTCAGTGCTTCCTCTCCTCCGTACTCACAGCCATCTGTTTAATAATCTATTTTAGAATATTTTCCTGGGTTGAAACCTGATTTCCCATTGTGTAGTTTGCAGAATTTCTTCTTCAAAGCTTGAAAAGCATTTGTTCATGGCCAATATCCTGGTTTCATTTATCCAGGGTCAGATCGGCCAAAGATTCTTGAAAAGGACTTTGAACCCCCAGAAAAGTTTATTCTCTTAGGGCTGGAGAGGTGGCTCAGTGACTAAAAGCACTGGCTGTTCTTCCAGAAGACCCAGGTTTGAATCCTAACACCCATATGGTAGCTAGTAACCATTTGTTTCTTCGTTGCTGTGACAAAACACACTGACCAATAACCAACTGGAGGAGGAAAGGGTTTATTTGGTTCACAACTCCTGAGTCAGAGTTCATCACTGAGGGAACTCAGGGCAGGAACCTGGAGGCAGAAGCTGAAGTACAGGCCATGGAGGAACACAGCTTACTGGCTTGGTCCCTTGACCCATGCTCAGCCTGCTTTTTTATACAACATAATACCTGCCCAGGGTGGCACCAGCCACATTGTGCTGGGCCCTCCCACATTACTCAACAATCAAGAAAATGCCCCACAGACATGGCTACAGGCCAGTTCAGTGAAGGAAATTCTTCAGTTGAGGCTCCTTCTACCCAGGTATGTCAAGTTGACAACTAAACTTATCCAGCACAAGACCTCACCTAAGAAATGACCTGAGCCTGACCTCTGGCCTACACGCACATATACACACACACACACACACACACACACACACACACACCCATACACACAGACACAATTTAAAAATAAACTGAAATAAATGCCTCCCTCATAGGGATAATTAGCAGGGACAATGCAAGGGTGTGATCAGAGCTAGTGGAGAATATGGGACCAGAGCTCCAAAGAGATGGTGGAGAGATCTTGGGCAGACTGGCCTCTATAGCCAGGGACCAAGAAGAGTCAACATGACCTGGAAGCAGAAATTACAGACACTGTCCCTAAACCCCAAGCTATGGCCTCACTCTTAATAAAGGAGACTGCTATTGCATAAACCAGATTCTCAACCATTCAGCCTGAGCAAGCCTGAGGCTATGTTCAACCAGTTCATACTGTGGAGGCCCGGTAGAGTTGGGCAGGAGCAAATGAATGCTCTGATCCTGCACATTTCGTTCAAAACTTTAATTTGTGTAGAAACAGGAACCAGTAAAGATTGTTTTCAGAAACATCTTCAAATTAACGTAATAGAAAGAAAAACAGAAGTTATGTGGCTCAGCTTTTGGCTTTTACAGAACTCACCTCGATGCTTTTCTTCACTCAATAACTATGCTGATCACTCTATTTACCCAAGCTTTTCCATTTTCATTTTAAAAATTATATAAACATACTTTAAATTTTTAATTTGCTTTCTCGTGTGTTTTTGAAACAAAAATAATATCTATTCAAAATTACATCATGTTTCCCTGTATTCACAGTAGAGATAACTCACATCAAATATGTATTTGTACAGATGTTCATGAACCACATATGGTCCGTGACACCCCATCAGATATTGGGGGTGACAGGTATGAAATTGCAAATTTCCTTTTCTAGCAGATTAAATGTCCCCTATTTATCATCCTTCAGCTTGGAGATTATTAGACTAAAGTTTATTAAGGTATTACTGCAAACAAAAATCTTTTTTCCTTGGGAAATGTGGATAGCAGCTGCCTTTGAATCAGATTATCCCTACTGTTATGGAATGCTTTTAATTTTAAATTTGTTCTTTGACAGTTTTATACATGCCCACAGTACATCCCCCTGCACCCCACACTCTCTCGTATCCCTGTTTCACCCATGTCAAACTCCCCTTCCCTACAGATTTCATTTTCACATTCATGCCTTTTTTGGTTTTCTGACTCACTGAGTTTAGGCAGGTCCCTCTGTGTGACTATGGTCATTAACCTTCCAAGGGAGCCTGGTGGGCTCACCAGTGCGCACACAACTGAGGAATATGACTGCCCCTTCCCCAATAAGTGCCCCCTCTCCCTAGAACCGTTCAGTAGTCAATAATTCAGCAAGGAGGGGTAGGGTCCTGTGAGCCCCTCCCTGATCTGTGACTGACTGAATGGGGCCAGTATCATGTAGGTAGGTCCATGGCAAACAACTCCAGCTGCTGTGAGATGGTGACTGCACTGTCTGGGCCATTCTACTTACCTTCTACTTACCTTCTGGCTTAAAATTCCAACAAGGCCCTCACATCCCAGTCAACATGAGGAGCAAGAAAACTCTGTTCTCTGTTCTAGGTGCTCTCTTCAACCCTCCAAACCCTCCTTCTTCTTGTCTTTATCACTTATCATTGGAGTTTGGCGTTCATCTTTCTATGGGCTGTTCTTGTATCATCACACCTTCTAACCTTTCCCCACATTCCGCCCTGGGTGGAACTTGTACTGAAAGTGACTCTCTTGCCCATGGAGGCAGAGCTGCATTTTGCTTTTCCTAGCCTTTGTGTGTGACCCCCCACAGCTCTAGCCATTGCCTCTGCCAAGCCATTGTGAACATACTAGTGATTTAGTATTCATCTGATCAGAGCCCGATTTCCTCTTAACCTCCTAAGCTGAAAGCCAGCTTCCCAAGCACAGATTTGTGTTTACTGCCTCCAATGTGGCTTCTGCCATCTCTGGGAATGGGCTTCTTTATCCAACTAGAGGAGGCCATGGACAGCCCTAGTGGGGAGTATCCCCTTCCTTCCCCCTGTTCTCTGGAACAGGTCTCCAGGCAGCTGGGCCTTCCCCATCCATTTATAGCTCCCCTGGGTCTGTGCTTCACCCAGTCAGCTAGTTAGCCTTCCTGGCCTGAGGGCCAAGAGCACTTGCAAAAATTTTACAATCTAAATCCAACATAGTGAAAAGGCATCTAGTTTCTTTTTTTTTTCCTCTCTCTAAATAACCTGGGTAATATTCATTTTATTACAAACTTTGCCATTATCCCCTCTCCCCAAATGCCATTAAAAGCCTTTAACAACAGCTGGTTTCCCCTCTAGGGAGCCTTGCTAGCAGCTGGCAGTGAGCCCATATGCCCTAGGAATAAGCCATTCCCAGTGGCTCCCAACCCCCCAGATGCTCCCTGCTGATTGCCAGGGAACCCTCAATTTCTTCTCATGTCGGAGCAGTGTGGGGACCCCACGGCCTCCCCCATGCCTTTTTGTTTCCTGTTTTCTGCTCTCTATTTCTCCTCTTCATTTGACATCTATGTTTTTGCCCTCTATTTAATCATTTCTCATGTCCTCTGCTTTCTGTGGGGTTTTCTTATACATATACATATCTATATCTTCAGGTAAAGCTTCAGTGAGGGATGACAGGGAGTTTCAGAACACTCTCCTCCACCCTCACAATGATCAAGACTTCTGAGATCCTGGGAGGTGTGGGGACATCTTCCCACCAGCAGACAAGCAATGCTTAATAATAACAATAATCTAATGCTTAATAGTAATAATCTCATGAGTCAATTTCTTAAGAGAGAGAGATGAGGGGTGGGAGAGAGAGAATATGAATCTCTTGTTGATTCTGTTTTTCTACTGAAGACCGTTGGTAAAAAGTTCTTCCTATGATGACTTAGAAAAATCCTGTCTCTAGAGAAGTAAAATAAATCTTACCAGGACTTACTTCTTACTTTTATTTAGGAAACACCTAGAAGTGGAATTACTGAGCAGGGTAAGACTTCACCTTGTAAGAAACCAAGGAGATGGACACGAGGTTGTGTAAGAAACCACCATGTATCTTTCAGTATGTCCTGTTTTTAAACTGCAGATAGCCCACTGGGATGTGTAACTGTGACACATTATTATTTTAAACTGAATAATGGTTTGAGCATCTTTTCCTGTGTTTCTTGGCCATTTGCTGATATTTTTATGAAGCATCTAGTCAAAGCTTTTGCCTTTGTTAAAACTGAGTTATTGTATCATTAATTTGTAGGAGTTACTGGTCTTGAGTGTACTTTTAATGGGCGGCCTATAAATCAAGGTTCTCACCACCTCTGCTTAGGTTCAATTAATTTCCTTGAGTAGCTCACAGGGTTCGGAGAAACATGTCTCCAGTTTAATACAAAGCCTGTTACAAAGGATGCAGAGGAATAGATCCTCAGAGTGCGGTCTGAGGGAAGGGCACGGGGCTTTAACGTCTCTCCTGCTGTAACCCCTCCTGTGACTTCCATACATTCAGCTTCCACGGAGCTCCCTGAAACTTGACCTTTGGGTTTTCACTTGTATAGTTATGATGGCTAACAGACAGAGTGGAGGGACCCAGAAAAACTTGTCTGTTCAGACTTTTCTGAGCCTCTGTTCTAGCTCCATTTCTGTTGCTGTTATAGAAACACTCTGACCAAAAGCAACCTGGGAGAGGGACGGGTTTAATATGCTTTCAGTAACACTTACAGCTCATTGCTGCAGGGAAGTCACAGAGGCAGGGACTTAAGACAAGCAAGCAGTCATCCACCTCCACAGTCAAGGGCAGAGGGAAACGAATGGATGCTTGCTCGCTTGTTCTCAGACAGTCCCCTCCATTCTTCTACACCCCCAGGACCGCCTGCCCAGGGAGCAGTGCTGTCCACAATAGGTTGTGTCAATTAACAATCAAGGTCTCAAGACAATTCCCCAAAGATGTGCCCACAGACCAAATCAATCTAGGCAGTCTCTAAATTGAGACTCCCCTCTCAGGTGAATCTAGGCTGAATCAAGCTGATGGCTAAAACGAACCGACGCAGCCTCTCTCGGTGTTCCTTCCCTGGGTGCCTTTCTGACATGGTGATCTGATCATCAGAGAATTTCTTTATAGTGACTTTTCTAAAATAGAAAAGGGGCAGGGGTTGATTAGAGTGTAGAGGGGGAGAGAGGGGAGAGGGGGAGGGGGGAGAGGGAGAGGTTTACTTTCTGAGGCCTCTGTCTAAGGTCAGAAGCGTTCTAACACCGCTCTGGGCACAGGGCTATGCATAGGAGCGATGAACAAGAGCCCATGCTGAGACACAAACCAAAGCAGAGCAGTGACCATATCACAAACTTAGTTCCTGAAGATCAAATACAATCTGAAATGAGAAGCAGGCTCTATGTAGATTAGACACATAGTGAACACACTGCACGGGGGAGACATGTTGTGAACACACTGTGCACTGGAAGACCCAACAGAAGTATGTGACCTGAAGCATCAAAGGAAAAGCGAATGTGTGAACAGAGACCTCACGACCACGACTTGAGCGGCACCCGTAGAAGCCACACAAAGGAGGGAAAGAAATGTGGACAAAAAGCAATACTGGAAGAAATGACTAATTTTTCAAAATTTCTTGATAATTGTAATTCACACATTCAGGAAGCTGAAACAAACCCAAGCAGAATAAATGGGAGAGAATGCATAAGGTGTTTCCACAATCAATCTCCTGGAACCCAGTGGGAGAAAGAGGAAATATTAACATTTACCAAAGAAAAAAAGACAAACTGTATTTATAAAAAGGAAGACAATGGCCACAGCACGTCATTTAAACTCTAAGACAATAGAATGGCATTTCATATGCTTAAATAAAACCAAACTGTCAAACCAAACCTTTATAGACAGTGAAGATATGCTTCAAAGATGAAAGCCTTTCTCAGGAAAATAAAAATAGTTTGTCACCTGAAGTATGAAAAGTGTCACTAAAGGAAGAAGCTCTTCAGCAGGGAGGCAGGGCAGCCAGGGAGAAGCTGGGAGCCACATAAAGAAGGCAGAAGGCTAGAATGGGGACCACAGGTAAATATAAAGGACTTCTCATGATTAAGTTATATGAAGGTAAGTCATTGTTTAAAGCAAAACAGTCCTGGGGCTGAAGAGATGGCTCAGCAGTTAACAACACGGGCTGCTCATTCAGACGTTCTGGGTTCAGTTCTCAACACCTACACGGTAGTTAATAACCATTTGTAACTCCAGTTCCAGGGATCCAACATGCTTTTCTGACTCCCACCAGCATTGCACAACATGGGAGCACTTACATACATGCAAATAAAATACTCATACACATGTGATAAAAACAATAAAATATTTTTAAAAAACCAATAGTACTAATATCTGTAGGTTTAAATAGCAGAACTAAAATTCATGTCAACAACATCACAAAGCATGGATGACAAACCAGAAGTACATTGCTGTGAGTCCCCTTCACGACGTGAAGTGATACAGTACATTTGAAGGTAGAGTACAATATTAGAAAGACATGTGGCATACCTTAACATATGAATGTGTGTCTGTGTGTGTACATACATATATGTGATCAGTGAAATACTAAAAAGACTTGATCAGTCAAAAAGAAAAGACAAAAGCATCAAGTCATAGAAGCAAAGAAATTTCAGGGCTGGAGAGATGGCTCAGTGGTTATGAGCACTGGTTGCTCTGGCAGAGGACCCCAGTTCAATTCCCAGCACCCACATGGTGGCTTACAACCATTCCTAACTCCAGTTCCAGGGAATCCAGTGCCCTCTTCTGACCTCCTCAGGCATTACACTCACATGGTGCACTTACATACATGTAAGCAAAACACTCATACACGTTGAGGAATAAATAAGTCAAAAAAGAAAGAAACAGAATTTCAGAGAATGTTTCAAAGAACTCACATCTGGGAAACTAATATGAAAATACATAAAAATTAAACAGGAATAGGGACACAAAGAAAGAACAAACAAAATAAGAAACACAGACTATTAAATATTACAGAATGCAATTGAAATGGGACGTCCACAACTTTAAATGTTATACCAGAAAGGAACAAAGCTATAAAATCCAGCATCTTATTATGCCTTAAGAGAAACAAGTTAACAGGATTGGAGAGATGGCTCAGTGGTTAAGTGCACTGGTTGTTCTTGCAGAAGACCCAGGTACAAATCCCAGCACCCACATGGTGGCTAACAGCTGTTTATAACTCCATATCCAGGGGAATTCGATGCCCTCTTCTGACCTCTGTGGCCATTGCACAACATGGGTGCACTTACATGCAGACAATACACTCATACACATAAAATAAAATAAACAAATTTAAAACATTTTAAATGTTATGATTACATTAAATATGAATGCTTAAACATTCCAACTAAGTGGGTGTGACATTACTACATTGACGTTATAATCACTTGAACAAATAGCCTAACTCTTAAATTTAGTTTTTTAAGAGTGGGCCCAAACTCCCAGGACACTTGTTCCCCTACAGATCTCTTGGAATGGTCTGTCTCCTGGACCTGTGCTGACAGAGCTCTCTTGCTGGAAACTCTGCCCCTAGAATTATGTCCCAAGTCCTGCCCAACCCATAATTCAAAATGGTTTCTCCAGCTTCAACTGGGCAAGTCCAAGCTTGGCTCCATCCTAATCTTAACAGACCATCCTGCCTTTTCATGCGTAGTTCTTGAATATCTTTCCCCCAAAGTCACACATCCTTCTCAATCTTTACTTTGTACAACAGAATTGGGGTGCTGCCATTCAGCACTTTGATATGTTAATTCTCAAGCAGACCCACATTCATTCTTTATCCTTTTGGGTGGAGTACCAAACTGGGGTTGTCAAGGAAATGAGATGAGGTGCCCAGGTCACATGACACAAGAGCACATGGTTTTCCTGAGGTTAATTAAAAGTCATTAGTTCAGATTATGTCCATTTATACAAATCATTCCAACAAGCAGGGGTTTATCATGTTTACTATAAAGAGAAGACCTAATTATATCCTGCCTATATATTCACTTAAAATGTAATTACTTGGATAAGTAAAAGGATGAAAATTTATAATAAAGACTCTAGTTTCTACAGACTGAATATTAATCTCCTCCCAAATTTACATGTTGAGATCCTAACCCCCAATGAGAGATGTCTTGAGAGGTGATTAGGTTAGGAAAGTAAAGCCCTGATAAGCGAGTAAAATGTCCTTACAAAAGTGGCCTAAGGGGCTGGCGAGATGGCTCAGAAGTTAAGAGCACTCTTGCAGAGGACCTGGGTTCAGTTCCTAGAACCCACATGGTGGCTCTCAATCACCTTTAACTCCCATTCCAGGGGCTATTGTGCCCTCTTCTGGACTCTCTGGGTACTGCAGGCACAAGGTACATATACATACATGCAGGCAAAACATTCCTACATGTAAAAAATATAAATAAATATTTGTATTCATGCTCAGATGCCGAGGAGCTCAGAAGGTGGGCGACTGTGACCAGTGATAGTCATGCATATAGAGATTAGAAATGCATGTGAAAACGTCTCAATGTCAATTGCTTTGGAATGAATTCTTCTGTATGAAAAAAAAAAAAAAGTTGTGCTGTAAAGTATTCCTTGAGAAATGTTTATAATTCTATGAGAATATAAATAGTTTCACAGTAATTGTTTTCCAGTTAGAATATTCTAACTTAATTGCAGCGCAGTCTCTTTAATTTCTTGTTCATTAATTTTTAACTAACTTCATAAAAGAATAAGAATAAAAAAATATGATTTATTTTAGAAAAAGTTACCTGGACTGCTGAAAAGATTAAGAACACTGGCTATTCTTGCAGAAGACCCGGGTCAAATCCCAGCACCCACATGGCAGCTAACAACTATCTGTAACTCCAGTTCCATGGGATCCAACAGCCTCTTCTGTCCTCCGTGGGCATTGCACAACATGGATGCACTTACCTACATGCAGGCAATACATAAATAAATAAATAAATAAATAAATAAATAAATTTTTAAAAAACTAACCTGAGACAGTTCCCTCTTCCCTGCTATCACCTGAGGCTATAGCCAGAGCAACCATACTTGACCTCCAGCCTCCTGAAGGGTAAGAAATAAGTTTCTGTTGATTATATGCCCATCCACCTTTAACATTTTATCACAGCAGCCTGAACAGAGTAAGACACTGACAGAAAGGAAGCTAGGGTGGCCATATTGGTAATGGGAAAAGCAGGGTGTATATTAAAAAGATTATCATAGCAAAATGCAGAACCAATTTGCCAAACAGACATGAATTCTAAAGTATATATCTAATTAAAGAGATTCATTGTAAGTGAAGCAAAAGCGGACCATAAAGTAGAAAAGAAAAGAATCCACTGTTTTATTGGAGGTTTTAATACTGTCTTCTTGGTAATTGCAAGATCAGTAGCCAGAAAATCAGTAAGCAATCATATCAAACAGTTGACCCACTGACATTTGTAGATCACTTCACTGGACAACAGTATAATGCAGGTTCTTTTTGTAAATACCCATGGAAAATTCACCAGTATAAGAGAATATGATGAGTAATTTAAGATTTTTCAAATAAATTTAGGATGAAATCATAAAGATTATATTATCTGACCACAAAAGGGTGAAATTAAAACTCAGTAACAGAAAAAAAAATTCTTGGAAACTAATCTCAAAATATATGAAAATTAAACAGGAACAGGACAACAAACGCATAAACAAAATAATATTTTAATTAATTAAAACAAAATACAGACTCTAATAAATATGGAATACCAATGAAATGGGACATTACAGCTTT
>NW_008347891.1:546539-573876 GCF_000622305.1 Nannospalax galili
ATACTGGAAAGGAACAAAGCTGTAAAATTCAATATTTTATCATACCTTAAGAAAATCAAGTTAAGTATAAATATAGATAAAGATTTTAAAAATCGATGAAATAGAAAATAAACAAATGAGAAAATTATGGATAATACAGAAATAAAGTCAATAAACAAAAAATACAAGATCAGAAAATGGACATACTTCTCCTAATGCCATGGTTCACAGAGCCTCAGTGCTTGTTGGAGTCCACAGTGGTCATGTGCCCACGATACCCTGCAATGAGGAGCTGATCAAATCGCTATTCCTCATCTATTTCAGGTATTTGGTCATAGTGATGAGAAAAGTAACACAATAATAAGGTAACAGTATATTACCTGTTAATGTCATATTACATATACCATTATAATATGCAACCATTAACCATTATGTGCTAGATATTTCAAAATTGGGGTGACAGTGGCTGATTCCTAGAAGACATAAATATAAGAGATGCCAGATGACATAACAAATCTGGGTAACTTGTAACAAAACAAGTTGTAACCAAAGAAATTGAATGCATAATTTAAAAATTCTTTACAAAGAAAACATAAGTCCAAAATGGCTATACCAGTAAATTTCAAGTAAGTCATAGCAATCCTATAGGAGTTAAAATACAGGAGGAAAACTCAGTTCATTATACAGTGTTAGCATTCTTCTGACACTGAAGCCAGACAAAGAAATTATAAAAACAGAACAAACTGATACCTCTCATGAATTAAACCCCCAAATCTTTACCAATATATAAAGAAACAAATTTCCAACAAAGAATGGTATATTCTGATTAAGTATAGTTGATTCTCTGGAATGAAAAAATAGTTTATCAATCAAGATAAACTCAACCCTTTTTAAAAATCAAAGGTGAGGAATCCTATAATCACTTTGATACATGACAAAAGGCTTCAGACTGCCTTGAACCCTTATTGATGGCAAGATTCTTACAAATAAGAAATATATGAGATAGATTTAAAATCTGATTTTAAAAACATGTGGAAAGTGTAGTTAAGGTCATGGTTAATGGTAAGACGTTGAATGTTTTTTGTCTATGATCAGGAGTAGAACAAGGATACACACCTAGACTGTTGCTAGGTAACACTATCCTGGAAGTCCTAGGCAAGTCATTAAAAATAATGCCGAAAGGAATGGAAAGAAAAAAGAACATTGTCTTTCTTGACAGGTGAAGTGATAATGTTTATGGAAAAGTCTTGCAAAGTCTGAAGACACCACTAGACCAATAAGCAAATCTAGGATACAACACTCGAAGCCAATTTAAAAATCAGTTATCTTGGGCTGGAGAAGTGGCTCAAGGGTTAAGAGCACTGGCTATTCTTGCAAAAGACTCTGGTTCAAATCCCAGCACTGACATGGCAGCAACAACCACCTGTTACTCTAGTTCCAGGGGATCTAATGCCTTCTTTTGTCCTTCACAGGCACTGCATAGCATGGGTGCACTTACCTACATGCAGGCATAACACTCATACACATAAAATAAAAATAAATAAATAAATTGATTAAATAAAAACCAGTTATCTTTTTTTAATATTTTATTTTTATTTTATGTGTATGTGTGTATTGCCTGCATGTAGGTAAGTGCACCCGTGTCATCCAAGGCCCACGGAGGACAGAAGAGGCTGTCAGATCCCCTAGAACTGGAGTCACAGTTTTTAGCTGCCATGTGGGTGCTGGGATTTGAACCTGGATCTTCTGCAAGAACAACCAGTGTTCTTAACTGCTGAACCAATCTCTCCAGCCCCCAGTTATCTTTTTCATAATCACCACAAAGAGTTTGTAATTGAAACTTGAAACATTAGTTTTATAAAAGCATGAAATAACTATCAACAAATTTAATAAAGCATATAGAAGTAGTGTAATTGAAAAACTACATACTATTGCCAAGAAAAACTAAGAGGGAGATTTAAAATGTATTTGAAGACTCAATATTGGTAAGATGTCATTTCTAGTTAAGTTGAGCTATAGATGAAAGAATCCTGGCCAAGATCTGAAAAGGTTTGGCTTTGGCTTTTTTAGGCTGATTCTGAAATGCGTATAGAAACAGAAGGACCTAGACTTGCCAAGCAATGTTGAAAGAGGAGGGCCGGGCTGTGGAACTTGGGCTACCTGATTTCAAAACAAATACGTTTCCAGGATAAAGACTGTGTGGCATCAGGACAAGAATGAGCAGAGAAACAGTGGGACAGGAAGAGTCCAGAAAGGGAGCAAGTTATACATGTCGTCAGCAGCCGACTTGGCAAAGACACTAAGACTATTCAAAACTGTTTTCTTTCCCAAAGTGGTACTCTAAATTCATTTGAGAGAGAAGAAGAGCCTGGGCTGTAGATGCATCTTGTTTGTAACAATGAACCAAACTATAGAACTCTGAACCTCAATGGAAGGGCCAGTCAACAAGAACATCTACAAAAGACAGGAAAGAGCTTCATGATTTGTAAGAAGGTCGAGATGCCTTACAGATAAAATGTATAAATCATAACAGAAAAAGTTTTGATTTGGAATATATCAAAAAAATAAAAACTCTCACAACAAGACAATAGAAAGTTGTGCTACAGGAAAAGTCTATAAAACAGGCAGATGTACATGCGGGAGAGATGGCTCAGCTGTTAAGAGCACAGATTGCTCTTGCAGAGGACCTGAATTTGGCTCCCAGTACCCACATCAGGTAGCTCGCAATTACCTATAACTCCAGTTCCTTGAGATCTGACGCCCTCTTTTAGCCTCCGTGGGCACTACATTCATGCACACATACCCACACCCATATACACATAGTTAAACATAAAAATAAAATACTTTTGAGGCAGGCAAATGATAAAACTAGTGTCCAGAACATACAAACAATGCCTACAAATTAATAATAAAGATATAAACAACTCATTTTTAACAAAGACAAAATCTTTGATTAGACACATCACAAAAGAACAGCAAGAAATAGCCAAGAAGCACAGGAAAAGATACTGAAACCATTCTTCAAATTAAAATAATAATATACCACTGTTGCACATCCAGAGAGAATAGTTACAGTTTAAAAGATAGGACCTACCACAGATGCAGATGTAGACCAACTGAGGCTTATTTGAGTTTCTTCTGTTATTTATTTTTATGTGTATGTGCCTGCGTGTATGTAAGTGCACCCCTGTCATGCAATGCCTGAAAAACCTATATATGGACTGGAGAGACAGCTCTGAGGTTAAGAGCACTGGCTGTTCTTGCAGAAGACCAGGTTCGAATTCTAACACCTACATGGCAACTAACAGTCCATAACTCCAGTTCCAAGGGAATAGACCACCTCTTCAGACATCTGTGGGCACTGCACAACATGGATGCACTTACATACACGCAGGCAATACACTCATACACAAAATAGGCAAAAATTTTAAAAAGTTTTAAAAAACTAAATACATATGTTTATAATGTGATAAGGAATGACCCAAAAAGGGAAAGTCTAACTACTCAGAAGCTTGTCCAGCGGTGTATGGATAAACATCGTACTATGTTTGTTCCGTGGATTACTGTGCTGCGAAGTAATAAAAAAGGAACAAACAATGTAAGCAATAGCACAGTTAAGTCACATGAACCGACTGATAGTCACCAAAGGAGGCACCTCTCTATATTATCCTCTTTGTGTATCATAAAATAGCTGCATCTAACCTAGAGTGACAGAAAAGCAGTTCAGTGGTGTCCTGGAGAGAGAGGATGACAGTGACTGCAAGGGGTCATGAGGAGACCTTCTACGTGGTAACAGCTGGTCATCTATGAATGCACTGGTTTCATCAATCTCACCAAGCTGTGCTCTTCAAACAGGT
The DNA here is from genome assembly GCF_000622305.1 of Nannospalax galili. Taxonomy (NCBI): domain Eukaryota; kingdom Metazoa; phylum Chordata; class Mammalia; order Rodentia; family Spalacidae; genus Nannospalax; species Nannospalax galili. Next base: position 550,376 of record NW_008347891.1, read on the forward strand.
ACATTGTGTTCTGTATAAATTGTGCTATGTGGGGCCAGAGAGATGACCCAGAGGTTAAGAGCACTGGCTGCTCTTACAGAGGATCCAGGTTCTAACCCCAGCACCTACATGGCCTCTAACAACCATTTGTAACTCCAGTTCCAAGGGATCTGACACCCTCTCCTGACCTCCATAGGCATTGCCTGTCATGGGTGCACTATGTACACGTAAGCAATATACTCTTACATGTAAAATAAAAATAACAAAAATTAAAAAATATTTTTAAATTGTGCTATGCTAATATTGAACCTGTCAAGGATGGGCCTGACTTGGTAGAGAGGCTCTTGAGGAAAGATGAGCATCAGCATGGAGGAAGGTAGACATTTCCCGAGGAATGAACCAGTGAGGGATTCCCACGGCAAGATGGCTAGAAGGCTTTAAAGGCAGGACTGAGTAATGGCATATCTTGAGTCATTTAAATGTAAAGCCCATGTTCACATCTCTTCATTAAATTCTTCTGTACCCTCAGGTGCTCCAAGCGAATTGCTGGTTTTCATCTGATCAAGTAGCTGCATGAGATTTTTCCAGCCAGGGCCAGTCCTGACGGAGATGGTTCACGCCTATTTTCCAGATAGTCTCTCCAAACCATCATCTTTTAACGTAGTTCCAGCTTGTGTGAAAGCTTCTTTTACAAAATGAATGTCTTCCATATCTGTGTCAGAGCAAAGTGTGTTGTCTTCGGGTCTGTCAGGTTTCCAGAGCTGAAAAGAACTATGAACCCATGAGATACTGAAAATCAACAGAAGTTTGGAAAAGTAGCTCTCACCTCTCATGAACTAAGAGGCTGGAGTCAATTTTAGCTACTTTTCAAAGACAAACCAGCATATGCACCACACCTTCACTGACCCCAGAGTTACAACATTCATTGATTTCTTCCTACTGGCATCTGGGCCTTGTACAGAGAGGCCTGTGCTAAATGTATAGTTTGCCAGTGACAGTCTCTGGGCTGGGAAGTGAACTGGGATATAATTCATCTTTATATCCCAGGATGTGCTGTAGGTCTTGACACAGAGGAGTCCTTCACTGAAACCTTGTTGAAATATTTCATAACCAAAGGCTGAGACATCCCACAGTTCACCAAGTCTTGGCCCATATCACTGTGACCAGGAACTTGATCAGGACTCATTTCTATGCTTCCTCCTCTTAACTTCCCCGTTTCTTTATTTATTCACTTACAGCTGGTCCTGTAGTTTCACTTCCTGTTTGGTTTCAGAACTCTCTGAGAACAGGACTTGGAGACACAGAGCCCTTTCACTGAAGCTTCCATAACTTTACTAAGGCTGACTGGATGAATGCTAAGCGTTTACAATTGCCATGTGGATACTTGGCAACTTCACTGAACCTCACCGAGAGCCACTGTGGATGGATGGATCTGGCACACAAGGGAAGGAGAGGCGGCCAGGGACCCAGGCTAGAAATACCTGAGAGAGTTTGCAACCTGTCTCTTGTTGACTGTGAGACTTTGAGAAGTCGCATGAAACACAGGCACCATTTTCTACCTGAATATGGAGAAACAAGTCACATTTGCTGCACCTGAGTCCTTGAGGATGATAGTGTCACTGTCTTCTAAGGAGCTTGCTTTCCTTACCTGTGATGAGACTTTTCAGTGAGACTGGCCCTTCTACCGGTGATGTGCTCTTTGGGCCCTCTCGTGGGATGTTGCCTGAGTCCATGATTTATCTTCATGAGGAACCTTGCCAATCACCTAAAGCTTCTATTACCCTGGACCTTGACATGGAAAAACTAAGCAGAAGCCACCTGTCCCACTAACCATGTTTACAATTCCTCCAGCACATCCACTCTCCATCACTGCCTTCTCCCCACATGAGGGGGGCAAGGTCAGGGCAGCAGCCAAGTTCTCCCTCAAGTACAGATAACTTCCATGCACACGTGTACCCAATCACATCCTAACAGAAAGCTTGGTTTTCTAACTCCTGAGGTTCCAAAGAGGCCTCCCTTTCTTTTCTTCTAGTTCTGTCTCTTTAAAAGACAAATTAAGGGTCTGGAGAGATGGCTTAGTGGTTAAGAACACTGGGTTGTCCCAGCACCCACATGGCAGCTAACAACTGTCTGTAACTCCAGTAGATCTGACAGCCTCTTCTGACCTTATCAGGCATTGCACGACACAGGTACACTTACCTACATGCAGGCAATACAAGCATACACATAAAATAAAAAAAGACAAGTTAATTCAGAAAGGGAAGCTTTTGACTAGATACACGTCTGGAAACCTCCACATACATAATCTCAGAGGAACAATGGAGAAGGCGAAGTGCTTATCCAACTTACGGATTTTATTGCTAGTGACTGGTTTGTTATTCTTAAATCAGCCATGTTCACTTCAAGATATAAATGGGCAATGGCCCCCAAGTTGTCACAGGCAGTAGGCCAAGTATTTCAAACACTCATGAATATCTTAATATAATTATGTTTACTGTGAGTAGGAGTCATTCATCTCGTGTGCAAGGAGAGGAGCCTTTTGGAGCAGATTGTTGTGACTTGAAGCAGCTCTGTCCCAAATATGAAACAATCCCTGTGATCTGCCCCATATCATCGACTAAACATCTCTGTATATCTCTTGGACACCATCCTCTCTAGCCTCCTCAAATTCCTAACACCTCTACCGTTCCCTGGACAATGAGATGTCTCATTCAATTCTACTTAACTACCTTCAAGGAGCTCTTCTATATACCAAATCCTGTGGCTATTCTACAAAGATGGATGCTCGCCCTCTTCTAAGGAGTTCACAGTGTGGCTGCAGAGACAGAAGACAAGCAAACATGTTGACCCCAGTGGCATGTGCAGTGACAGAAAGATGTACAAGAGCCAGTAAAGATGGCTCAGTGGGTAAAGGTGTTTGTGGCCAAGCCTGATAACCTGAATTCAATTTCCAGAACCAACATAGTAGAAAGAACCACCTTTCACAAGTTGTCCTCTGACTTCTACATGTGCCCTGTAGTGCAAGTGAGCACACACACACACACACACACACACACACACACACACACACGCGCGCACACACACAGACAAATAAACGTATTTCTGTTGCTATGATAAAATACCATGACAGAAAAGCAAATTAGGGGAGGAAATGGTTTTTTTCAATTTACATTTCTGTCCTAGTTTGTTTCTTCATTGCTGTGACAAAATGACAAATAAACGTATTTCTGTTGCTATGATAGAATACCATGACAGAAAAGCAAATTAGGGGAGGAAATGGTTTGTTTCAATTTACATTTCTGTCCTAGTTTGTTTCTTCATTGCTGTGACAAAATACTCTGACCACTACCAACTTGGGAGGAAAGGGTTTATTTTGTCTTACATTTCCCAGGTCACAGCTCATCAGGGAGCCCAAGGTAGGAACTCAGGGCAGGATTTTCTTAACATCTCCCAGGTCACAGCTCATCAGGGAGCCCAAGGTAGGAACTCAGGGCAGGAACCTGGAGACAGGAGCTAGAGCACAGGCTATGGAAGATCTCTGCTTACTGGCTTGCTCCCTTCGCCCCTGCTCAGCCTGCTTTCTTATGTAACACAGGACCACCTGCCCAGGGGTGGCACCACCCACAGTGGGCTGGGCCCTCCCACATCACACATCAAGAAGATGCCTCACAGACGTGGCCACAGGCCAGTTCAATGGAGGCAATTCCTCAATTGAGGCTCCCTCAACCCGGGTGTGTCAAGTTGACACTAAAGCTATCCAGCACAATTGACCCCCTGTCAACTTGACACACAAACACATCACTATTAAACCATAACCTTTCCAATTCTCATCCCCAAGATATGTTAATATAACAACATAAGACAGTACAACCTTAAAAGCCTCATGGTCCTTAAAAAATCCAAACACTTGAAAGTCCATAGTCTCTTTTAAAAGTCTCAACTGTGGGTGGGCTTCTGTAAAATCCCAAACAAGTACTGTCTTATTTCAAAGGGAAGAATCAGGCACACCTAAGCGAAACCAAAGTCCAGCAAAGTAGCTCAAGGCTGGACATCTGGGAGTCACTCATGAACTTCTGGGCTCCAAAGGGTTTTGGCAGCTCCACTTCTGACAGCTGTCCACAGTACACACAGCTCGTCTTGCTAGACCCAGGACAGCTCCGTTCCATACCTACTGCTGTCCTTGGTGGTCGTCCCACGGTCCTGGCATCTCCAAACAGCTGGGGTCTCCACTGAAACTGAGGCTACACCTTCACCAATGGCCTCTTCTTGCCTCTTGGGGTGCAACACCTCAGATTCTCTCCGTGACCCCTTCAATTCTGGGGTCTTCACTGCAACTGAACCCGCTACTATGCTTTCACCTATGGCCTTTCCTGGGCTCTCAGTGCCAAGCCTCAGCTGCTCTCTGTGACCCCTTCACACTTTCAGCACCAGGACCATGCCGGAGACTTTTACACATTACCAAGTCCTGCTTCCAGATTGAAATAGAGGCATGGGTCCCCTCTGTGTGCTGACCCTGAGGAAATACCTCCCAGAAGATTTCACCACAGTGAATGCTGGTCTCTTGTTACTTACAGCTGATTTCTCAGCCCCAGCCAACCAGCATCAATTGTCCCAGTAAAGCAAAGGTTTTACTTCAGGTTTTGGTCTTTTCTTAATCACAGCTGAATCTTCAGCCCCAGCCAACCAGCACCCACAGATTCTCAATTCAAAATACCACACGAACAGCCTTGATAGCCTCTGCCTCCCTTTGAAGCTTCACAAACAAGGTCTCCATCATCCACAACTCTTTCAACAGAACTATTCCAAGCTCCACAGCAACAAACTCTGAGCACTCAATGGCTTTTCCATCCCAAAGTTCCAAACACTTCCACAATCCTCCCCAAAACAACTGGGTCAGGTCTGTCACAGCAATACCCCACGATCCTGGTACCCCACTCTCTGATACCAATTTCTTTCTGAGTTTGTTTCTTCAATTTCTATTCTGGTTTGTTTCTCCTTTGCTGTGACAAAATATTCTGACCAATACCAACTTGGGGAGGAAAGGGTTTATTTGGCTTACATCTCCTGGGTCATAATTTGTCAGGGAACACAAGGTAGAAACTCAGGGAAGGAACCTGGAGGTAGGAGCTGGAGCACAGGCTATGGAGGAACACTGCTTACTGGCTTGCTCTCCTGGCCCATGCTCAACCTGCTTTCTTATATAATACAAGACTACCTGCCCAGGGGTGGCACCACCCACAGTGGGCTGGGCCCTCCCACATCACACAACAATCAAGAAAATGCCCCACAAACATGACCACGGGCCAGTCCAATGGAGGCAATTCCTCAATTGAGGCTCCCTCAACCCAGGTGTGTCAAGTTGACATTAAAGCTATCCAGCACAATTTCCAAGTAGCTTTCCATCACTGAGGGGAGTCAGGGAAAAAAACTCAAGCCATAGTAGAGGCAGGAACCATGGAAGACAGCTGCTTAATGCCTGGTTCTCTGGCTCATGCTTAGCTAGCTATTTAGACATCTCAATCCCACCTACCTAGGGACAGTACCCCCCACATCAGGCTGGGCCTTCCCCCATCAGCTGTCATTCATCAATCACAGACAAGGCTACAGGACAATCTGATCAAAGAAATTCTTCAATGAGGTTTCCTCTTCCCAAATGATTCTAGGTTTATTCAAGTTGACATTAAAAACTGACTAGTATAATACATAAGTAAACAGAAAGGACAGATGTGATTCCACCAAGAGAGGGAACAGCACTCTCAAGAGAATCCAAAGACGTCACCAAAGAAAGCAACATTGGGGTTTTAAAGGATGAATAAGAGTTTAACATGAAAATGACTGGCATGGGTCTGTGGCCTCTCTTCTCAGTCCCAGGCCTGCTTCAGCTGGAAGACCTACAGCATAGGAAAGGTGGGACACAGGAAAATAGGGTGACTGATAGATTTGACTTTAGAAGGGAGGATGCTACTAGCTGTTGAAAAATAACAGGTTGGGTAAAGGCTGAGTGAAAACTAGCGACACTAGACACATATACGGCACTTGCCATGTGTCAGACATGGCTCTAAGTATTTGAACAGTAATTGCTCATCTTCGTCCCCATTTTATGGATGGGAAAGAATGAGAAAGTAACTTACCCAGGGAAACCCTAGCTAGGATGGTAAGGTAAAGGCAGAAACCAGAAAGCTGTTCCTCAGAGTAACAGCTGCAAAGTCAAGCGATCACCAGACTACATTTAGGGAGATGTCTTCATCGGGAGCCGAGGTTGAGAGACAAGAGATGAAATCCAAATGGAAAACACTGACCATGACAAAACACCATCAGAAGGTTTTAAAGAAACATTGGCAGCTACTTCCTCCCTTCTGCTTCCAATAGACCAACTTCAGATGTTTTCTGAACAAACTGTAATAAAGATTAAACCCTCTTCTTAACACTTGGTGTTTTCCTGGAACACTTTTCCTTTGAATGTGACTCTCTAGTGAGAAGAGTGTTTGTTAAGAGTCAAGTAATTTGAGAATAAGACAAATTTTTCAAATGGGGTGGTCAGGTTAGGGAGACTGTATAAGGCAGAAGAGGCCATGTTCCAGAGATAGGAGGTAGTGTGTGTAAGGACACAGGCAGAGCTTTGTATTTGGAAAAGCCATCAATAACAGAAGGAGACAGACTGATTTCATTTTCCAGCCTTTCTAGACTTAGCCCAGAGAATCAATGGTTCAACAAAACGCCGTCAGGCCGAGCTTGAAGACACTACCAACAACACTTTCCACATCTGTTCCAGTTTGTTTGCATTGTCAACTTAATATGAACCTAGAGTCATGTAGAAAGAGGGAACCTCAAATGAGGAATTTCCAGATCAGATTGCCTTGTGGCCTTGTCTGTGGGGCATTGTCTCGATTGATGGGGAGGGGCCAAGTCCTACTAGGGGCAATACCATCCCTAAGCAGGTGGGCCAGGGCTGTATAAGGTAGTTGACTATAAGCCAGAAAGCAAGCCAGGGAGCAAAGTTCTTCCATGATTTCTGCTTCAGTTCCTGCCTAGACTTATGGACAGTTATCTGAAGCTATAAGCCAAATAAACCCTTTATTCTCTAAGATGTTTTGGTCATATATTTTATCACAGCCACAGAACACTAACCAGAACATCATCTTAGGGCCTCTTTTCCTCTCTGTTTCCTTGACTCACCCTGTCACAACATCAGCTCTCTGAGCATTCCTCTGTGTTACAGAGTGTGTCTTATTCCCAAGGAATAAACCATAGCATAATGTTTACTTAAGTGTTGGGGGATGATGAAAGAAAGATGGTGGTGGAATGAAGGATGCCCCAGGCAGCTGGCCTCAGGACCTGGACCACACCAGCTCCCAAGAGACTGAATGCATCTGATGGATCATGTGAGCAACCTTATTACACAAGATGAATACTTCCCTGACCATCGGCCCTTCTATACTGATCTCATAGTTCTGAACCCAGGACTTGGCAAGCAAAAAAGAAAGTAACTGGAGAGCCAAGACAGGGGCACAGCTGGAGCAATGTCAGCACAAGGACCTCTAGAACCATGACTCCAAGCATCTATATTGTTCTCAAAATTCTGAACCCAGGACTTGGCAAGTAAGTGGGATAGTAACTGGGAAGCCAAGGACAAAGTCAAGCAAGCCTGCAGGACAAAGCCGATCTGATCACCCACACACCCTGGTGGCACCCATGGTCAGCACACCATAATCATCACCCAGTGACTGTCATGACCCGTACAGTCCTCAACAACATTAGGAATCTGAGAAGGCTACAGATTTCAGAAAATAAACTAGTGGACACTGGTGTGAAGCTGTCATGTGACGCTGTAAAACCTCCCAGTGCCACTCAAGAGACTCTTGGATTGGAGGTCAATGAGGTAACTGCTGCGTGCTATGAGGACCCAGCTTCTGCCTTTACCCGCAGTAAAACACTGGTGAGAATCAGCATGCTGGAGAACACCTTGGTCCACAGTGGGGTCATTGTGCTAAGTGGGTGTTGGGGGCTGTTTGGCACCAGCAAGTGGGGATCAGAGATAGCCAAAGTGTAACTTGCTTGCAAGGGCTGCGAACAATGAACTTTGATGAAGAAAACCACGCATTTCGGACCACTGAGAAAAAAAAGAGAAATCCCTACAGAACATTCCTAAGCAGTGTGTAAGAAAAACAGAAATTAATAGAGAAAAACCCCATTCTAAGAAACCTGGGTATATTCTGACACAAAACAATGTGCAAAAGAAAGCGAATGGGCCCTTATTTCTACACAACTCTGTTAAGAATTATAGATTACTGACACTAATGAGATACGATTTCTCTGGCACCCAGCTCAGATGTGTTTGAGTGGGTTTTTCATTAGCAAATAGAAGACACAAAGTTGGTGGGGGGAAGGGGGGAGCGGCACAACACTGAGGGTAATCCGTGAGGGTGGAGATGGATGAGGAAGTCTGAATATAATCAAAATTCATTGTATGAAACTCTTGAATCAATAAAATTCCTTTTAAGCTCAAAAAAGCAACTGTGGGTTAAAAATGAATACTGTGGGATCAGAAATCAGGAGTTCTCCATGTAGAAGTCTACTCAGCTGTCCACATGTCAACAGACAGGCTGTTCCTAAGATCTATGTTTCTTCTGTGGTTGTGTTTACATGTTGGTTTCTGGCAACAACAAAATGTTTGCTTATGATTTTGAATAAAATGCAGACATCACCTCACTGGGTCACATCAAAAACAGAGCTGGTCTTCCCATTCATCTTTGTCAGACCAGCCGTAACAGCCAGGCTAAGGTCACCCACGGTCACCATTTCCCTCCCAGAGCAGGGGAAGATTTCATCCTTCACTCAGCTAATGAGACTTGGGTGTGTTTTAACCCCACGAGCTGGTAATGATCCATTCGGCCTCAGCGACATTTCCCTCTAGACTGTGTCTCTCTGGGATCAGGCAATGACACGGACCATTGGGTAAGTTTGGAATTGGCTTTCAAGGGTGTTCAAAGGAGACAGTCGTGGGCTCCTGTTGTATTATTCCATTTTCAGCTTGGAGACCCTACTTGTCTAAATTCTGTTGGGGTTTAGACTTCTAAACACTTTGCTTCCACTCTGCGGCCCTGGCTGGCATCCCCACCCTCTCCAAATGGCTGGTTTTCAGGTTGCTGTGCAGTCCAGAGGGAGTCTAGTGGGGCTGTTGCCAGGCTGCAAGTCAGAAGAAAACTGTTTATCCTATTAGCAAAACCAACAGAATCTTGCGTTGCTCTCTACTGAAATTTCCTCAGGGCACTGATATGTCAAACTGCTTCGGAACCTGTTAGGAGAAGGGGTCCGCTCAATGTTATTTACAATTCAGTAAACCCTAGTGGTTCCCTGTTCTAGCCAATTTCCTAACTGACCAGACCAAATTCTGCTAAGCTTCCTTTGCCTCAGCATATGTGATCAGCTTACTCAAACTCCTCGCCAAGCCAGCATCCGAGCCCAAGCACAGAGCCACCATGGCCCCAAGTGACATGTACACGTTCCATAGTCACAGCCCTGATTCACTAGGGACAGACTGGGAGTTGGAGTACGAGTTGGGATTTACATGGATCAAAGCAACTTTTTGAGTGTGGACAACAGACCTAACGCAGGACAATGTGCTTTCTAGTTCCTTTGAAGAGAAATAAAACAGGCCATAAGTTAAAATTGATGTCTGGATTAGAATGATAGCTACAGAAAAAGTATGTAGAGATTTGCTATTTACAAACACCTACATTTTTAGGTAATATTAAAAAGGTCATGTGTTATAAAAGTAATACGTAATGATTATTACACTTTAATAATTCAGTTATCTAAAGAAGTGTTTCTTAAAATTTAGTCTGTATTTAAAACACCTACAGATATTGTTATATTATAGATTCCAACCAGAAGGTCTGGGGTGGAACCTTGAATTCTGCATTTTAACCAGTGCCCATGTCATATGGATGGTGCTGCCTCCAGACTGGAAAAGGTGGGTCTGGGTCTACCCCTAACCCACTCACGCCTACCACTCTGGCTACATTTCAGGTTATACTGTTTTGTAGTCTGCTTTCTTACCTCACTAGGAAATGAATATCCTTCTAGGACAACACTGAAAATATAGCTTATTCTTTTTACTATATGCCTTAGAATTCCACAGACAAAATACCATGATTTAGTTACTTTATCTCATGTTGATGGAAAGTTAGGATAACTCTAAGTTTAGGGCTATTTTTTACTTAACACTTTTTATTGAAATTTTTTGTATTTCCTACACTACAACTTAATCCTCTTTATACCCCCTTCCCCACTGGCAGAGCCCCATAGCTCCCCCACTGGATTTAATGCATGCATTTTATCATTTATGTTAACGTCTATAAAGTTAAGTTAGTGTCCCCTGATGTCTTTCAGTATAAGTTCATCCACTAAGGTCTAGTCAGCCTATCTAGAGTCACTCCCTTAAAGAAGATCAGCTCTTCCTCACCCAGCAGTAATCAGTCACCCAACAATTCTTCAGCTAAGACTGGGGCCTACTGCCTATTTCTCCAGTTCTCTGCTGGATTTTTGTCTGCTTGAGTTTGCATGGGTCTTTTGCATGCTGACACCATTGCTGTAAGTTCATATGAGCGAGGTCCCAGGAGCCTGTAAAACTATTTCAATATGGTCATGTATCTCCTTCCTCTGGATCTTATAATCTTTCTGTCCCCTCTTCTGCAATGGTCCCTGAGCTTTGGGTAGATAGAATTTAATATAGGAGGCCTGTACAAGGACCCACACTCTGTACACTCATTCTCTACACTTTGGCCATTTGTGGTCCTTTGTGTTCGTTGCCCTCTGTTGCATGAGGGCTCTTCATTGATGAGAGTTGAGAGATTAGTATTCTCTCTACCCCTTGTTCACTATGTTCCATGAGTCTTAGGTGTAGAGGTCCCATGGTGGATGTGTCACTTAGGGTTTGGGCATCTCTCAGGTATTTATTAGCTTATTGGTGTGACCAGTTGTGGAACTCTATAATAGTCTCCATCTCTGCAAAAGAAGCTTCTTTGATGAGTCGTGACTTCTCTGTAAATATAAGGATCCATATTTAGCACATAGTAAGAAATTACATTCGTCTAGGGATGTGACAGCCTTGCCCATGACGTCTCCAGTCATGTGTATTTGGCTATGTTTACAGTACCACATGAGTTAAGTTGAATTAGATACCAGTAGATTACTCCCGAGGTAAAAGTGCCACTGCTGTCCCAATGTAGTTTGCTATTTCAATCATTGCTGTGGTATTAGGCCTTAAAGCTAGGATTGGACCATAAATTGATTCTCTCCCTTAGCAGCTTGTATAGTGTTCTCCAAAACTATGAGAGCTAGCCTTCAGAGAAGAGGCTTCCAGGTCAGGCCTAGCTCCATTACTCCAAGTCCTGTGTGTGAAGTTTGTCCTATGTTCAGCAATGGGGTCTTACCTTCAAGTTCTGGGAGGCAGTCAAGGGCTGTGGCAATAGCCTGTGTGATTTTGGGAGTCTCTTGGACTACCCTGACCAACAACTCAAAGGGAGATTTATCCTGTCTGGCACTGTTTCCTGTTATATAGCCCTCAGTTATGCACATGAACTCACGTAGAGATATTGTATGTGAAACTTTTCAGTAGGTTTTTGAACTAATGCATTCCCCTCTGATGTTTATGCCAGCTAGGCATTATTTCTCTCTCCTCTTGTTCTCCCTGTCTAACCCTCCCTCCTCCCTCTCCAGTTAAAGTACCCCCATTTTCTTGGGGCTATTTTTAAGCCTACCTGTATTCATCTCCTTCCTCTGATAGTGAGCCAGGAGGAGACTTGGATCACTGACAAGCTTACCTCTGCCTCACACAAAGCTTGTATTTCTCCAAGGGAGAAAAGGTAATATACGGCATTTCAGGGTGAAATCATGGAACCAAATTCCACAGCACACAGAAGCAAAACTTCTGTGATTCTCCAGCCAGGGTGTTGGATAAGCTTGTCCCCCAAGTGACCAGCAATCAGTAGATGCCTTCCTCTAGCTTCTCACCGCTTGCTCCAATCACCTCAAACTAACAGGACTCTGAGACTCTTCATAGGAGGGAAGGGGCAGAGGGAGACAGTCACCCCTCCCACTCAATCAGTCAGCTTTAAGTGCATGAGGGGAGGGACTAAGGAGAGATACAGGGTAAGCCAGAGATAAAGAAGGGGCTTCACCATCTTGGACCTCTGGCAGCAGACCTGGAAGCCGCAGCCAAAATGTAGAGAAAAAGCCTAAGGGTGCTCATTATTTCTAAGTCCCCTTCACTGCCTTCATATGCTCTGTTCGCAAGCCCAATAAATCCTGTTGTTCCCTAAACTGTACTTTGGATGAATATTTCTCAGTTTGTCCTAAGGAGGACAGGAGGAGGGGGCCACACTCGGAGCCTGGAAGCCGAGAGTGTGCGCCTCCCAATAGTAAATTTAACTTCCACGGGGTATGCTTCATGCAGGAGATTTTGCTTATTCATCAAGACACATATGATGCCATGAGATACAGAATTCATCTTGCTTTTTCCATTGAAGTATCAACCCATAATAAAGGGGACTGAGAGCTGTCAAATCTTTCTGCATATTAAAATCAGAAGCTATCAATATCCCCAATGTTCAGACTGAATCACAACCAAATTAGTTTTTTGGGTCCATGTAATAGGTATTTTGTTTCTTTGTTTAAGAATATTTTTACTTATTCTTTGAAAATTTCATACCTGTATACAATGTATCTTGAACATATCTACCACTTACTCTCTACCTTAAATACTTGGGCCCCTACCCAGAGTCTGCTAAAGGCTCAAATGCTCCCAGGAGAATTCAGACTCTTTCCATTAATGTCAACTTCCCACCACAAGCAGCTCCGCATCTTCTGAATATGGATGAGAGCATGTGCTGCAACCCTTCTTCAAACTAACCTCTGGTCTCCCAGACCTGGTTGAACAAGCCACTGAGAAATGCTTGCTTTAATATTAAAGTCTCCCCAGATTAAAAAATGCAACAAAACCAGCAAGAAACAAATGTCATATGTTAGTGGGAACAACAAACGTAAGCAACAAACATTGAAATGATGAAAAGAGAAAAGCCAGATCTGGGACCCAGTTTCTTCCCAGAACAGGGAGGCCAAGGTGGCAAACAAAATACTGACAAGTGACCACCACGGTGAACTCCTGGGCCAGCAGCTCCCAGCTGGCAGCTTGGCCATGGCTACTCTGAGGGACTCATTGCACAGATCTCACCTTCCAGAGCTCAGAATGTCTAGGCTCATCTGTGTTTTACAAATGATGACCTTACTACCAGGATGCTGTGTGTGAGTGGATTGTGCTGGTGTAAGTGCTAATGTTCCATAAAGAGAAGATGGTATCCAGTGTGCGTTTTCCTATTTGGTTGCTGTTTGCTTCTGACTTCATACCCATTCCTAGTAGCCATGGAAAATCAAGATGAGCTCCGGTCTGTACCATTCAACCCAGACCAACTCCCATTCAAACAGGCCCCAAATCCAAGACAAGCAATGTGTAGATGAGAGGAAGGGAGAGCAGTGGCTGGGATGTTTACAAGACCTGTGTGAGGAAAGTGGGAATAAGGCTTTGCAGTCCAAGCTCCCAGCCAGAAAGCCAGCCACCGTTCTCCATCAGTGACAGAGATTTCAGCTTCCCATAAGACACACACACACACACACACACACACACACACACACACACACCACACACACCCTAAATCTTCACTTGCTTCCCTTCTAGTACCTCCCTCCTGGCCACATGATCAATTACAATCCAGAAACCTCTTGAAAGCATGCATTGCCTCTGAGATTAAGACTATGAAATCCTGTATCTTCACTGAGGTCCCCTTGGAACCTTGGAAGCCACAGACTCCTTCCTGGGGCAAACAGCCCAGTTCATGGGACTGCCTGAGACTGTTGGCAGCAATCATTGGTCACGATGACTCAGGTGGCTGCCATCCACCCACGAGGCCTCCATGAGTGAGAACACCATCTGGTCACCAGGAACAGTGTCAGAGTGCCAGGCCACCCTGGACAGTTGATGAAACAAGGGGTCAAGTTCCCAGGGGCACAAATGCTCCTCCTTCTCCTCTTGCTATACAGCAAGGTTAGTCATCAACCATTCTTTTTGACACATTCTGGTATGTTCTGAGCCCTATGCTGGCCATGTGTGCAGCAGACGAGACACGCTGTCCTTAAAAACTTAGTGCATAAATCTAAAAGATGTGGAGAGAAAGAAAAAGGCCTTCTGGAAGGAAGATGTGATGCCTCAAATGGAACAAAGGGATGCTTTGGGCATCTGGGACAAGACATGGGGTTGGGTTGAAGATAAGAAGCAGGGAAGGTAAGTCCATGTCCAAAGACTTGGTGTGCCTTCTTAACAAAGTCACATCTGGTGAGCTGGCCAAGGAATCCGCGAACTAGCAAAGATCCATACAGAGGTTAGCACTACTGTTTCACTAATGAAAGTTGGGAGCTGGGAATTCTTGAGTGCCCAACTGTGGACACAGGACTAGAAGTTTAGAGAGATGCTATTCAATAGTCAGTTATGTGACATTCTTTCATAGTTTCTTCTTTCAACAAATACACACTGAACACGTACTCTGTGCCAGTTCAAAGTCTGATCCTGGGGTCGCGGGTGTGAGCAGAGGAGGACTTGCCTGCCTTACCACCGAGTGTCATTAGTGGAATACATATGTATGCCTTGCAACTGTCTATAAGCCAGTCAGAGTGGATTTTATTGACCAATAGGCACTGATGGCCTTTATCGGAAGTAGATGGACAAATGGACAAAAGACCATTAAGGGGGAGCACATGGGATAAGTACAGTATCAAAGCTCTTCTCAGCGTTTTCAGACTAATTGCAAGCTCTGTACAGGATCTTACTTCAGGGAGAAACACTTGTTAAAAAAAGTATACCATATATTGTTATAATATGTAATATACTATAATAGAATAATACAAATCTGAAGGCATATGATCAATTTTCTGAAGTATGTAGTGATTCACACCAGTTGGAGCCACTGGCTAGTAAAACCAAAGGCCCCACACCAAGGGTGGCCTGTGTGCCAGGCAGCTCTGAGGCCCCCCACTGGAAGCTGGGAAACCATGTTGAACACGCCCTGTGCCCCACCCTTCATTGCCTTGTGTCAAGAGGGTGGGTTTCTCTCCTGGAATGAAGAGCAAAAGGCTGTTGCACTCTGTGGGGCAAAAACAGGAAAGCAGTTATGGAAAGCTGGAACCCAGGGCCTCCCACAGGCCAGGCAAGTGTCTGCCCCTGAGCTGTAGCCACAGCCCTACTCATTTCCATGGCACAAAAGAAGTCACTCAGAGAACAGCCTAAAGGGCCCCAATTATAGATTCCCCATTCCCATGTCCTCTAGCCCTTGGACTGATGAACCACCTCTCATCAGAGAGAGTCCCCAAAAGTCTGACAGAGAATAGCCCAAAAACACAACTTTGTTTCTGTTGGGCTCCTCAGTTCATTTCCTTGACACAGAAAGAATTCAAAATTAGTTACTTCACTCTGAGAACATTTTGAATAGCAAGGTTTATTTTTGATATAAAGTTATAAAGTAATTAAATGTCCAATCAGTAGATTAAAACTTGGAAACCAGGAGTCTGAGGTTAACTTCTGTTATAGCCAGTTTTACATGTATAACTATACTCAAGAGGCAGGAGAGATGGGGCTTAAGAGCACTGACTGTTCTTGCAGAAGAACTAGGTTCAAATCCCGGTACCCAGAGGGCAGCTAACAACCATCTATCCTTAACTCCAGTTCCAGAGGATCCGACACCCTCTTCTCTGGGTATTGCACAACATGGGAGCATTTATATACATGCAGACAATACACTCATATACATAAAACAATATAAAAAGTAATAAATAAAATGACTGTACTCAAATAGTATTTAATTTACTAAGCCTCATCTTTACCACTTGTAGGTTCATCACAAGAGAGAGAGCCTTGAAAATGCAGTGAGGGCCCCAGTCCTGAGGGCACACAGCTCAGCACAATTCTCTTACTGATTTGACAATAGCCAAATTCACTCGTGGACTTTGTAAACTGCAGGATAACAGCACAGATAACGGAAACCACTTCTTTTTTATAGAGTATTTTATTTGTTATTTATTATTTATTTATTTTATGTGTATGAGTGTACTGTCTGCATGTATGTAAGTGTACCTGTGTTGTGCAATGCTTGTGGAGGTCAGAAGAGGGTGTCAAATTCCCCTGGAACTGGAGTTACAGATGGTTGTCAGCTGTTATGTGGGTTCTGGAAATCGAACCCGGGTCCTCTGCAAGCACAGCCAGTGCTCTTAACCACTGAGTCATCTCTCCCCAGTCCCAGCAACCACTTCTTAATTGCCATCTCCCTTAAGAAGTCTTCCTAGCTGAAGGTGACACAAAGGCCCTATGCGGAAATGGGCTCAACCTTGGGCACATGGACGGTAGTCCCTGGCTTTCCTGTGTTGTACCTTCTGCCACGTCCCTCCTGCAGACACCCAAAGCCATCAACAAACCCTGCTGCCATGCAGCTCTGTAAAAAGTCAACATGAATTAATGCATTCATTCTAAACTGTGAGAACACGTTGGTTCAAAACTTAGCCCAAAGGAAGGTCAGAACAGATATTTGGGGAATCACTGTCTAGTAAAGAAGGTTCTAGAAGCCAGGCATGGTGACGCATGCCTTTAATCCCAGCACTGAGAGGCAGAGGCAGGTGGATCTCTGTGAGTTCAAGGCTTCCAGGCCAGCCTGGTCTCCATTAGCGAATCCAGGCCAGTGAATCCAGGCCAGCTGTGGCTACAGGGAGACCTTGTCTCAAAAAAACCAAAAAAAGAATTGTGTTGTAATGATATGCTTCTTCTAAGTATGTTGTTATTAAATAAATCATTTTTAAAAATTAAAAAAAAAAAAGAAGGTTCTAGAACCTGTTCTGTACTGAATGTATTAGGAATTTATTAGGAATTTAGAAATCAGAAATTAAAGATGAATATTAACTCTGTAAACTCTGAAACCAAACTGAACATTGCTGTGACACTGTGTGAAATAGTTAAGTAAGTGATAAGTGACCACATGGTGTGACCCATATCTTAAAGAACAGCTGAAGCTAATGACGTAAATGGAATGAGCTATAGCCAAAAGAGAAACATGTAAAAACCAGCAGCTCCAGGACTTCATTGATGCTTGGCTACACAAGACTCTGAATCCGTGGGCCTCATCCCAGCGCATTGCCCAAGACCTGAGACCAGCCTGAACTCTGCCTGAAGCTCTGCCCAAGACCAGACCAGACCAGAGCCTCACATGAGACCTGATCGAGGACCCGAGCCTGAGAGCCAGAGACTGATGGAGTCTGCCATGACCGGACGTGATCAGAACCTGCGAGAGACAGCTCCACAGCCGGGAGAGTGCACCGATCACGGTGGACGAGAGAACTTCTCCACACAGAGTGCCTGAAGGCTTAACCTCTGGAAGGTACTCCCTGAGACTTTGGGACTCTTAACTACTAGAGAACTGGGTTTCCCCGTGAGTGTTTGTATTGATGTGTGTTTGTTATGCTTTGACCTAGTAAACACATATTGCAATCAAACAGTCATGTGTGAGAATCTCTTCTGTCCGTTGCGCCTGTCCTAAGCTCTCCCGAGAAGCAGTGACACATTTTGGATGTCACACTCAAGCCAGTGGCTTGAGACACATTCAGGACAGTTACTATCAAGTGACTGCTCCCATTCAGGACATGTTCTTTTCATGAGCTGTTGAGTCGTATAATCGGCAATCTAGCAAAAACTTCATTTGAAATAATAAAGGGATTAGATAAAGGTAAAGGCCAATAAGAGCTCGCAGATGCCTTTCAAACACCCACGTGTGATGGGGTGGGAGGAGACATGGAAGAGGATGTGAAGGAAAGTCACTCAACACATAATAAATACCTCTGTTGAATAGGACAAGGCTGAGAGATGGAACTTCCTCAGAGAGGGAAGTCTAGCCAGGTAAGCACCTAGACAAATGAAGATGGTTAGAGAAGTCGTCTGTGCCTTGAAATCAGAACATCTGTAAATGAGGGTTTCTCAGAAGAAAACGCTTGAAAGTCTGTCCTGCCTGCACTGAGTTGAAATTCCCTTCAAGGGAAGAATCATGAAGTGTGACATGGGATTCCCCTATCTTTATGGAGGGTATCCAAATAACTTACTCTAAGAAAAGGTAACTTCCCTGATTCCTAAAAACAAAGCCTTGCAAAGCAACAACTAAAAAATACACCAACCATAGACGTAGAGATCCTTCTGGCGTACCCACCACTTCCAAAAGACAAAGATCCACGTCTAAGCTGTGCGGACTGCGGGTCTTATTCTGTTATGGAGTCTGTCTCATCAGCAGCTTGGAGACTATTTGACAACTAACACAAATCCATTCGTTGCTCAGCTTAAAACTCGTGTCAGGAACAAAGACCATGCATCATGCCCCCAGCAGCCTGGTGTGAAGAACAGAAGCCTTTGCATATGAATACTGTTCTGTCCTAGAAGTTTTCTGCACTCGATCCCCTGAGTTCAGAGCTGAAGCTTCTTCGGAGAGACTCTGAGCTGAGCTATACGAACCCATTCAAATGCTGAATGGTGGAGTTAAATCATCTGCCCCACCTTGCCTGCACTCCCATTCAAATGCTGAATAGTGGAGTTAAATCATCTGCCCCACCTTGCCTGCACTCCCATACACCCGGCTGACCTCTGTGTGGCCAATGGAGACCAGGAACAGTGGGTGACTTATGGGGTGTGAACAGTGTGCCAGGAAATGTGGTATTAATCCGTCCAGCTCATGGACCTCTTATTGGTTTTTAACATCACTGTGACCCATCAGACTTGGGAAAGTCATGATCCTCCCCTGGATCTGCAAAGGGAGATATGAACAGGGTAATTTGCAGACACCTCCACCTCTTCAGCATGTAAAGTTCCACTAGCCCTTCCATACTGCCCTGTACATACACAGTCAGTACACAAACCCCAGAGTCAATTCTTACTCGTTATCTTTGAAACCAAGGCTCATCAGGGCTTCTCTGTGCCCACTTGTTCTTGTTTGCTTTCTATTGCCGTGATAAACACCACAACCAAAAGCAATTTGAGGAAGAAAGGATTTACTTTATAACTTACAAGTTAGAGTCACTGAGGGAAGCCAAGGCAGGAGCTCAAGGCAGGATCCTGAAGCAGTAACCAATAGAGGAATGTGCTTACTGGCTTGCTCCCCTAGCTTATAAAGCTACCTTTCTTATACAGCCGGACCCATTGGCCTAAGGATGCTGCCACCCACAGTGGGCTGGGTCCTCTTACCTCAGCTAGCAATCACAAGAATGCCAGACAGGTATGCCCACAGGCCAATCTGATGGAGTCCAGTTCTTCAGTTGAGATTCCCTCTTCACAGGTATGTCTAGGCTTATATCAAGTTGACAAAAACTAACTAGCCCACTACTGCTGTTCCAGGATGTGGAGACATGCCCCTGAGGAAAGCATGTGGCATCTACAACCATAGGCAAGTCCTGGCCCATCTGTTGTCATGGTGCCTTCAACTTTCCCTCACACAGCAAAGCTATGAGGGAGTAGCTTACTGGTATGCAGCAGCTATTTAGTGTTTATTTGCTGAGTGAACAGATTCAGGAAGATTCTGGCATATCCAACCTGTGACTCCCAAGCCACATACATCCCAGGATAGCTATGGATGTGTCTGTCCCAGTTTCATTTCTGTTGCTGTGATAAAATATCCTGACCAAAAGCAACTTAGGGGAGCAAAGGGTTCATTCAGCTTATCATCCCAAATTGCACTCCATCAGTGCGGAGGAATCAGAGTGGGAGCTTGAGACAGCTGGTCACAGCACGTTCACAGTCACGGGCAGAGAGCACCGAATGCGCCCGTGCTTCCTGCTGGCTGTGCTTCTGCCCAGCCAACTTTCTTCACTCTTGTACATTTGAGGGCCCAGCCCATGAATGGTGCCACTTACATCAAGGTTGGGTCCTCCCACATCAATTCATAACTGAGACAATCCTCCACAGGAATGCCCACAGGCCATGTCTAGATCATTCCTCCTTTGTAACGAGGCCTGAGCTAGATAATTCCTGAGTTGAGACTTTCCTCCTGGGTGGTTCTAGGCTGTGTCAAGCTGACAATTAAAGCTAACCGGGACCACTCCCAACACTTTAGGGTTCTAAACTGGTGGAAAACTATGGGACCTAGGGAAGCTATTGAAACTCTCTAGGCCTTAGTGTCCTATCTCACCTCAAGACAGGCAGTAATAAAGGCCCCTATCTCAAAGGGTTGCTGTGAGGGTTAAAGGAAATGGTATCAGCAAACCACTTACAACTTTATCCCGTATATAGTCAGCTTTAATCAGTGCTAAGATTTTTAATTGCAATAGTGAATGCAACTTAGCACCCTACCAGGAAACTTTGAATCACTCTAAATCATAAAGGTGTGATGAGTCTGTAGAGTTGTGTTCTTCAGTTAGTAGCTCTCTGCTAACACCTATACCTAGACTACAGGCCATACCCACAGGTTAGGAGGAGGTCTTTGAGAACGCACCTGTGCAGCACACAGTGGGGGCTCCAGGTAGATTTGAAGTCTGAATGGGTGGAATGGATCAAATGAGTGAGAAAATGACAGAATGAGTGGGCAGGTGGAAAACAGGGAAGGGCTATGAGGTAGGTGTGTCCACTCAGTGGTTCTCACCCAGATCTGATTTCACTTCCCAGAGACTACTGGGAAATCTCTAGAGAGAG
Organism: Nannospalax galili; assembly: GCF_000622305.1. NCBI lineage: Eukaryota > Metazoa > Chordata > Mammalia > Rodentia > Spalacidae > Nannospalax > Nannospalax galili. The sequence goes on from NW_008347891.1 coordinate 571,110, forward strand.
TCGGGTTGCCTTAGCTGGGAGGTGTTGCTGGTATCTAGTGGTTAGAAGTCAGATGATGCACAAGACAGTCCCCGACAGAGAATGAGGGTCCAGTCAAACTATTGGCGTCATGGTGCTCAAGGAACCTTGGTCTAGTCTACTGGTTTTAATATTTTGCTCTTTCATAAAATGTCTCTGTCACTCTGTATGTGTGTGTACATGTGTGCGTGTATGCACATGCACGCAGTAGGGCATACAAGTATGTGTGTTGGGTGCCTAAAGTTTGGCTTGACTAAGGACTATTTTGTGTGTTTAGCCTGCTCTTATGACAAGGGAGCCACAGGAGTTTCACTGTGCAAAAGATGCCCACAATGGGGTAACTTGAAATTCCCATGGGAGTCACATTTCAGAAGCCTGCAAGGCTTGCTTGGCTTCAATATAAGGGAACCACAATGTTTGAATTTCAAATTAGGGGCCTTTTGGGTTGAGAAAGCAGGAATTCGCCATATTAAAAGATAATTTTCCCATGGAGTATTTTCCACACAGGGCAGTTTAATAAAAAAAAATGGATTTCAATTTTGTGAACATTCTCTTTAGCACTTTGAGTTTTCAATGAAGCCAGCAGAAAAATGACAATTGTTTGTCCTTTAGCCCTCCTGCCACACAACAGCCAGGAAATGTGTTTGTGGAAAAAATCTTAATCTTCGGATTAGAACATTTAAATAACTACTATGGAAATTCATTTGGGCAAACTGCATTACAAAACCAAGGAGCTGCTCACATGGTCCAGTACCTGAAGTTCCTAAGGCACTGATTGTATTTCATTTCTTGTAGGGGAGGAGAGTGGCATGCATATGTGTCTATGTATGTGACTGTGTGTGTTTATGTGTGTACCTGTGTATATGGGTATATATATGAGTCTGTGTGTATGCGTTGGAGTGTGAGTGTGTGCATGTGTATGTGTATGAGTTTGTGTCTGTGTATGTGTCTGAATATGTCTGTGTATGAGCCTGGGTGTGTGCATGTGTGTTTGTGTGTGTGTGTGTGTGTGTGTGTGTGTGTGTATGAGCCTGGATGACTGTGTATGTGTTTGTATCTCTGGATGCCATCAGATGGCATAAGGTGAGTGTGTTTTCTTCCGTCCTTACATCCCAGGGCCCATGTGCACTCCTAAGCACTTCCCTCAGGCCTCTCTTCCAGCCTCTTCCGCCCCTCTGTCCAGAGACAACTGGCCTGGACGTTCATCAGCTAACTTGGTTTTGCCCTGTCTGGACTCTTACACAATGGGGTCATCTCTCCTACCTTCCGCTGTGCCCTGCTGTTACAGTTCAACATCATGCCTATGTGACCGAGTTACATTGTGGCATATTTCAGTCCTTTTTAAAGTTTTTAAGTACTATCGTGGCATCTTGGAGATCATTATAAATAAAATGACTATAAATATTCGTACAGGATTTTTTAAAATTTTTTAAAAATATTTTATTTATTATTTTATGTGTATGAGTATATTGCTTGCATGCAAGTAAGTGCACCTGTGTTGTGCGATGCCCACAGAGGACAGAAGAGGCTGTCGGATGCCCTGAAACTGGAGTTACGGAGTTGTTAGCTGCCATATGGGTGCTGGGATTCGAACCTGGGTCTTCTGCAAGAACAGTCAGTGTTCTTAACTGCTGAGCCATTTCTCCAGCCCCCAGGATTTTTCTAAACATGCTTTTCTTGCTCTTGGGCAGACAGATACATAGGAGAAAAGTTTCTAGTTGTGCCTCTGCACCTGCTCCTCACCCAAGAACGCTGCAGCCGGGGTGCTCTTCAGCACCTCAGAGGGTGGGAGTAAGCACACTTGAGACATCTTACATCTTCCCTCCCTCCACCTGAGAAATTCCTTCCTCTTTCTCAGGTCCCAACATAGATGGTACATGTCAGGGAAATGTCTCTTACCTCTGCAAAATCTATAGATTTTGGGTTGTCCCACTTCTGTAATATTCTACTGGCAGGGCCTAATGTGATGATGTGTTGCTAGTATCTGTCTGTCTTCATTGTAGCCTCTAACATCACCATGTCTAATGGTCAGTAATCAGTCACTCAGCTGATTTTTTTAGCCTCCCATATGCTGAGTACTCTGTTAACATTTGTGGGACAGATGGATGAAGGATGGTGAGATGAAAAATCTTGGGGATATTTTAGTTAGTCCAATGGGATTGGCCTCTTGGGATATGTAAGGTTTATCACAGTCCCTCAGAGACCCCCACAGCAAGACATGGCAGGTAAGACAGGTCAGAGCCACTGGGCACCAGAGCCCTTCAATCAGGTTCAATAGAGAATCTTGTTTATATTGGGGTTTTTATAATCTTTTATTTATTATTTTTATTTTATGTGTATGAGTGTATTGCCCGCATTGTTATGTATGCAAACCACGTTGTATGGTGTCTGCTAAGATCAGAAGAGGACATCAGATCCCCTAGAACTGGACTTAGCTGCCATGTGGGAGCTAGGAATTGACCTCAGGTCTTCTGCAAGAGCAGCCAGTGCTCTTAACCACTGAGCCATTTATCCAGCCCCATTAGTTTTTTTTTTTTCTTTTTTTATTGAATTTATATGTATTTCATACAGAACATCTTAATCATTTTTGTACCCCCTTCCCCATGGGCACCCTCCAATAGCCTTCCCCCCACTGGATTTCATGCACTCAGTCATCGATGTAAGGCCTATCAAGTCAAGTTAATGTCCCCCAACAACCTCAGTGCAAGTTCATCCACTGGGGTCTAGTCAGCCTATCTAGTGTCCCTCA